>NC_137791.1:31044049-31119049 GCF_963383645.1 Muscardinus avellanarius
CCCCCTCCCCTCCCCCCTCCCCCTCCCCTCCCCCCTCTCCCCCCTCCCCCTCCCCCCTCTCCCCCCTCTCCCCTCTCCTCTTCTCTTCTCTTCTCTTCTCTTCTCTTCTCTTCTCTTCTCTCTCTCTCTCTCTCTCTCTCTCTCTCTTACCAGGGATGGAACCCAGGGGCATTCTACCTCCAAAATACACTTCCATCTCCCTTTTATTTTTATTTTGAAACAAGGTCTCACTGAGTAACTGAGGCTGGCCTCAAACCTGTGATCCTACTGTCTTAGCCTCCCAAGTATTGGGACAAAAGGCATATGCCATCATGCCCCATGTCACTTTCTCTTAAAGTGCTCTTGAAATTAAGTAATAGAAGATTTTAGGAAATGCAATGCCTTTAACTTATTGTCTATCAAACATTAAGATACCAAATTAAATAGCACAATTTTTTATTTCACACCCTTTAGATGCTCCTTTTTTTATCAGTGTAAAGAAAATGTTTTCCTTCAGTTGTTTTTTATTCCTTAAGATGTGGACATTTGCGATACTTTATATAAGGTGGTGGCTTGCATAGTCCTAGGACTTGAACTCAGGGCCTTGTGCATGTTAGGCAAGACTCTACCATGGAGCCACACCCCAATTATCAAAGTGGAACATCCTTGACTAGTCCGCGTCATCTGTGTTCTGTTGAACAGGAGCAGGAATGGCTCCACCTGTCTGTCAACATCTACTGGGAGACTGTAGAATCTTAATAGCAGAGACTGTGTATTTAATCACAGAGGGAGCTGAGCATGGACTGTTTTAAGCATGCTGTTCTAAACAAAGGCAGTGACTGGTAACCTCTCACAAAACGCTAGCGGGAAGGTAGAACACTTTTTGTAGCAACAATTAGTCATGACAGAAGGACTCAGATTGGGAAAAGGACAGATGGTTCTTGTTACACTCTGCCCTTAACTAGAAGTACCATTTCCTACCAGAAATAGAATGTGGTACAAAAATGTGAGAAAGCTTTTAAAAAAATTGAGATAAAATCTACACTATTTGGTACCATGAAATTGCTCAAAACCATGATGTAATGAGTATATTTAGAATAAAGCAAGGCCAGGCATGATGGAGGACACCTATAATCCCAGTACTTGGGAGGCTGAGACAGGAAGCTCTCAGGTTTGAAGCCAGACTCAGCAATTTAGCAAAACCCTCAACAACTTAGCAAGATGCAGTTTCAAATTAAAAAATAAAAAGGACTGGGTGTGTAGCTCAGATGTAGAATGCCCCTACATTCAATCTTCAGTTACACACAGACAGACACACAGACACACACGCACACACACACACACACACACACCCCAATATAATACAGTGAATACAATAGCATCAAAGCAACTTCAGTCCTAATAAAAATTAATTATCACAACTAAGTGATTCACAAGTAATATAGGCACTGGCAAAGATTGAATATAAATATGTTCAAGTTGTTTTTAAGTTATACTTTAATCTTGACAATTCTACTCCAAATTTTAGTTACTTTAATAGTTCACTAAGCTTTGTCCTACACAGAGCAAACCTTTTCTGAGTGATGACTCAGCTTTAATGCCAGATGATCTCTTGACATTTCCAAATGTAAAGATATATGTACATGGCTTCTGCTATGGTTTGGCTATGCGGATGAAATGTCCTCCAAGGCTCATGTGCTGAGGGCTTGGTCCCCAGTGCTGCAGTGTTCAGCAGTGGTGCCCTCATGAGTGGGTCAGTCCACTGAGAGCTGAACAGACAGTGGTAGAAGCTGTGGGCAGGCAGGGCGTGGCTGAAGGAAGTCGGTCACTGGTCACTGTATCTTGACTCTGGCCCTTCCCACCTCTGTCTCTCTGACTCTGTCTCTTTCTCCCTCTCTCCTCTCTGCTTCCCAGCTGCCACAGGCTGAGCAGCTTCCCCTGCCACACCCTTCCACTGGAATGTCCTGCCTCACCTCAGGCTCAGAGAAATGGAGCCAAAAGAATCCTTTCTTTTTCTAAGGTTTTCCCCCCAGGCATTTGTCACAGCAACAGAAAGCTGACTCACAGTTTGGAAGAACCCTAAATTATTAACATTAATCAGGTGACTATCCGTGAACTTTGTAAATATTGTTTACCTTCTTTTGCTTTTGTTTGTTTGTTTGTTTTTATTGTTGGAGTTTGAACCCAAAGGCATTCTACCACTGAGCTATGTCCCCAGGCCTATTTATTTTTTATTTGAAAGCAGGTCTCACTAAGTTGCAGAGGGGATCGCTAAGTTGCTAAGGCTGGCCAAGAACCTGCAATCCTCCTGTCTCAGCCTCCCAAGTACTGGGATTATAAGCATGCATTACCACACCTGGCTAGAACTACAGAATCTTAACTGATACATAAAAACAAAACATATACTTAGTAAAGGGGTGGTGTGAGGTTTCAACACAGGTCTACATTGTATAAGACTTAAATCTCTCTCTTCAGACATGAATAATTTCTTAATGGTGAAACTTTGGAAATCCTTTCTTCTGGCTTTTTGAAGTGTACAGTGCATTCTCATCTATACTCATCAGGATTTTTCTGTTTCTAGCTGACTGTAAATGTGTAAGTTCTATCAGGTTGTCTTCCATATGCTAATATGAAATGAACTACAGGACCTGGGGAAGGGTACTATAAGTTGACACAGGCCTTTTACCATTTATATGTGTGCATACTCATGTATATACTCAGAATTTCCAGGATGCTGAAAGATAAAATAACTTTATGTCAGAGAACATACATTTATGTGGCAATTATCTGTTTTTATGAATGTTCTAGGAGGGAGCATTGCCAAGCCAGGACTTGTCTGCTAAGCACTCTTTTTTTTTCCAGTACTGGGTATGGAACCCAGGGGCATTGTACCTCTGAGCTACACCCCCAGCTCTATTTTTTAGTCGTCTTATTTTTGAAACAGGGTCTCACTGAGTTGCAAAGTGCTTCCCTAAATAGCTGAGGCTGTCTGTGAACCACAATTCTCCAGTCTCCACCTCCTGAATGTTGGGATTACAAGTGTGCTTAGCACTCCTGATAGCATGCCAGATCCACCCCAAACCTCCATGGTTAGCCACCATGATGAACTCTATTCGCAACATGGTTTCAGAAAAATCAAGCTACACAAACTTCATTTGTTGCCCTATGGATTGGTTCCAAGGAACATTTTTGTTTTTGCATGATCAAAGCATGGCCTGATAGGCAAAGAATGCAATAATTGGCATAATTAACCAATAATTTGCAGCAAAAGAGTTATTAGTGACTGCTAACTCCTCTGCATGTTAATGAGGGGTTCAGAGGGGGATGCGTTTGAAACTTAGCATCTTTAAAATGTATGTCAGGGTTATTTCTGGCTTTAGTTGTTGAAATAATATAAAGGAGTTTTGCTTAGATTATGTCATCAGAGTCCCCTGAGGTGACTGGTAGAATCTGCGTGCGGTTTCTGGCATCACAGTCACAGTTGTTTAGAGTCAACTTGGATTTAGATGTCTCTTTACCCAGCCTCTCCTTGGAGAATATTTTCTTTGTTCCCCAACCTCCCAGTGGGAGTATTTTTTTTTAATCTTTTCTGTTACAGTGTTCCAACAATGATGATTATTAATCTTATAAATTGCTTTTTCAGAGTTCCAAGCTCTTCAGAGTAACCACTCACCAGTAATGATATAAATGCTCTAAAACTGAATGTAAAATTCTAGTGAAAAGATGTGCTTTGATTGGTAAATACAATAAAAAGCAATGAGTTTTGTTGGTTTACAGTTTCTGAATGCAGAAAGGCAAACCATTATTAATATTTATAGACCATTTCCTATCTCTTCAAAGGCTTTGTCAGTAAGCCTCACAATGGTGCTGCCAGGAAAATGGGTGACAAGTATTAATACATTTGAAAATTACCACGATGGAGGATACTCCATCATATGTTTCGTGCTGCCTTTTGTAGTATTATTATGGTTATGATTACTATTCTTATTATTGTAATTGATACTGGGGATTAAACTCAGAGATATTCTACCTCCAAGCTATACCTCTAGCCCTGTTTTTTAAATTTTTATTTTGAAACAGTGTCTTGCTAGGTTGATAAGAATCTCACTACTTGCTGAGGTTGTCCTTGAACAGGCAATCCTCTTGTCTCAGCCTCCCAAGTAGTACTGGGATTACAAGCATATGCCACCACACCTGACTTTTTTTTTTTTTTTTTTTTTTTTTTTTTAGCAGTATTGAAGATGGAACTTGGGGACATTTTACCTCCAAGCTACATCCCTAGCCCATTTTTTAGTCCTTATTTTGTAACAGAGTCTCACTGAGTTGCAAAGGGCCTCACTAAGTAGTAGCTGAGGCTGTCCGCAAACTCTGATCCTCCTGTCTCAGCCTTCCAAATGCTGGGATTACAAGCATGCACTACCACACCTGGCACCACCTAGCTTATTTTGAATCTACACAATGTCACAAGAGAGAAATTACTTTGTTTAGAAAAATCAAATTTTCTTCTATTATTCTATCTTTCCTGCCTTCACTTGGACTCATTTGAACTAAAAATAAGTAAAAGCCACAATGAGTAGTAAAACCAAAATACTACTGTTAATTGTTGATATCTAATCATACTTTTTACTTCAAAAATGAGAAGAGCCGGTGTGGCATGTGTACTTGTAGTTCCAGCACTTGAGAGGCAGAGGCCAAAGGACCACTTGAGCCCAGGAGGGCTCAAGTTGAGACCAGCCTGGACTACACGGTGAGACCTCATCTTGATAGATGAAAAGCAAGCTGGGTGTGGTGGTGCATGCCTGTAATTCCAGTACTTGGGAGGCTCAGACAGGAGGATGGCAGCAGGCTTACAACTTAGGGAAGACTCTCAATAACTAGTAAGACCTGTTTCCAAAAAGAAAATAAAAGGAAGGGTGCTGGGGGTAAGTTCGGAGGTATAATGCCTCTGGGTCCAATCCCCAGTACCACAAAAAAGAAAGAAAGAGTCAGAGAGAAAGAGAGAGGGGGGTGCTCTCCGATCCTTGCACATCTTCCTCTCCCAATCCAGTGGTTTCTCCCTCCAAGAAATAATATGCACTAGGAATGTGTGCAAAAAATTTAATATTCAGAAATTTCAAATTTCAGAATTTGTGAAATTCTGGTAATAACAAGTCTCTGATTCTGATGTATATAGGTGTCAGGACTTTTCTAATTCTTTCTTTCCAGCATTACTGAATTCTTCAGAATAATTGGGGTTCAAGTATTACAAATATCTTAGTTTTTAGTTTTTGCCATTTTAATCCATGCTTTATTTTTAGTTGTGTGTAATAGAAACTCCATCTACTTTGATCAGAAAGGTAACACACTGTCTTTGCCTGTTGCTGTTGTTGCTATAACAGGATACTACGTACTCAGCAATTTATAAAGAAAATAAGTTTACTTCTCACAGTTTTGGAGGCTGTGAAGGCCAAGATTGAAGGGACACACTGGTATGGAACTTTTTGCTGCCTTAGAACACTGTGAAGGATGCCATGTGGCAAGGAAGAGCATGTGAAACAAGGGGAAAACTGGCCACATCACTTTTATAAAAAAATCAGACAACCACTCCTTGAATAACTGACCCGCTCCCAGCATAATAGTATTAATCCACTAGTCACCTTATACAGATTCCACCTCTCAATATTATTGCAATGGCAATTAAATGTTAGCATGTTTTGAAGGAGGCATTCAAACCATAGCAATACCATACAAAGGGTGTTTGCTTGCAGCATGGTACAGGCAGCTAGAGAGGACCAGGGGCTCAGGGAGGAGACTGGGCACAGGAACTGCCCTCCCCCTCCTCCTCCTCCTCCTCCTCCTCCTCCCCCTCCTCCTCCTCCTCCTCCCCCTCCCCCTCCTCCTCCCCCTCCTCCCCCTTCCCCTCCCCCTCCTCCTCCTTCTCCTCCTCCTCATCCTCCTCCCCCCCCTCCTCCTCCTCCTCCTCCTCCTCCTTTTGTGGTGCTGATACTGGAGATTGAGCATAGAAGCATTCTATCTCTACCTCTGAGCTACACTTCCATTTCTTTTTAAATGTTTTTTTGAAACGAGTTCTTACTAAACTGCTGAAAGCCTCACCAAGTTGCTGAGACTGGCTTCAAATCTTGATCCTCCTGTCTCAGCCTCCCAAGTACTGGGATTACAGGCATGCACCACCACGCCTGGCATCAGAAACTTCTTTTGACACCATCTTTCTCTCATTTCTACTTGTCTGCTGAGGTCCAATCTCTTTATTTGGAGGGGGGGAAGTATGGCCACCGAGATCCCCAACATTTATCAGTTCTTAGTTCAAGAGGAGAACCCTATTACCTCTAATTGGAGAAACTCTGGGTAGATAATCCCTATTTGTCTGGCTATGGTTGCAGCTGCATCATGTGAACTAATTATTACTCTACTAGTAAACAATTGACCCACCATGGTCCTGCAGCAAGTCACTGCAGAATGGGATATGTTTTCTAATCCTAATGGAGCCGGGTGTGGTGAGGCACGCTTGTAATCCCAGTACTGGGAAGACCGAGATAGGAGAGTGGAAGGTTTATGGCCAGCCTGGCAACTTAGTCAGGCCCTCTGCAACTTAGTGAGACTCTGTTTCAACATAAAAGATAAAATTTGTCTGGGGGTATAGCTCAGAGGTAGAATGCCCCTGGGTTCATTGTTCAATCTCCAGTCCTCCAGTCTCTCTCTCTCTCTCTCTCTCTCTCTCTCTCTCTCTCTCTCTCTCTCTCTCTCTCTCTCTCTCTCACACACACACACACACACACACATGCAAATAAATAAATTAATAATAATACCACCAATAGAAGGAAGCTGATCAGAAAAAGGAAGATATTAAAGCAGGAAATCAAGCTAAATTTGATGGCACATACCTGTAATCCCAGTACTTGGGAGACTAAGACATGAGGATTGCGGGTTCAAGGAAGGCCTCAGCAACTTAGGGAGATTTTCAGCAACCTAATGAGACCCTGTTTCAAAATAAAAAGTAAAAATGGCTAGAGGTGTGGCTTGGAGGTAGAATGCCTCTGAATTCAACCCCCAGTACCAAAAGCATAAAAAATAAAGCAGGAAATCATATGAAAATACCATCTATACAGTTCTTCTATCTTTGCTGTTAAGAATCTGTATCAGCCGGGGATGGTGGTGCATGCTTATAATCCCAGCATTCAGGAGGCTGAGACAGGAGGATCATGGTTCGTGAACAGCCTCAGCTACTTAGTGAGGCCCTTCACAACTCAGTGAGACCCTGTTTCAAAATAAAGAATAAAGAGTAAGGCTGGGTGTTCCTTAGAGGTCAAATGCCCCTAGGTTCCATTCCAGTACTGCAAAAAAAAAAAAATCTATTTCAATCAGAGGGTCATAAGACCCTCAAAATGTGATCTAACAGAAGCCACTCATTTTTTAATTCAAAGAGACCTTAATAAAGACAGTATTTACAAGGATGGTAGGAGGATGCAGGAAAACCACAGTGATGCAATTCCCTGGGGCTAGCAAGAGAAAGGACCTTACCCCTTACCAATCTCTGTGTGTGTGTGTGTGTGTGTGTGTGTGTGTGTGTGTGTGTGTGTGTGTTACTGGGAATTGTACCTAGGGGCATTCTACCTCCAAGCTACACCCTTATCCCTCTATATTTCAAAACAGGGTCTCACCAAGTTGCTGAAAGTCTCACTCATTTTCTGAGTTGGGTCTCAACCTGTGGTCCTCTTGTCTCAGCCTCCCAAGGACTAGGATTACAGGCAAGTGCTACCATGCCTAGCTAGGATCTTACCACTCCTAAGCCTGGTCAAGGATACAGCCCCATTTCTCTCACAGTAACACCCTGGGGATGATTCAGGGATAAATACTCTAGGCTCTTGCTGTCCCCTCTTTCCTGTCTCCTGCTGAAGTACCCCATTGGCTGCACCTGTCCAGAAGTCAACACAGGAAAGAGTGCACTGATGAAATTCTTACAGGTCAGCCGGCCAGTACAGAGACTGAAGTGGGAAAGCCTGGAGCTCTGGAAAACCAAACTGAAAATATGCAGACATATAGACACACAGACACATGCATATGCACACACCTCCACCATGATAGAAAGGACTGTGCGGGCAGAGGTCGTAGTTCAGAGGTAGCTCATTCACCCAATACGCACGAGGCCCTGGTTTGATCTCCAGCACCACTACCAAAAAAGTACGATTGAATATCCAGTGAAAATGACTTTCTACATAACTATGTCAATGAAATGATTTTTTTTTTGTTATTCAAAGTTTAACTTAGGTCATTGAATACCGCTTAAACAAAATAGAAGGTTATTGTTTTCCTCTAACATTTTTCTAGCCACACATTAAAATTTAATACATTACAAAATGTAATACGTTACATTAAATCATTGTGAAATCATGCTTCCATATTGAGGAGATATTTCAAAAGTTCTACTACACAAATGGCCTGGAAAATTTTTAAAGAGACAATGTGGCATAATGAAAGCTTTTAGAGGCAGGCAACATTGGAGCTGAGCTCTGTGTGATAATCTTGATCACCTTAACTTCACATACTCCCACAGTGGATAGGACAAGTCGATCAGGTCTGCAGATGAGGCATGTCATAGACCAGCGTTCTGTAACTTTCACTATACATCAATCACTGACATTCAAATTATTAGATCCAATTAAAATAGTGGTAACTATCAAGCAGAGTATAATTTGACTTGGCTTTTTAAATTCTGAAACCTGTTTAATATTTTGTAGTAAGTGCTTTGGATTTGCTTTTATGGACATCTATGAACATGGGCTAATGCTAAAAATTCTGTTTCACATTGATAGTAGAAAAACACTGAGCTGGGGCAATGGGGCACACCTGTAATTCTAGTACTTGGGAGACTGAGACAGGGAGATTGCAGTTTAAGGCCAGCCTCAGCAACTGAGCAACACCCTCAGCAACTTAACATGACCCTGATTCAAAATAAAAAGGGCTGGGGCTGTAGCTCAGAGTTAAGAATGCCCCTGGGTTTGATCATCGGTACCAAACTATAATAATAAAGACAGAAAAAAGAAAGGAAAAAAGCACTGCCACATTGGTTAGCTCTTTGCTACTGTAACAAAATACCTGTGAAAATCAAGGAAAAGTTTATTTTGGCCCATAGTTTCAGAGGTTTCAGTCCATGGCCAGCAGGCTCCAAGCAGCCTTAAAACACAGAGTAAGGGTAAGAACATGTCCACTAAAAAAGATGGTGAGTCGGAGGTGCAGCTCAGTGGTAGAGCACTTGCTTAGCATGCCGAGTTGGAAAAAAAGGGAAAAAATATATATAAAAATAGTGATAAATACTTTAAACAGATGTGTGTGTGTGTGTTACTGAGAAGTGAACCCAGGGACATTATACCTCTAAGCTACATCACCAGCTCTTTTTATTTTTTATTTTTTATTTTTTTAAGGTCTCTGCTTATGTCATTTTTGACATTCTTTTTTTTTTTTATTGGTTCACTGTATTCATACATCATAGTGGGATACAAACTTTTGTAGACATACATGCACACATCACCCAGTCAGCCCCCACCCCATTTTCTCCCCATCCCTCCTTCCCATGCTTGGCTTAGTGGTTGACATCTAGTATTATAGCAATTTATCCAAAATTAACAATGATAATCTCACAGAACAGTTTCATTTGTCTGATACCAAGCTTTTGATGACTTAAAGATAACATTTCAATATTTCTTTTTGCTTTCTTTCTTACCAGAGAATATTTTTTTCTATTTTTTAGGTGAAACTATCATATATTTATATATTTATTTTTCAGAAAAAAATCTATCCTAATATGGAATATGGATTCTAGATACCCAAAACGATCTTGAAAAAGAACAAAACTAGAAGATATATATTTTCTGATTTCAAACCATATAAAGCTACAATAATTGAAACAGTGTAGTACTGTTCTAAAGGCAGATATATAAACCATTGGAGTTAAATACAAGCCTAGAGCTAAACTCTTCCCTATATTGTCAAGTTATTTTTGACAAGGTTTCCACGAACATTTGGTGGTGGAAATAATAATCTTTTAACTAAATATTGTTAAAAAATAATAATTACATGGAAAAGAATAAAATTGGACCCTTACCTAATCCCATATACAAGTATTAACTGAAAATAGATAAAAGACCTAAATATAAATCTTAAGACTATAAACTTTTAGAAGAAAATCTGGGTCATAAAACCTCACAACATTGAAATTGGCAGTGATTTCTTGGATATGATTTCAATGGCACAGGCAAATGAAGAGTATACAAACTCCCTAAAAAATAAAAAAATTGTATATCCAAAGACAATGTAAACAGAGTTAAGTTACTAATAGAATTGGATAAAATATTTCCAAATGCTATATCTGAAGGTATATTAATATTCCAACTAGAAATCCTAAAAATTAACAACAATAAAGGCAAACAATACCATTTAGAGATAGGTAAAAGACTAACATAAATAATGAATCTCCACAGATAACCAATCTTAGTTGTCTGTTGGATGGAAACT
Source organism: Muscardinus avellanarius (assembly GCF_963383645.1). Lineage (NCBI taxonomy): Eukaryota > Metazoa > Chordata > Mammalia > Rodentia > Gliridae > Muscardinus > Muscardinus avellanarius. The sequence goes on from NC_137791.1 coordinate 31,054,538, forward strand.
CTTGTTTCTCTGGTTCTGGTGTGTGTTACCTATTTCTTCTTTGTAGTTAATCTCTTTGAGTATTTTCTCTAGCGCTGGTTTTGAAGACATAAATTCCTTCAGTTTCTGTTTGTCATGGAAACTTCTTATTTCTCCATCTAATTTGATAGAAAGTTTTGCTGGGTAGAAAATTTTTGGCTGGAAGTTGTTTTCTTTCAGAGTTTGGAATATGTTACTCCAAGCCCTTCTGGCTCTCATGACTTGGTTTGGGAAGTCTGGAGTGATTCTAATTGGTTTGCCTCTGAATGTCACTTGACCCTTTATTTTTGTTGCCTTTAAGATTCTCTGCTTGGCTTCCACATTGGTCATTTTGACAATTATGTGGCGTGGGGATCCTCTTCTCCGATCCTGTCTAAAGGGAGTTCTATAAGTTTCCTGGATCTGTATATCAACCTCTTGCTCTATGTTTGGAAAATTTTCTGCTATTACTTCCTTGAAGAGATTGTTGATCCCTTTGGTTTCACTTTCTTTTCCCTTCTCTATTCCAATTATTCTTAGGTTAGCTCTCTTAAAATGGGCCCATATTTCTTCAACGTCAGATTCCTGCTGTCGGATATTTTTTTCTAGATTAGAAACTATGCGTTCATTTTTGGAATGATCATCTTCTAAGAGCGAGATTCTATTCTCCATGTGGTCTAATCGGTTGTTTGTACTTTGAATTGAGGCCTTTACTTCATTAATTGCATCCTTTATGTCTTTTTGGCTCTCTCTGAGTTCTTTTCGAAACACCTCTATTATTTCTACAGTTATTTTCCTGATTTGATCTTCTAGAAATCTCTGATTTTCTGTTTTATTGGGTTCTGATATTGTGGGGTTGTGGGCATTCGTTGCTCCAGTGTTATTCCTCTTTCCCATGATTTCGGAAGTTTGTGCCTTCTCTGGGTTCTTCCCTTGGGTCACTATGACTTCACTTAAGGTGCTCTGGATCTCGAGTCTGTAGTATCTCTGACCCCACTACTCCTTTACTGGGTTTTATCACAGAGTCTCCGACCCAGAGAGTCGATAGAGGCTGCTTTAGACTATGGGGGGTGCCAGGGTAGGCGTTCTCCTATGGTGTGATATCTCTGCCACTGCCACTCCCAAACTGGGTCAAGTACCAGGGAGTACAGTACTGGGATTTCTCCTCTGTGGCCCGCAATTTGACTTACTGTTCTTGAGTACACAGATGTAGCTGTACTGGACTTGGTGAATTCACTGTTGCTGCCACCGGTGGCAATATGGCGCCACTGCCACGCCCTTGGCCGTGAGGCTGGCGTATTCTTTCTTATCTGGTTTTGATTTCCACTCTGAGTCCTTGCAGCGTGTGCTGAGCTCAGCCACTGGGAGCTTTAGATGCTCCCTGCGCCGAAAGATCCCGCCTAGCTGTTTCGCAGTGACTCACCTCAGCTTGCTGTAGCTGTCCGATGAACTCGCCGTTGCCGCCAGCAGTATGGCGCTGCTGCCACGTCCTCGGGCGTGAGGCCGGTGTATCTCCTCTGTGTCTCTGAGCTCTGTTCTCAGTCCGCTTTCTCTCTGGAGCCTGGTGATTTTTTTGTTTCTCTGCTGATGGTGTTTTCTGGCTATGAAAGGCGCTGATTTTGTGGTAATGGAGATTGGTTGTTAGCGGGGCTCTTAAGCCCCGCTTTTCTCGGTCGCCATCTTCCATTTTTTATTTTGATATAGAGTCTGAGGCTGGCCACAAACCTGGTATCCTCCTGCCTCAGCCTCCTAAATACTGAGATTATAGGTATAAGCCACCATACCTAGTTTAGGGTTTGTTTGTTTGTTTAATATGTTTTTTGCCAGACATGGTAGCTCAGAGGCAGAATGCTTTTGGTTTCTATCTGTAACACACACAAACACACACACACACACACACACACACACACACAGAGTTTTTCTTTTAAGATGGTTTTTCTGGGAGGAGGAAGCAATTTGTTTCTTTGGTTTTTAATCCAAAGTTTGAGTTTTGTGATAGCGTTAATAAATTGTTCTCCTTATTTAATAAGTTGAAACACCTTAAAAACCCAGCTGATTAGTAATATATAATCAAACTTTTTCTTTTTTATTTGTTAAATTTACCAAAATATTTTTCTCAGCTGGGCTCATTTAAATCTATATGAGCGAACATGAGAAGAAGACGTTTTCAGTTACCTAGAGAGTCTCTCATAAGTGACAGCGTGCTGACTAATGGACAGGAACATAACCAAACAAAAGGAGACCTCCAATTGAACGGAACTAAGTAGTATCTCGTCAAACAGACTGCTGACGCTTAGGAATGCACACCAGTGCTACTGTGGCCGCAAGCAGAGGGACTTTCCTTTTTCATTTATCAAAGAGGGCATGTGATCGGGAACTTTGAGTCCATGCACAAATAACAAAGAAAAATACCAAGCTTGTCCCTAAAACTCATATTGTAAATGCAAAAGAAAGCACGGCCCTATTAAAGAGCTACTTGCTAGTTAAATCTGACCTTTGACTTTTACTTTCATCCTCCCCTCCCCCCTCCCCCACTCTCCCATTTCTGGCATTGAGCCCAGGAATCATCTCCAGCTTTATTTACTTACTTATTTATTTATTTATTTATTTATAGTTCTGGGGTTGAACCTTGGGGCTTTCTACCTGTGAGCTATGCACCCAGTGCTATTTTTTATTTTTTATCTGGAAATTGTGTCTCACTAAATTGCAGAAGGCCTCACTAAGTTTCTGAGGCTGGCTTCGAATCTATAATCCTCCTGTCTCGGGTATTAGAAGTGTGCTCCATCATCCCTGGCTTTTTTTTTTTTTTTTTTTTTTTTTTAGACAGTCTTGCTAAATTGCTCAGGTTGTCATGGAACCTCTTGATCCTCTTGTCTTGGCTTCTCAATGGCTGGGATTAAAAGTGTGTGCCATCATGCCTGGCTTCTTTCTTTCTCTCTCTCTTTCTTTCTTTCTTTCTTTTTCTTTCTTGGTGTGTGTGTGTGTGTGTGTGTGTGTGTGTGTGTGTTAAACAGAAGGGGGAGGAGGTAGGATATGCCATGTTTGTTCAATGAAGTTTTCAGCCAAAGGCTGATTTGAATTCCCAGAACAGTGGCTGGCTTGTAGTAGGTCTCCAATAAATATGTTAGGTGAAATCCTAATCAATAATTGGTAATCCAGAATAAAAAGGAATGACACTGGTCCTGCACTGTATTTTTTTTATTAACTTCAGAGTGATGAGGGTGGGGGTTCTTATTGGCCTCATCCCACATGCAGAAAGTGCCCCAGAGGAGAAACACAGAGACTTCAAGACCCACCCCATAATAAAACACAAACATTTTTCTAGAAGCACTTCATCAAGTTGGTCAGCACCTTGTATCTCGGCCTGAATGAATTTGTGAAAGCCTTCCAAAGCCCGGGGATGTCGTCCAGAACCGCTGAGGGTGAGGGGTGGAGGGAGCTCAAAGGCCGTGTGGAAGGGCACCAAAGGAGGGGCAGAGAGCAAGGAAGACATAACACTTCATATACCGGGGTGGATGTGGTCCTCACCACTCACACATTACTTCTCTAGGCCAATATTTTCAAGTGATAAACTAATTTGTTATCCAAAAATAAACTACAAGCCATGATGTATCACACCTGTAATCCCAGCACTTGGAAGACTGACATAGGAGGATGGCAGTTTCCAAGCCAGACTCAGCAATTTAATGAGGCTCTCATCAACTTAGACTTTGTTTCCAAGTAAAAAATTTAAAAAGGACTGGGAGCATCACTTGAAGGTTGAATCCTCCTGGATTTAATTACTGGCACCACAAAATAAATAAAGAGAAAAAATAAAAATCAGCCAGGCATGGTGGTGCATGCCTATAATTCCAGTACTTGGAAGGCTGGGACAGGAGAATCACAGGTTCAAAGCCAGCCTCAGCAATTTAGCAAGAACCTGTTTCCAAATAAAAATTACAATAGGTCTTGGTGTGCTGGGCATGGTGGCGCATGCTTGTAATCCCCGTGCTTGGGAGGCTGAGACAGGAGGGTCGCACAGGTTCGAAGCCAGCCTCAGCTACTTAGTGAGGCTCTCAGCAACTTAGTGAGACCCTGTTTCCAAATAAAATTTAAAAAAGGTCTGGGAGTATAGCCCGGAGGTAGAAAGCCTCTGGATTCCACCCCCAGTACCACCAAAAAAAAAAAAAAAAAAAGGTCTGGGTGGGGTGTATCTCAAGGATAGAATGCCCCTGGGTTCAATCCTCAGTACCACAAAAAATAAGTAAATAAAATAAAAGCCAAGTGTAGTAGTGCACACCTGTAATCCCAGTACTTGGGAGGATGAGACAGGAGGATCAAAGGTTTGAGGAGAACCTCAACAAGTGGTGAGACTCATCAACCTAGCGAGACTCTGTTTCAAAAATAAATAAAAAAATAAAATAGGCTGGGGTTGTAGCTTGGGGATAGAATGTCCCTGGGTTCAATCCCCAATACCACAATCAGTTAATCAACCAATCAATATTAACTAGACACATTTAAACTTTATTATGGTCTGAATGTTTGTGTCTCTCCTAAAATTCATATATTGAAATACTACTCTCCAAAGCGGTGGCATTAGGCGGCAGGGACTCTGGGGAGGTGATTCGGTAATGAGGCTGGAGTCCTCAGGAATGGGACTGGTGCCCTTAGAAAAGAGACCCCAGATGTGCCTTGCCTCTCCAGACTACGAGGCCTCAACCATCAGGAAGGGGCCATCTATGAATCAGATACCATACCTGCCAGAGCCTTGTTCTTAGACTTTCCAGCCTTCAGAACTGGAGAACTAAATATCTGTTGTTTAAAGCTACCAAGTTGTAGCTGGGCATGGTGATACATGAATGTAATCCCACTACTTGAGAGGCTGACACAGGAGAATCACAGATTCAAGACCAGCCTCACTAACTTAACTCTCAGTAACCTAGTGAGACCAAATTTCAAAACAAAAAATAAAATAGGCTGGTGTGTAGTTCAGACATAGAATGACTCCCCAAGGGGCGAAACACCATGGTTTGTAGTTCAACTCTCAATACTGCAATAATCAAATAAAGCTATCCAGTTTATGGTCTTTTGTTATAGCAGCTTTAGCACATGAAGAAAAACACACTGATATCTCTTCTAGAAGATGTGATTTCCAGCTGGGTACAGTGGCACATACCTGTAATTCTCCTATTTGGGAGGCTGAGACATAGGATCACAGCCAGCCTTAGCAAAAAACAAAGTCTCTTAGTGAAACTTTCTTTCAAAATAAAGAATAAAATAGAGCTGGGTTTATAGCTCAGAGGCATTATGCTCAGTGTTCAATCTCCAGTCTCAAAATAATAATAATAATAAAAAAGATGTGATTTCTGTGGTTGCTGTTTGGTTGATTTTACCAAGCCAGAGACTGGTCATATAGTTAAAGCCCAATTTCTGGATCACTGATCTTCATTTTAGATACAGCTTTAATTTGGTGTTCATATAAGTTCTATATCGATAGCATGAGAAATTGCTACTGGTTAATTTTTGTCTTTTATCACCTTAACTTTTTACCTTTCTTTCCTCTTTTTAGATTTTTAGACATGGGTTTGATGAGTATTTTAAGTCTTATTACATATGTGGTTTAAGTAGCCATTCTTTAGCATTCAAGTTCAAATTGAGACTATAGTCTTAATGTCGTCTTTTTAAATTTTTATATTTTAATTAATTAATTAATTAATTTTGTGGTACTGGGAGTGGAAGCTAGGGACTTTCTACCTCCGGGCTATACTCCCAAACCTATTTTGTGTTTTATTTAGAAACAGGGTCTCACTAAGTTGCTGAGAGCCTCACTCAGTAGCCGAGGCTGGCTTCGAACCTGCGCGATCCTTCTGTCTCAGCTTCCCAAGTTCTGGGATCACAAGCGTGCACCACCACGCCCAGATTTTATTTATTTATTTTTTTAGAGGAATTGAATTTGGGCTTGAACCCAGGGACATTCTACCTCTGAGCTATACATCCATGCATTTTTATTTTGAAACAGGGTCTCTCTAGGTTGCTGAAGATCTACTCAGTTATTGAGGTTGACCTTGAACCTGCAATCTTCCTGACTCAACCTCCCAAGTACTGGAATTACAGGCATGCACCACCACACTGGACTCAAAATTATCTTTCATTTTATAGCCAGGTATTGTGACGCACGCTTGTAATCCCAGCATTTGGGAGGCTGAGACAGGAGGATTGTGGTTCGTGGACAGCTTAGTGAGACCTCGTTTCAAAAAGAAAGAATAAAATAGGGCTGGGGTGTAGCTTGGAGGTAGAATGCCCCTGAGTTCCATCCCTAGTACTGCAAAAGAAAATTATCTTTCATTTTGTAATGTACCACTTCCTATTATTATCAAAGAATCTTAATGTGCAAAGAGATTATACAGGCTTTCCCTCTGGCTTCTAAAAGCATATACTATAGAAGAGATACATGTATCCTGGTACAGAGGCAATAAAAACTTGACTTTTGAAGTAATTCATAAATGGACAGTAAATTATTGTGACAAATAAATTAATCAAAATAGGATATTAAGATTGGAAGACAGTGTTAGAAGAAGGAAGAGGAGGAGGAAGAAGAAGAGGAGAAGGAGGAAGAAGAAGAGGAGAAGGAGGAGGAAGAAGAAGAGAAGGAGGAGGAAGAAGAAGAGGAGGAGGAGGAAGAAGAAGAGAAGGAGGAGGAGGAGGAGGAGGAGGAGGAGGAGGAGAAGAAAAATGTAATGAGGGAAGTTCCCCATATCTGAAAACGTTTCTTTCTCTTTGTTATTCTATTTATTTATTTATTTATTTATTTATTTATTTATTTATTTATTTATTTTGCAGGTCTGGGGCTGGAACCCAGGGGCGTTCAACCTCTGAGCTACACCCCCTACCCTATTTTTTATTCTTTATTTTGAAACAGGGTCTCACTAAGTTGCAGAGGGCCTCACTAAGTAGCTGAGGCTGTCCATGAACCACGATCCTCAGGTCTCAGCCTCCCAAATGCTGGGATTACAAGCATGTACCACCATGCCTGGCTTTTTTATATTAATTAATTAATTAATTTATTTATTTATTGTGGTACTAGGGGTGAAATCCAGGGCCATTCTACTTATGAGCTATACCCCCAGCCCTACTTTTTTATTATTTTGAAACAGGGTCTCACTGAGTTGCAAAGGGCCTAAGTAGCTCAGGCTGTCTGTGCACCATGATCCTCCCACCTCAGCCTCCCAGATGCTGGGATTACAAGCATGTGCCACCATGCCTAGCTTCTGTTTGCTATTCTTTCCTAAGGGGTCCTACATCCTCATGGGACTCCAGCCAAACCAGACAAGTTCCCCAAATATAGCAGGAGGCCTGGAAGGGAAGGGGATTTATGATTCCACCACACCTCCCTGGAAGCAGAAACACAGGACAGACAGCCTGGCAGACAGAGGCCAAGAAAGAACCTGCCTCACTCAGTTTTCTTGAAAACGTTTCATAGATTTTTGTTTGTTTGTTTGTTTGCTTTTATGGTACTACTATGGATAAAATCCAGGGGCATTCTATCTCTAAGCTATACCCCCAGCCCTATTTTATTTTGAAACAGGGTTTCACTAAATTGCTAAGAGTCTTGCTAAATTGCTGAGAATGGCCTCAAACCTGCCGTGTTCCTGTCTCAGCCTCCCAAGTGCTGGGATTACCCCTGTGTGCCACCATGCCCAGCCAGCTTCACAGATTGTTTTGAGATATCATTCTATTAATATCTGGTTTAAGAGTCAGAAACACATGCACACATATTTGCACATAGATTGTGTTTTAAACTTTAAATTAAAGAAACAAAGCAGAGATACTATTAACATTTTGGGGTAGTTCCTATAGAGAGTGCAGCCCACTTATTCACCCCTATTTCCATTTCTGTGTCCATGTGTATTTATAGATACCATTTTTTTTCTTTTGCAGGTGTGGATCAAACTTGTTGGACAAGAGCTCTCCCTCTGAGCAACACTTCCAGACCAATACCTTAAACAGTTGGGTACCAGCGGGCGTGGTGGCGCACACTTCTAAGCCCAGTACTTCAGAGGCTGAGGCAGGAGGGCCCCAGGTTCATCACCAGCCTCGGCAACTTAGTGAAACCCTGTTTAAAAATAAAATATGCCGGGCATGGTGGCGCACGCTTGTAATCCCGCGCTTGGGAGGCGGAGACAGGAGGATCGCGCAGGTTCGAAGCCAGCCGCGCGCTGGTTTAGGAGACCCTGTTTCCAAATAAAAATGTAAAAATAGATCTGGGAGTGGAGCCTGGAGGTAGAAGGGCTTCCAGGAACCCCAGTACCACCAAATAATAATAATAATAATAATAATAATAATAATAATAATAATAATAATAAATAAAAATAAAATACAAACCGGGCATGGTGGCACACGCTTGTAATCCCAGAAATTGGGAGGCTGAGACCAGAGGATCACAGTTCACAGACAGCCTCAGCTACTTAGTGAGGCTCTCCGCAACTTAGTGAGACCCTGTTTCAAAATACAGAATTAAAAAAAAAAAATAAAGTAGGGGTGTAGCTTGGAGGTTGAATGCCCCTGGCTTCCATCTCCAGACCTGCAAAAATAAAACAAAATAAAATAAAAATAAAAGGTAGAATAAGTCTGAATATGTAGCTCAGAGATAGAATACCCCTGAGCTCAATCCCCGGTAACACACACACACACACATACACACACACACACACACACACACACACACACACACACGCTGGTATATGTTTGTATTCTATTTTTTTTTTTTTTGGTGGTACTGGGGTTCCTGGAAGCCCTTCTACCTCCAGGCTACACTCCCAGACCTATTTTATATTTTTATTTGGAAACAGGGTCTCTTAAGCCAGTGCAGCTAGCTTTGAACCTGTGCGATTCTCCTGTCTCCGCCTCCCAAGCACAGGGATTACAAGCGTGTGCCATCACGCCTGGCAAAAATGTGATTTTAATAGTTGTAAAATATTCATTTCTATTGCTTTAGGATAATTTCCTAAACCCTTTATTGTTTAAAATTTAGATTGCTGGCATTTTGTATTATTATAAATAGTGTTATAGTTAACTTTTTCTTTTTTTGTGGTACTAAGGATTGAACCCAGGGGCATTCTATTCTGAGCTATACCCCCAGACATTTTTAGTTTTAGTTTTTACATTTTGAAACAGAGTCTCACTAAATTACTGAGGCTGGCCTCAAATTTTTGATCCTCCTGTCTCAGCCTCCCAAGTACTGGATTACAGGTGAGCAATACCACACCCAGGTTGCAGCTAATTTTTATTTATATCCAATTTCTTTTCTTTTTTTTTTGGTGGTGGTACTGGGGGTGGAACCCAGGGGCTTTCTACCTCTGGGCTATACTCCCAGACCTTTTTTATATTTTATTTGGAAACAGGGTCTCACTAGGTTGCTGAGAGCCTCACTAAGTAGCTGAGGCTGGCTTCAAACCTGTGCAATCCTCCTGTCTCAGCCTCCCAAGGGCAGGGATTACAAGCGTGTGCCACCACGCCCGGCTTATTTATATCCAGTTTCTAAAAGTGAAATGCTAAGAAGGGCTTAGAATTCTATGTATATAAAATATTGGATTCCTCATCTTCTGGCATGCAGATCTGGCTGAAAATAACAGTCATTTAATGAACCTGGTTTACAGGCAAGTTCTTCAAGAGTAGAGCTTTAGCCTGGCACGGTGGTGCATGCCTATAATCCCAGTAATTGGGACGATGAGACAGGAGGATTGAAGGTTCGAGGACAGCCTCGGCAAATAGCGAGACACTCATCAACCTAGTGAGAACCTGTTTCCAAATAAGAAGTAAATATCAGACTGGGGATGTAGTTCAATGGTATAATGCTACTGGGTTCAATTCCCAGTACCTTAAACAGAACAAAACAATAACAACAACAACAAAAAAAAATAGTGCTAGAGATATAGCTCAGAGGTAGAATGCTTCTGGGTTCAAGCCACAGTAACACACACACACACACACACACACACACACACACACACACACACACACACATTGTGCTTCTACTCTTGTGAGACCCTGTTTCAAAACAAACAAGCTGGTGTGGTCCAAGCTTGTAATCCCAGTACTTGGGAGGCTAAGACAAGAGGATCTCAGGTTCACAGGCAGCCTCAGAAACTTAATGAGGCCACCCACAACTTAGACACTTTTAAAATAAAAAATAAAATAAGGCTTGGGGTATATAGCTCAGAGGTAGAATGCCTTTCGGTTCAATCCCCAATACAGAAAAAAAAATCAGCAGGGGGCAATTTTAGAAAAAAGATGTTGTTATATTTTTATAAATGTAAGTAGACAGGTCATAGTTAGAAATAAAGCTGCAGCAATAATTCTGACTGTGTACTGCTAGTTAATAATTGATTCAGTTCAACAGTTAAAGTACTTACTGTTATGAGATTAAGTGTTTTGGGAGGGCAGAACCCAGGGCCTAGGTAAGCACCGGGCACGTACTTTTCACTCAGCTGCACGCCCCGCCTGAAATCCAGCTTTGGGGTCTCCTCGCTCGCTCTGCCTTCGTCTTGCGGCCTGACAGCATAATTGGAGACTAAATTCTTGGCTCCTGACAGTTTAGGTTAAGTTTCCATTTAAATGCACTTTTGATGTTTATTAATCATTTGAGAGAGAGATTCACATTGGTGCAATTCCTCCTGTAAATTGTGTGCTTAACTCTTCTCAATGCTAACACATCGTACACGTGCACATCAAAGTGAAACTCTGAACAGGCCGCGTCTGGGGAAATGGAATGCTGCAGATTCCTCACCATCAGAAAGTGCCTTATTCCTTTCATATTTCATTCATGCCACGGAGCCCCTTGTGAATCCCAAGTATAAATTATTATGTCATTTTCTCTGTAAAAATCATCTTTCTAAAGATTCATTACACTTTATTTAAAATGAGAGCCGAGCAGTCATATTTTGAAAATATATCACTTCTACCATACTTATCTTTTCAATTTTAGAGAAATTATAAAAACTAGGACAAGTTGATTTTAATTAATACTCTCATAATTTTCTCTAGGGTGCATTGTAATTTCCATTACTTTTAAAGTGCTTCTGGAGTCACAGGGGACAACATTCTGTAGTTTAACTACATAGTTACAAGTAAGTACAGTAAATATTAGTATGGTATGATTTAAGAACAGTGCTGGGCTTGGTGGTATATGCCTGCAATCCCAGTACTTGGGAGTCTGAGAGAAGAGGATTAAAAGTTCAAGACCAACCTCAACAACTTAATGAGGCCCTCAGCAATTTAGTGAGACCCTGTTTCAAAATAAAAAATAAAATAGGGCGGTACTAGGGGTATAGACTGGAGGTGGAATGTCCCTGGGTGGTTCAATCACCATAAACAAATAAACACACAGACACACACACACACAGACACACACACACAATCAAACACACATACACACAATATTGTTAAAGTTACTCAAAGCTGAGTGGTCCAAAAAATAAACATTAGCATTGTGCCTATTATGTTTTTTGTTTGTTTGTTATGTATCTGGGGGTAGAACTCAGGGGTATTTGGCCTCTAAGCTACACCCCTGTCCTACTTTTTGTGCATTTATTTCTTTATTTCTTTATTTCTTTTTATTTTTTAATTTTTGGTGGTACTGGGGTTCCTAGAAACCCTTTTACCTCCAGGCTATACTCCCAGACCTATTTTATATTTGTATTTGGAAACAGGGTCTCTTAAACCAGCAAGGCTGGCTTTGAACCTGCCTGATCCCCCGTCTTCACCTCCCAAGCCTGGGGATTACGAGTGTGCATCACCATGCCCGGCTTTATGCTTTTATTTTGAAATAGGATCTCATTAAGTTGTGGAGGGCCTCACTAAGTAGCTGAGGCTGTCCGTGAACTGTGATCCTCTGGTCTCAGCCTCCCAAATGCTGGGATTACAAGCGTGCACCACCATGCCCAGCTCTATTATGTTTTATGAATTGATTAGCTACCTTAAAGTTTAAGAATAAAGATGAGGTACTCTGTATTGCTGGGGGCCTTGCTAAGTTGCAAAGCCTGACCTTCACCCTCCTGTCTCCAGGTCTCCTACCTGGGAAACTGTACTGGGATTACAGACATGTGTCACCATGCTGGATTGTGAGTTATTCTTTTGTATGAAATAATGAAGTAAAAGTTATTTAGTGGAGAGGTACAATTATAGAATTAGTGGATTGTATATAGTATAGAGCGATCATTAGTGTGGGTCTATTTAGGGCAAAACTATCACATGTATTTCATATTAAGAAACTTCCCGGGCTGGACGTGGTGGCGCACGCTTGTAATCCCAGCATTTGGGAGGCTGAGACCGGAGGATCACGGTTCATGGATAGCCTCAGCTATTTAGTGAGGCCCTCCACAACTTAGTGAGACCCTGTTTCAAAATAAAGAATAAAAAATAGGGCAGGGGGTGTAGCTCAGAGGTCGAATGTCCCTGGGTTCCATTCCCAGACCCGCAAAAAAAAAAAAAAAAAAAGAAAAGAAAAAAGAAACTTCCTGCAATTGTGCTAACTAGAACAATGCCTGATGCATGGGAGTTAAATAGGGTTGCCATCACTCTAAATGTACTAGGAAACAATCTATCACCCATTCTATTATATACAGAATCATATTTAGTTTTCCTTTTATAAAGCATGCATTTAGAGTTAGATACAATGTTGGCTGATAGCACCCTCTCACTATGGCATTTGAAGAACATGGCTCCTCAGTCGCGGCCAACAGTCCCATCCGAGTCCATAGCTCGTCCCTGGTTGTGTCAGGTACCCCTAAATCACGCTAAATTATCTTTCCACAGGTCCCTGTCATAGCCAACCAGGCCTGGGTGCAGACTCAGAAATCTTAAACACTGAAAAAGTTGGAAAAGCTAGGGTTCCCCACACTCACATTCGGTTCTCAGTAAAACAATACTAATTGAATCCATCAAATTCTGATTTTCCTCTTAATGAACACATTGGTGCTCTTTCTGTTTTATCTCCTTATTCTCTCCTCTTTCTCTCTCTCTCCTTTACTCTGTTGTTTTCTTTTTCCTCCTCCTCCTCCTCCCCCTCCTCCTCCTCCTCCTCCTCTTCCTCCTCCTTCTTTTGGTGGTACTGGGGTTCCTGGAAGCCCTTCTACCTCTAGAATACACTCCCATGGGCTACACTCCCAGACCTTTTTTTTGTGTGTGTGTGGTACTGGGGTTCCTGGAAGCCCTTCTATCTCCGGGCTACACTCCCAGACCTATTTTTTACATTTTTATTTGGAAACAGGGTCTCCTAAACCAGTCGAACCTGCGCGATCCTCCTGTCTCTGCCTCCCAAGCGCAGGGATTACAAGCGTGCGCCACCACGCCTGGCCCAGACCTATTTTTTAATTTTTTTTAAAATATGGAAACAGGGTCTCTTAAACCAGCGAGGCTGCCTCCGAACCAGCGCGATCCTCCTGTCTCCGCCTCCCAAGTGTGGGGATTACAAGTGTGTGCCACCACTCCCGGCTGTTTTCTTCTTTCATTCCTTTTTTTATTTTGGTATTGCGGCTTGACCCAGAGTCATCCTACCACTGAACAACACTCTCAGCCCTATTTTGTTCTTTTACTTTGAATCAGGGTCTCACTAAGCTGCTGAGGGTCATGCTAAATTGCTGAGGCTGTACACAAACCTATGACTCTCCTGTCTCAGCCTCTCAAGTACTGAGAGTACAGGCATGGGTCACCATACCTAGCCTTTTTAATCCTTTAAATATCTTAAATATATATATATATATATGTATATGTATATATATATGTGTGTATATATATATATGTATATATGTGTATATTGTATATATGTGTATATATGTATATGTGTGTATATTGTATATATGTGTATATATGTATATATGTGTATATGTGTATATGTGTATATATGTATATATGTATATATATACACGTGTATGTGTGTGTGTGTATATATATATTATTCTTAAACTTAACAATATAGCCGGGCATGGTGGCGCACACTTGTAATCCCTGCACTTGAGAGGTGGAGACAGGAGGATCACGCAGGTTCAAAGCCAGCCTTCGAACAGGCTTAAGAGACCCTGTTTCCAAATAAAAATATAAAAATAGGTCTGGGAGTGTAGCCTGTAGGTAGAAGGGTTTCCAGGAACCCAAGTACCACCAAAACAAAAACTTATTGCCCTAAATGTCTGTTTGTTCAGGTACTTGGCACAATATCCCTTGATGACACGCCATCAGTGTCTCTTGTGTGCTAGGCTCTATGAACCCCAATGAGAAGGTGGTTTTTCTAAATCTTATCTGCTATCTTAAAAGATGAGACTTCTTCCTTCAAAAGTGAAAAAAATAACAAAATGAAATACTTAAACCCTGATTGAAATTATTGATAGCAATAAAAAAGATATTTTTTAAGCAACCAAGTGACTTTGAATATAGACTGGATTTTAGATATTATTTAATTAAATGTTTAAGAAATTATAACGATACTATGATTATATAAGAAATGTCATGAGTAGGAAGTACATATGAAATATTTAGACGTTTAGTGTCATGCTGTCAATTTTCAAATTGTTCAGCAAAAATCCAGTTTTTACATATATACTATGTATATAAACAAACTGATACAAATACATTCTGGAATCACAGGGAATAAATTCCCCAATTTATGTAATCAATGAGTAGTATAGTAAATATTAGTAGGAATAAGGACAGATAGAGATAGAAAATGTAAATGTGACAAAAATGAGGTAAAATATATACTATATTTTCAGCTTTTCTGTAAATCCAACCAATAAATAAACCCAACCAATCTAAACATAAATCCCACCAATCCCAGAAGTCACCGGCCAAGTGTTAATCACTTTCTGATCAAACTCACTCCTTTAAAAGCCAACTAACTGGTTTCTTTAGGAAGTTTTTTTCTCCTACAGCCTTAGCTTTCTAGCAGCTCAGAACCTATTAAGAATCAATAAAGCGATGTTTCTTCTACCCTCCTAACCAACAAAATGTGATTGTCAGCTGGGCGTGGTGGCGCACACTTGAAATTCCAGCATTTGGGGGGTTAAGACAGAAGGATCAAGGTTTATGGACAGCGTTGGCTACTTAGTGAGGCCCTTTGCAACTCAGTGAGACCCTGTTTCAAAATAGAGAATAAAAAATAGGGCTGGGGGTGTAGCTTAGAGGTAGAATGCCCCTGGGTTCCATCCCAGGTACTGAAAAAAAAAAAAAAAAAAAAAAAAAAAAAAGAAATGTGATTGTCTATTCTATGCCAGGGCCAGTGTTAGGCTCTGAACATACACAAATAAAGAAAGATGGGCCCTGTCCTCCAGGAGTTCACAGTTAATTGGAGAGAAACATTTAACACACGATTAGAGTAAAACGTAAAAAGTGTGTATATATAACGTAAAAATACGTTAAAAAAACACGTAAAAATAGTGGTATATATAAGCTCCTATGGGAATATGGAGTAAAAAGCCCTAATTATCTTATGTGGGAGGGAAGGGGTAAGGAATCGGGTAATAATGATTCAGTAACAATTAATATGGTAATATCAATAATAATGATAGTGGCCGGGTGTGGTGGCTCCCGCTTGTAATCACAGCATTCGGGAGGTGGAGACCAGAGGATTGCAGTTCTCGGACAGCCTCAGCTACTTTGCAATGCCCTTTGCAACTCAGTGAGATCCGGTTTCAAAACTAAAAAGACTAAAAATTAGGGCTGGGGATGTAGCTAGGAGGTACAATGCCCCTGAATTTCATCCCTGGTACCGTAATAATAACAACAACAATAATAATAATAGTAATAAAATGGCCTTACATCCCTTTGTGTGTGTGTGTGTGTGTGTGTGTGTGTGTGTGTGGTACAGGGGTTTCTGGAAACCCTTCTACCTCCATGCCGCAATTACTTCCTTTTCCTTGGCATCTGCGTGTGATTCCCATGTAGGAAATTGGCTAAAGCTTCAAGGAAGCGGAGTCCCGAGGGGAAGTGTTGTCTCTGGCCAAAGTACTCCCCCACTCTTAGATATTCTTTCATAACTATTATTCTTTTGGTAATGATTCTTTTAACTTTCCACACGAATTGCTCCGGTGATGTAAGATCAGGACTGTGAGAGAAACTGAGTCCATGAAAAATAAATTTTCTAGTAATTTGTCTAAGCCTCTAAACACCCTCGGCTTTGCTCAAATGGTAATAAAATCTAGTCAGAATTCAGATGTTGTGGAAGCCAGTCACAGCAATTACAAACGCAGATTTCCCCTCTATCTCTGACCTTCATTCTAATCATTAACCTACAGTAAAAGCCTTAAGAGTCAGCTGAAACCATTAGCCATAAAAAACTCGTAAGGGAGGCAACCGGTGCCTCTGTTTACCCCCTTTCCTTGTGATCCAGCCTAGATACAGAGAAGATAAACTTTGAATGTGACATCAAAGCAGTCTAGCTGATGAGCAGCTAATACTGCCCAATACAATAGAGCCGAAGGCCAGGAAGATTCTTGACCTTTACACCCAGTATGTGCACTTTCCGAAACAGGGATGTCAGAACAAAGGACAGATATAATAAATGTGTAAGTGTGAAAGAAAGGAAATATGGTGAGAATAAGAAAGCATTTTTGTATGAAGAAGAGCTTATCCTAAGATTGTCCCAAATGGGAAAGAGAGAATCAGGGTAATTAGAAAAGAAAAGGAAGTTGCAAAGGATTTGTGATAGGAAAATGGATTATTAAAAGAGGAATAGGCTTCTAATAAGCCTATCGTTTGAGGAAAAGTGCTCAGCAGCTAGAGAAGTACATCTGACAACTAAATCTAAAAACTTCATGTTACTTTTTGGTGTTTATCTGCTCAACTGTGTTGTGAGCTTGTTTAAGCTTTCAGACTTTGGATGGCAATGCGGACGAAACCTAGGAGACCTCCATCGCATCCCCTTGGATCGCCATATCTCCCCATGCCTGCCATATGGACTAAGCCCTAGAAACAGAAAGTTCCAAAAAAAGTTAAAGGAGATTCCATGAGAGGCTGTATTCTCCAAGCCCTGGGCATGCCTGTGCCTTCTGGAATTTGCCCTTTGGAGCCGCCTGTCTGCAAGGGCAGGGGGCTCAAGGACAGGGGGCTGGATCTGGTCACAAAGTCTGGAGCTAATCTTTTTACTTTGTTTACATGTCCTTCACTATTGTTTTGTGGTGATTGCACTTCTCTTTTTTTTTTTTTTACTATTAATCTCACTGGTGAAGGATATAAATTTTCTGGGTTCTTGTAATAAAGTGTCAATCGCACAAGAGGCTTTTGTCCATGTCAGATTCTTTTCCGGAGAGGAATCTCCACATTAAGCACCGTGAACGGGAACTTAAAGGAATTTATTTCATAAAAGGGAAAGAATCGCTGCAGATAAGTGGCTGCAGAACTGCACCTGAATCCTTTGCACATCTTTCTGAGAAACTTGATCTCGAGCGGACTCAGTGGCCATATTTAGTGCTGGATTTATTATTCCCGACTGAGCCAGTCAGCAACACCTCCAGGCTACACTCCCAGACCTATTTTATATATTTTTTTGGAAACAGGGTCTCTTAAGCCAGTGAGGCTGGCTTCGAACCAGCACAATCCTCCTGTCTCTGACTCCCAAGTGCAGGGATTACAAGTGTGCTCCACCACGCCCAGCTACATCCCAATATTTAATAATTCTAAATATAATAGCTTGCCTGGTGTGGTGGTGCACGCTTGTAATCCCAGCATTTGGGAAGCTGAGATGGGAGGATCGCAGTTCTCAGACAGCCTCAGCTACTTAGTGAGGCCCTCCTTAACTTAGTGAGACCCTGTTTCCAAAAATAAAGAATAAAGATAGGGCAGGGGCTATAGCTCGGAGGTCGAATGCCTCTGGGTTCCATCCCCAGACCCACTATTTTATAATAATAATAATAATAAATAATAATAATAATATAAATACAATAGCTACTTATGGAGGGGGAGGTTGACAGAATCCAATACAAGCTACCAGGTAGGGAAGAGGCCCAGCAGTAAAAATCTTTTGTCAAGCCAGGCGTGGTGGTGCATGCTTATAAATCCAGCATTTGGAAGGCTGAGGCCAGAGGATGGGGGTTTGCGGACAGCCTCAGCTACTTAGTGAGACCTTCTGTAACTTAGTGAGACCCTGTTTCAAAATAAAGAAAAATAAAAAGCAGGAGGTGTAGCTCAGAGGTCGAATGCCCCTGAGTTCCATCCCCAGAGCCGCAAAAACAAAACAAAACAAAAATCTTGGGTCAAATGTTTTAACAAGTTTAGTAAGTTTTGCCACCATCGCCAACTTCCTTCCCAGTGCTCCCAATATGTTATGTGGATCATCCTGTCTCCTTTGAAAGAGGCCCAGGGCCTCACAGGGGGACTGGGATTTGACTCTGGACCAACAGCTGGGGAGTGGCCACACTGGATGTCTCAGAATAGCTCCACCTCACACAGCCTTTCCACAAGACTTGGCTGAGGAGGCCCCGGGAGGGGAATTGGGGAATTTCACAGGTGAGCCAAAGATACAGGCAGGCAGTGCATAGGCAAGGCATTAGGATTAGAGAATTTGGCAAATCCTCATAGGCCCAATTATTTGGAATAATTAGAGTAGAAACTATGTGGGTGGAAAGTCTGGGCAACAAAACTAGATAGGCCTCCCTGGGCCACAGCAAGTAGGGCTCCTGTACATTGTGCAGAAGGGCTTGTTGAAAGCCACTGAAGGACGGTGAGCTTTAGAATGACCTTATCAGGTTTGCTTTTCAGCAGTTGACAGTGTAAAGGCCCAGACAGATACTCAGGATAGTGGAGCCCGCCAAAGGCAAGGCCCGGTGTGTGTGTAGGGGAAAGTCTGCACTTTAGCTGGAGGTACTTGGCAGAATTAAAAAAAGTCTTAACCCTTTGCCTGAATTCTCTACACAATTATGAATCTTCTTTTGAAACAGGATAGAAGGTAACACTCAATCCAGGCACTGTGTGCCTGTAATCCCTGTATTTGGGAGGCTGAGACAAGAGAATCTAAAGTTCAAAGCCAGCCTCAGCAATTCAGCAAGACCCTTAGCAACTTAGTGAAACCCTGTTTCCAAATTAAAAAATAAAATAGGCCTGGAAGTATCCAGTCAGAAGTAGAATGCCCCTAAATTCCATTTCTAGCCCCTGCGCACACACACCTTTCTATTATCATCGTAAAAATCATCATGCTAACGTGTTTTTGGATACTGGGGATTGAACTCAATTTCTACGGCTGGCCTCAAACCTGTGATGCTCTACGTCAACCTCCCAAGTACTGGGATTACAGGTGTGTGCCACTATGTAATGTGGATTTTTTGTTTTGTTTTGCTTTTGTGGGCCTGGGGATGGAACCCAGGGGCATTCAACCTCCAAGTTACACCCCCTGCCCTATTTTTTATTCTTTATTTTGAGACAGAGTCTCACTAAGTTGCGGAGGGCCTCACAAAGTACCCGAGGCTGTCCGCGAACCGCGATCCTCCGGTCTCAGCCTCCTGAATGCTGGGATTACAAGCGTGCGCCACCGTGCCTGGTTTATGTAATGTGTTTTAAAGAATGTGAACTTGGAAGGCTGAGATAGGAGGATCGCAGGTTCAAGATCAGCTTCAGCAACTTAGTGAGACTCTTAGCAGCAGAGCAAGACCCTGTTTCAAAACAAAAAATAAAAAACAGGGCTGATTTTTAAGATTGCTTTATTGAGTGTGTGAGCTACATCTCCAGCTCTATTTTACTTTTCATTTTTGAAACAGGGTCTCACTAGGTTGCTGAATCTCCTTAATTTGTTGAGGCTGGTCTCAGCAAGCCTCTTATCTCAGCCGCCCATGCATTGGGATTACAAGCATGCACCCTAATGCTTGGTTTGATTATTAATTTTATGAGAAAAATTGGGATTCACTGACTATAATTTTTTCTTCATAAGATATCCCCAGATAATGTTTTTTTAAATTCCAAAGATAACTTTCATATAAGAAAGAATATATAACATCTAGCATCCCCTTCTACAATCTCTTTGGAAACCCTATCTGCTTATATTTTTGCTTTCTTTTTCTTTCGTGATACTGGAGGTTCAAACCAGAGGTGTTCTACCACTGAGATATACCCTCAGCAGTACACCCCTAGTCCTATTTTTCATTCTTTGTTTTGAAACCGGGTCTCACTAAGTTTCAGAGGGCCTCACACGTTTCTGAGGCTGGCTGCACTGCGATCCTCCTGTCTTAGCCTCCCAAGTACTGGGATTACAAGCCTGTGCCACCAGCCCTTTTTTGTTTTGAGACAGGGTCTTGCTGAATTACTGAGGCTGGCTTCTGACTTGCAATCCTTCCGTTTTGGTTGCAGGATTATAGACGTCCGCCAATATGCCCACCTTGCTTGTAATTTTTACTATGTGCTTCGAACATCTCCCTAATGAAGTGTAAGAGGTAACTGTATGTCACCACGACTCATAATTTCTTTCTTGTGGGAATAAAAATTAAATTAAAAAAAATTTTTTTCTGGTAGTACTGGGGTTCCTGGAAGCTCTTCTACCTCCGGGTTACACTCCCAGACCTATTTTATGGTTTTTTTTTTAATTTGGAAACTGGGTCCCTCAAGCCAGTGTAGCTAGCTTTGAACCTGCGCAATCCTCCTGTCTCCGCCTCCCAAGTGCGGGGATTACAAGTGTGCGCCACCACGCCCGGCAAATTAAATTTTAAAAAAGGTTAGAAGTCATATCTTCCCTTCTAGCCCTTCCCACTCTCAGTGGACACATCGTCCTGCTTACAGAGGCTCACCCACGGGCTCAGTCAGTCTCCAGCTTCACAGGAACTGACCCAATGGTGAGCCCAGAATTCTTGATCAGAATCCCACTTAGGGGAAGGACAGACATCGTGCAGCGACAGCTGGATGGTTTGGACATTGCTTTGCACTTTGTCTGATGGGGTAAAGAGAGAATTGGAATTGCTTCAAAAGGGAATCAGGACAGAGGTTCACAGAAAACACCGACGTGACATAGTAACAGGCTCAGCAGAGAAGCCCTCGGACCCTCTTAGAGTATATGGTCACGACAAAGCCTACTAGTCTGGGAATCAGTCACTGCAGCTGCCATGCCTTCTGGGAATTCTGCAGTGTTTTTGTGCTCATAGTCCTTGATAAAAGTTAGACTACATAAATCACCTTGAAAGTAATTTTATTTTATTTATTATTTTATTTTATTTTTTGCAGTACTTGAGATTGAATCCAGGGGCACTCTACCTCCGAGCTAAACCCCTGGTCCTATTTTTCATTCTTTGTTTTGAAACAGGGTCTCACTAAATTGCAGAGGGCCTTACTAGGTAGCCGAGGCTGGCCTCGAACCTGCGATCCTCTTTTCTCAGCCTCCCAAGTACTAGGATTACAAGCATACACCACCATGCCTAGCTTGAAAGTAATTTCAAAATCATAAAGACACCGGGTGGAAAGATGCTTCAGGTAATTTCACAGATTCCACTTGGTTACTTAGATTATAACCCTGAACTGGCACCGAGAGAGGGAAAATAAGGCCCTGAAGTGTCTTTCTTTGTCCACAGAGGGCCAAGGCATGTTGCAGACAGATTTGGTTTTAAAATCTTGAATTGCAAATGTCACTAACATTGCTGTGAATATTATCTTTGAACATAAATTGAGTTTCTCTAATTCATTTGATTTTTTTTTTTTTTTTTTTTTGCGGGTCTGGGGATGGTCATTTGATTTTTTGAATACAGCTTTCTAGATTTAGTTTTTTAAGTAATATGCATAGATTTTTCTTCTTCTTTTTTTTTTTTTTTTTTTTGGTGGTAATGGGGATGGAACCCTTCTACTTCCGGGCTACACTCCAAGACCTATTTTTTATATATTTTATTTGGATCTCTTAAGTCAGCACGGCTGGCTTCGAACCTCCACAATCCTCCTGTCACTGTCTCCCAAGCGCGGGGATTACAAGCATGTGCCACCACGTCCAGCTAGAGTTTTCTTTTTTGAAATAGCATTTCACTCAGTTGATAAGGATACACTCAAACCTGTGACCCTCCTGTCTCAGCCTCCCAAGTACTGAGATGATAGGTGTGTGCTACCACATCCAGTCATATTAATAATTAGACATAAATAATTCTGACATCTGAAAAATGGAAGCTGGGTTTTGTGGTGCATGGTGGTAATCCCGGTACTTGGGAAGCTGAGACAGGAGGATTGCAGATTCAAGACCAGCCTCAGAAACTTAGTGAGTCTCAAAAGGAAATAAAAAGAGATTGGAATAGGGCTCCTGGGGACGTAACTCAGTGGTAGAGTACCCTAGGTTCAATGTCCAGTACCCCACACCCTCCAAAATAGATACATACATACATGCATACATATGTACATGGAGAATGGCACAGAAATTGATGGTAATTATCTCTTACCTTATGAAATGAATGTAAACTTGGTAACAGATGAACTATTTGAGGGTAAATTCTAGTTTTTAATTTATTCTATAAAGGCAGAAAACCCTTCAGACCACAGACACGAGTGACAGAAGCTCCTACTCTGCTCTATGGACCATCTGCGTCTGCCTTTCTCCCTCCCTTGCTCCTTTCTTTTTTCTTTCTTTCCTTTTGTACTGGGAAATGATCCCGAGGAGGGGGTTCTACCTCTGAGCTACACCCCCATCTCTATTTTATCTTTTATTTTGAAAAAATAAATAAGGTCTCGCTAAGTTGTGGAGGGCCTCACTAAGTTACTGAGGCTGGCCTTGAACCTGTGGTCCTCCTGTCTGAGCCTCTCAAGTACTATGATTACAGTTGTGTGCCACCAGGCTGGGCTACATTTAAGACTTTCTGCAGATGGGCAGCTCTGTCCTTTGGTGCCTACACCCCTTGCTGATCACATGCTAGGAAACCTAATCCAGATAAAAAAAATTATTTGCAATTGAGGCCCTGGGTTATTTACCATGAATAATGTTTCTTTTGGAATTCTAGGGTAAAAATTCTATGAAGTTAGATATATTTTTCATCTAAAATCTTTCCTAGAATGCTGGACGTGGTGGTGCACACTTGTAATCCCTGCGCTTGGGAGAAGGAGACAGGAGGATCACACAGGTTCGAAGCCAGCCGCGCTGGCTTAAGAGACCCTGTTTCCAAATAAAAAATATAAAAAAATAGGTCTGGGAGTGTAGCCCGGAGGTAGAAGGGCTTCCAGGAACCCCAGTACCACCAAAATAAATAAATAAATAAATAAATAAATAAATAAATAAATAAATAAATAAATAATCTTTCCTAGAAACCTGAATGGCCACGTGAAATACTCCATGACTAATAAAATTCCTTTCCTGGGGGAAGGGAGAGATGGGAAATCACATTTGCTCTTATTAATCCTGTTTTGAGTCATGTCGTATTAATCTAGCAAGAGAGCTATGAGTAGCCACATTTTACAAAGGGGAGAGCTATGGCTCAGTAGGTTCTTAGCAGGGAGTGGTGGCCACGCTTGTAATCCCAACATTTCGGAGGCTGAGACAGGAGGATCCGGGTTTGTGGACAGCCTCAGCTACTTAGTGAGGGCCTTTGCAACTCAGTGAAACCGTTTCAAAGTAAAGAATAAAAAATAGGGCTGGGGGTGTCGCTCAGAGGTAGAATGCCCCTGGGTTCCATCCCCAGTATATTCCTCCCCCCAAAAAGAGGTTCCTTTCTTAGAGTCACAGAGCTTGTATCATAATAAGCGGTGTGTGTGTGTGTGTGTGTGTGTGTGTGGTGTACTGGAGATTGAACTCAGGGGCATTCTATCTCCAACCTACACTCCAGCCCTATTTTATTTTTATTTTGAAGCAGGTCTTGCTAGGTTGAGGTGAGTCTCAGTACTCGCTAAGGCCATCCACTAACCTGTGATCCTCCTGTCTCAGCCTCCCAAGTACTGGGGCTACAGGCGGGGGCCACCACCCCTGGCTAATAACAGGCTTGCAAGATATCTGGCGTCACATTCCAAGGCTTTTCTACTATGTCACTTACATCATCTATTCACCCATTCCTGTTTAAAGCTGAGTATGTAGACTCCACTGATAGTATGGACTGTGATTTTCCCCAGAAGGAGAGTGATAAGTCCTGCTCCTCCCATCACTGCTGCTCTGTTTCAGTCAGGAGACCTGTCTGTGAGGCACCGGCCAGGCTGGGGTGGAGTACTGTGAGTTTTTATTGGTCTATAACTTGGTTTAACAATCTTTAGATTCTTACAGACAAGCTGTGACGACAAAGCCTCATTCTTTGAAGGTGAGATAAGCATAAGGTGAAACCAAAGTCTGTTTTAAATGTCTTGCCAGCACTTATCTCCGGTAATACTTATTTTATGTGTTAAATGCAATGTTATTATATGAAAAGCACTGGAGATGGCCAGGACCAATTGTGATTGCCTCCCACGGGCTCGGGCACTTGTGTTTTCTTCCGAGCCTCCTGTGTTAGCCTCGCGTAGTTCCTGTATTATTTCCCACCCAAGGTTCAGAGTTTCTCTTTTTGCCTTTGCCTGAGTTTTCCTCCTTTAGGTCTCTATCTTGATATACTTTGCCATGTCATATTTCAGCCTTCCTCTTTCAACTCCCAAAAAGGCAATGTTCTTTCCTCTTTTTACTTTCTTTATAAATTTTTCTGTTACAACATAATGGACCTTCTGATAGTTAACACTAAAATAACGATATAAATAAAATAGCCTCATTTCCTAAGAGCGTGTTTCCCACGCCCTTGCTTGCCCTTTACTTCCTTTGCTTTATTTAGACTTGTAAACAGAATACAGAGGCGTTCTCTCTTTGTTTATGTATATATGGTGCCTAGCACTAGTTTTGGATTGAACAAATATTAAATAATCATGACTTCAGAGTGATTATTGGTATTGGCATTTAAAAACTCACAGCTGGCAAAGAATGCTGCAGTTTTTGTTTGTTCAAAAGACCTTGTCTGATTTTGACCTTCCTATGGTAGACAGCTGTACTACAGCTTATGTGCCTTTACCCTTGGAAACCACCTGGAGACCAGAGCTGGCTGATCTTCAGAACACTTACAACCTCATGCACTGCATACCAGTTTGCTTTGGAAGTAATTGCAGTTGTGTACAATCACCTTCACATAATTGGAGAAACCCAGATATGATATTTACAATGTTCCATTATGATAGAATTGTCTCACTGGATTAGCTTTTGCCATGTTTGCAATGGAAGCTCCCAGCTTCAAATTACTCACTTGAACCAGGCATGGGGCTCATGTTTGTAATCCCATTACTTGGGAGCCTGAGACAGGAAGATCACAGGTTCAAGGACAGCCTCAGAAGTAGTGAGACCCTCATCAACCTAGTGAGACCCTGTTTCAAAATAAAAATAAAATAGGCTCAGAGAGAGAATGCCCCTGGGTTCAATCTTCAGCACTTGGGAGGCTGAGATAGAAGGATCACAGGTTCCAGGACAGCTTCAGCAACTCAGGCAGGGCCTCCAGCACCTAGTGAGACCCTATTTAAAATAAAAAATAAAACAGGGCTGGGCATGTAATTTAGAGGTAGAATGCTCCTGCATTCAATCCCCAAGCACTTCTCACTCTCTGAAACAAACAAACAAACAAAAACTATGCATTGAGTACTCCCACTGACCATATAGTAGCAATTATATTGTTGGGTTTTAACATGAAGGCCTTAATTTAACTTTATTTGAGGCTTAAAGAAACATTAGTTTGTAGATCTTACTAAATCCTCTTACAATTTCCCTTCAAATTGCAGACTGATTTTGGATCACAGTTCTATATAGGGCAATTTATAAAAACAAGTGCCACTACTTAGGCAACAATGGAAGGAATTGATGGTGTATCAAAACTTTAACAATGCATTTCCTTTCAGAAATATCAGTATCAGCTTTCTCATACTAATGAAAGTAAAGAAGGGGGTTCCTTCCTGCTGCGCTAATATTTCAAATGCAACGAAATCAATGGGGGAGAATAGTTGTCAATGTGAGGGATACAATAGTACCACCGAGTGGAACAGCTTTTTTTTAGTTCATATATTACTGAATGCATATCTTTATTTAATTTTATGTCCAGGGCAGAACCAAGGTAATAACATGGATAAATCAAAGAGAAATGAATTTTCTTTTCTAGAATCAGTTTCAGAAAATACCAAAATATCTGCATGGCATCTACATGGTGTAGTTCTTATATATATGATAGCATCTATAACTCTGAGTTAATTAGGCTACCTAGACATCAACTGTAGAATTCTAAACCATGCTTTTGATATGCTTCTTTAACTTTTTTTTTTTTTTTTTTTTTTTTTTGGTGGTACTAGGGATGGAACCCAGAGGCTTTCTACCTCCGGGCTATACTCCTAGACCTATTTTATATTTTATTTGGAAACAGGGTCTCACTAAGTTACTGAGAGCTTCACTAAGTAGCTGAGGCTGGCTTCGAACCTATGCTATCTTCCTGTCTCAGCTTCCCAAGTGCTGGGATTACAAGCGTATGCCACCACGCCCGGCTTTTTAACTCGTTTTAAATGCTATGACAGCACACACATTGTGATCTCAGTACTTGAGAGGCTGAGGCAAGAGAATCACAGGTTCGCAGCCAGCCTCAGCAACTTAGGCTCTCTGCAATTTAGTGAGGCCATTTCAAAATTAAAATAATAATAATAAAATAAAATATGCCTGGGGCTGTAGCTCAGAGGTAGAATGTCTCTGAGTTGTTTAATCCCCAGTGACACACACACACACACACACACACACACACACACACACACACTATGGCCATATTGTCTCTCTCCCGGTATGTCTGTAGCACTACTCCCCATGCAGGACTCTCTGGAATGCAGGCAAGTACAGTATCTTAGTAGAGCATGCTCACTGAGAACCATACAGTGTCTGAGCTACAATTTCCACTTCCCAGAGATTCTTACTGACTTGACAACAAAGTAAAACAATGCTCTAAAAATGTTCTGGAGGAGAGGAAAGCAAAGCCTGTGAGGAATGTCTTTAATAGAATGCAACCTCTCAGCAGGAAACCTTGCCTTCAGAGAGTTGTACAACCCGGGAAAGTGGTAACAGAGGAAGCTCTTGTTTTAGCAGAGCCCAGCAGCCTCCTGGATCGTTCTATCATGCTAACCCTCTCCTAGGAGGTGTGTGTGTGTGTGTGTGTGTGTGTGTGTGTGTGTGTGTGTGTGTGTTAGGTACCCCAGAGGCTTTCTACCCCTGAGCTATATCCTCAGGGTGTGCCAGAAGCTGGGCATGCTGTTGTTGTTGTTGCTGCTGCTGCTGCTGCTGCTGCTGCTGCTCCTCCTCCTCCTCCTCCTCCTCCTCCTCCTCCTCCTCCTATTCTCCTCCTCCTCCTCCTCCTCCTATTCTCCTCCTCCTCCTCCTCCTCCTTCTTCTTCTTCTTCTTCACAGCCATCTCTGGCTGGCCTCTCAAAATTGTGTTCTTCCTGTCTCTGCCACTGAAGGACTGGTACTACAGGTGCCATACCACCACACTTGGCTGAGCAATTTAGATCAATGCCTGGCACACAGAACAAGCTCCTGCTTGGCCAGGGAATGGATCACTTTTGTCTTGTTTTCAAGCAGTGAGGTCAGTACCTAGACTTCAGTAGTGTACTTATTGACTGACTAGACCAGTAAGCACTTGGTGTTTTTTAGTAAAATGAGCATCCATTTATCCATCAATCATCTATCCACTTCTCTCTAATCTTGTGTCATAGCTGGACTCACAGGATTTTTTTAATAAAAATTATTCTGGATACCTAACCCATATGATATATTTAGGAATGTATTAGATTTTATAGTTGAGAATATCAAGGCTTTTAAAGTTACAAATAGAATGGTATTTCAGAATGTATTTCTAGACCTAAAGAAATATATTTCTAGACCTAAAGCTGAGTGGTTTATCTCTCTACCTAGCCCTGAATGATTTTTTAGGTAATGGGATGGACAAAGACAATCACAACAAAACCCTCATTTCATCCTTGCCCTCCAGGCAGCATAATGGCAGCCTTTCTTTGATAAGAGCGTGTTGACAGTCAGGGTTGGACTTGCTGGCAGATTGTCAGACCTGTGTCTAGTTCTGCTGCTCCCATGTTGAGCCTAGTATACTAGTGGTGGTCGAATGTTGCTAAAACAGCAATGCACACCAGGCAACATGTGTCCTAGATTCTGAGCAGAGATAGCATTGTTGGCATATGCAGATAATTAGATTATAAACAGTGGGAAAATTAGCTTTAATTGATGTTAAATGACAGCTCAGAAGTGAGTTAGTCATTTTGTTGGTGGATAAGACATACTATTATGCCTTACCTGAGGAGGTCACTGGTGTAATTTACTATGTCAGTGGAGCACTCAGAGAAGAAGAAGAAGAAGAAGAAGAAGAAGAAGAAGAAGAAGGAGGAGGAGGAGGAGGAGGAGGAGGAGGAGGAGGAGGAGGAGGCGACAACGTAGTAGTAGTAGTGGTAGTGGTGGTAGTGGTGAAAGAAAGAGTTGGGTTTGCAACTGAAATTCACAGTTTTCTGGCTGTGCGGGGTTCCTGTCCAGTGCCCGTGCTTTGGAGGGCCCTCCTCTGGCTTCATCCCTCCCAATGGAGCAGGAGACCCACACCTCCTGCCATAGTTTAGCTTGAGGGATCAGCGGGGGTGGTTTTTGTGAGGGGTGTGGTGTAGTTCAAAGGTTCAGACTGGCTCTTCCTGTGTGAGCATTTTGTGTGTGTGTGGGGGGGGGGGGATAGGATGGAGCTGAGACAGGAAGAAAAGAAGGTTAAGTGTTGGCCAGAAGCCAATCCTCCCTGCAGCCATATTATCCTAGTTTAATTGTAGCGTTTAGTATTTAGGATAGAGCATATGAGTTCTCATTTGTGAGCTTGCATCAGTTCCTTCCAGAGTTAAAGGCAGGCCTGGAACTAGGGCAAGTCACATAGCTTATTTTATTGTCAGTTTCCTCATCTGTAAACAGAATGATAACGACCGTCCCACTAACCTCAGAGGGTGGGGATGATGAGGATCTTAAAAATAATTACCATCTGTTCTGTGTACTAGGCGCCTAGCCCTACAGGAGACACTTCATGTACATTGTATTGGCTTTTTACAAATCCTCAGGGTATGCAGTTTTTATTCCCCCTCTTTTTGTAGTACTAGGGATTGAACCTAGGGGCATTCTACTTCCAAGTTACACCCCCAGCCCATTTATTTATTTATTTATTTATTTATTTATTTATTTTTGTGGTGCTGTGTATTGAAATCAGGACTGTTTTACTTCTGAGCTACACCCACCACAGTTATTTTTATTTATATTTTGAAATAGTATCTCACTAAATTGCTGAGGCAGGCCTTGAACCTATGATCCTCCTATCTTAGTCTCCCAAGCCATGGTGATGCATGCCTTTTTTATTTTTTATTTTTCTTTTGTGGTACTGGGGATTGAACTCAGGGGCATTCTACCTCCAAGTACACAACCAGCCCTATTTCTTATTATTCATTTATTTATTTATTTTGGTGGTACTGGGATTCCTGGAAACCCTTCTCCAGGCTACACGCCCAGACCTATTTTATATTTTTATTTGAAAACAGGGTCTCTTAAGCCAGTGAGGCTGGCTTCAAACCTGTGCGATCCTCCTGTCTCTACCTCCCAGCCGCGGGGATTACAAGCGTGCACCACTACGCCTGGCTCTTACTCTTTATTTTTATTTTTGGTACTGGGGGTTGAACCCAGAGGTATTCTACTTTCAAGCTATTACCCCCCAGCTCTATTTTTTTTATACTTTATTTTGAAGCAGGGTGTCAGTAAGTTAGAGGGCCTCACTAAGTTGCTGAGTTGGGCTGAGACCTGTGATCCTCCCATCTCAGCTTCCTAAATGCTGGGATTATAACCCCAGCTTTTTTTTTTTTTTGTTTTTGTTTTTTTTTTTTTGTTTGTTTGTTTCAAAACAGGATCTCCCTAAGTTGCTAAGGCTGTCCTCAAACCCGTGATTTTTCTGTTTCAGTCTCCTAAGTACTGTTTCTTTTCTTTTTTCATTTGTGGTACTGGGAATGGAACCCAAGGGCATTCTACCTCCAAGCTATACTTTCAGCCCTATTTTTTATTTTCTTTATTTTGAAACAGGACTCACCAAGTAGTTGAGGCTGTCCGTGAACAGTAGTCCTCCTTTCTCAGCCTCCCAAAAGCTGGGATTACATGCTTGTGCCAACATGGCCGGCTAGTACTGTTTCTTTTCTTTCTTTTTCTTCTTCTTTGCGGTACTGAAGATTGAACCCAGAGGCATATTACCTCTGAGCTACATCCCAGCCTGATTTTATTCTTTATTTTGAAACAGGGTCTCACTAAGCTGCAAAGGGCCTCCCTAAGTAGCTGAGGCTGGCCACGAATCCCAATCCTTCTATCTCAGCCTCCCAAGTACTGGAATTAGAAACATGTGCACCACAAGGGGCTGACTTTTACTTTTTTTTATGAATAGAAAATGGGCTGAGAAGATTGGTTCCCTCTTCCAGCCTCCTCTTACCCCATCACAGAAATAAGTGAGATAATGTAACAGTCTCATATAAGTACAAGGTTACATGATAGTTACTAATTCATTTATCAATTTGATACATTTTTGTTGACTGCTTATTACCTATTAAGGATACAGCAGTCAACAAAATGAACAAAAATCACTGACTTTAGAAGCCAACATTACAGTGGAGGAAGACAAACAATAAACGGAATAAGATACATCCATGTTAGATGGTGGTAAATAATGCCAGGAAGAGAACGAGGGTGTGTGGAATTATAGATATGTAGAAAGATGTGATGGATGTGAGAGACAGTGTTCTCTCTTTTGGCTTCTGTTCTGTGTGTCTGTTTTTCTTTTTCTTCTGGCAGGAATGGGTGGGTTGGGGAAAGGAGAGAGAATCCAACAGTAGGAGGAACAGCAGATGGAAAAGCTATGAAACCAGAATTTTCGTGATGTTCCAAAGGTGGTCCAGGCCCTGCTCAGGTGTCAACGTCTGAGTGACCTGGGGAGCTGGAGTAGAAGAGTGCCTGGTGAGTGGGTCGGGTGAAAAGAATCATTCTGGCTGCCTGCCTGTGCACCTGGGCTGCAAGGGAATGCAAGGGGCGAGGGAGGTGCATAGTGAGATCGCAGGCAAAAGATGGTGGTAGGCAGAGACTAGAGTCTGGATACAGTCATTTAAAGGCTGAGCTGGCTGGTTTTACTGATCTTTTAGGATATAAGAGAAAAAAGTCAAGGAAGACTCCAAAGTTTCTTTGACCTGGGTGATGACAATGGTGTAGACAGCATTTATTAGGGCAGTAAAGGCTGTGGATGGAGCATGTGTGTGTGGGGAAATATATATATATATATATATATATATATATATATATATATATATATATATATATTAGAAAGTAGTAAGTAGTGGGAAGGGACAGTTCTTTTTCTAAGAAGCATGTAATGTTAGCGCCACGCAGGTGACTTACCGACCCCCAAATGGTGGCTGACAACCTATTCCAAGTGTTTCAAATACATGAGATGTTGAGAGCCCTGTTTGAAAAAAAAAAAAGTTTAATGAAGCACCTCATAAATAAAAGTAACAATCGTCTTCGTCTCCACACAGAACATCAAACATGAACTTGTTTGTGCATGGAGCGTATAAAAATAAAACCCTGGGACCGGAACAGCGAAGGGTTCCCCAGGCTTGACTAATGACGTACCTGCCCCGGGCTGACGTCACACACCTCAACCTGCCTGCGGAGGGAGAGGAAAGAGCGGGAGCACAACGTCTGCAAAGTCTAGGTTGTGGTTTGTGCACCAAGTGAGTCGGACCTGAAACCCGGGGTCCAGAGCAGGAGCTCTCAGCGCAAGGCAAAGCCCGCTCCACTACGAAATGATTCTGACTATTTCACAGAACTTGTCGTCCTGGTCTCTAGGGACGGATCACCATTAAATCTGGCGTGTTTGTGTGTCCGGGGGTGGTACTGGGTCTGGTGTTGAAATCGGCACAGTCCCATCTGCCACACTGTGATCTTGTGAAGTGTCCGTAGGTGCCTGGATGAACGCCGCAGGCGGGAGAGAACGCTTTCTCGGCAGTAAATCAACAAATAAACCCTAAGAGGATTTATCGCCACGGAAGCAACTGGGAGCCCATCCCTGGGTTAAAAAAGCATGCCTAGGACAGCCCTGGCGTGCAGGCTGGACCCATGCACGGGGCAACTTTGAGCCAGCCGGGCGGCGGCGTGGCGCCACCGCAGCCTGGGAGCGGCGACCCCAGCCGCGGGGGCTCCCCGGACCCCGCGCAGTGCGGACGGGGTGCGCGGCGCCAGATGGGGGGCCGAGCGGGCGCCGCGGGGGCCCGGCACGCGCGCCGCCTCCCGGGGGCCGGGCGGCGCGGGCTCGGTCGGCTGGAGCCCGGCAGCCCGAGCGCCGGCGTCACCTGGCCGCGGCTCAAGGTGCGGCGGGGAGCGAGGGCGCGGCCGGCCGGCGGGCGCGGGGCGGGGCGGAGGGGCGGGGCCGGCGGGCGCGGGGCGGAGGGGCGGGGCCGGCGCCCTAGCCCCGCCCCCGGTGACGCGGCGGCCGCCCACTGGCCCTCGCCCTGTCACTCACCGCTCACCATGGTTCCCGCACAAAGCCACGAGCCCCGAAGGCCGCTTCCTCCCTGAGGGGCGGCCCGGGCGGCGGGGAAGGCGCGGCGGAGGAAGAGGCGGGGGCAGAGGGAGTCGCCGCTCGGCTCGCGCACTCCGCGGCTCCGCGCTCGGCTGGCCCGCCCGGGCTCCCGGCCCTGCCCCGCTCCGCGCAGACCGCGCGAGGAACAAAGTTGCCGGGGCGCGCGCCCATGGCGGCCGGGGCGGCGCGGCGCGGGGGCTTGCGGCCGCGGGCGGCGGGCACGGCCGAGCCGCGAAGACCGAGTCCCGCAGCGGCGGCGAGCGCGCCCCGGACCTGAGCGCCCCGCCCGCCGCCGCCGCCGCCGCCGCCGCCGCGCAGAGCCGGCCCCGGAGCAGGCCGCCGCTCGGCCTCGCGCCCGCGCCCAGGCCGCCCGCGCCCGCGCCCGCGGAGCCGAGCGCCCGCGCCGCCCCGGGGCCGGGCTGGGCCTCGGGCGGGCCCGGGAGGCCGGCGAGGCTCCGCCGCGGGGCGATGGCGTCCTACGTGGATAACAGCTTCCGCCAAGCCGTGATGAAGAACCCCGCCGAGCGGACCCCCCAGGTGAGACCCGCGCCGCCTCCCGGGGACCCCGGCGAAGCCGTCCACCTCCCAGCCGTCCCCAGGCCGCCCTGGGCGTCTCTCCCACCCCTTGCTGCCCTCCACACTTCCCTCCCCCTACTTCTGTCCCAGCCTTCTCTCTACTGACTTTGCTCCTGCGATTGCGGGCCAGGCTGTGTGCGTGTGCGCGCGTGCCCGGGCATTCTCTGATTAGGACCTCTGAATCTCAGGGGCTGGGGTCTTATCTCCAGAGGTAGTTCTTGCCACCCTGACTGCAGGCTCTGCCCCTCTGCTTGGGGCTCTCCTACTTTCAAGTTCAGTGGTGGCTGATAGGTAGATAGAGGAGGAAAGTTGGTTCTGCAAAAGACAACTCCATATTGGCGCTCTAAAGTAAAACATTGAGATATTTACGTATTTATTTGCCATTGTTCTTTTTTGAAAAAGGGATCCTGCTTTCCATGGGGGTATGGAAGAAGTTGAGTAGTCAGAGACCAAACTACAGAGCAAGACCTTTAAAAACAGCGCGGGGAAGGGCATCCTGCGGATTCTTTCGGTGTTACACAACCTGGTCAAAATTAGACAAGTTTGTTCACCTTTGTACATTTGTATACCTTCAGCCTTCTTGTTCTCTTATTTAAAGTGGAGGGATTGCTTATGGGGTAGGATTTGTTCCTCTGAAGTTGGACTGGAGAGGGGGAAATTTAAAAAAAATATGGTGGTTTGATTTTCATTGCTTTTAGATGTGATTGGATAATGATGTATATTCCTAAGCTTTGGATGGTGACTACAGGGAATCCTGCTTGCCAACCCTCTTAAGGCAAATAAGTCCTCCTGATTTTGGCACCATCAAACACATTTAGGGTCTAGCTTCGCTTGTTAGGTGTTGGATACTATCTGTCCAAATCCAGATGCTCTTGTTTTCCGACACTATTATTAAGTATGGGGAGAACAAATATAACCTTCCACCGGCTGCCTTTGGATAGTCCCAAGAATGGCACCTGGAACCTCTTTGGTTTTTCATATTCCCTGATGGTGCAGACACATCTGGGGTATCATGGGTAGAATGCACATATTTACCAAACCTGTGGAAGCTAGGCTGTAATTTTATAAGAAAATTTATTTCAGTGTCTCCAGGAAGTCTCTGTTCTCCATGGGTGTTTTTATGTGAACAAGTAATGTCCGCTTTGATCTTGTCCTTCTCTAGGTGTTACACTGCCTCTCATGTGCTTCCTCAAATAGATTTGTTTTAATATTGTCAGTTGTAAAAGTCTTCTGCACCTGAAAATGCACGTTCCCAGTCTCAGTGTGAAGGAAAATCAAATTTCAGTGAGATATTTCAGTTCCTTTCAAGAACAGTGTTTGAAGTGCCAGCTGAAATTACAAATGCTGAGAATATGAGACCCTAGCCAGGCTGGTCAGAAAATGACGTCAGAGGCCCGTAGTGGAAATTATGGGAGAAGTGGTTGGTGCCCTTCCTTGGTTGGTGATCTAGAAGAACAATGACTGAAACCTACCATCAGGTGGTGGGGTAAGTCATTAAACAGGAACAGAGGAGACAGAGCCTGCACTGTGACAGCCTGTGGATTGTGCCAAGTAAATGAACTGTTAAACTTTCCTGTCTCCCTGCCAGTTGTGTAGAATAGAGTAAGAGACCCCACACAGCACTTGGCCCACATCAGAGCTAAATGGGCCAATTGCTACTAACACCACAATGGGAAACTTCCATTGACAGTCTGAAAGCACACATTTCTCCCTAACCTTCACAGAAAAGGTAAACACTGAGAAACTTACCAAACATTTTGAGCATTCTTCAGGGTCAGCCCTGTTTACTTTGATGTTCATTTGGTTCTTACTGAAGCCTTTATTGTTTTAAAGAGAAAGTAGTTTGAAATGTGAATGTCCATCCTTGCCTGACATCAGAAATAATTCATCTTCCAAAAGTTTGAAACTTACTCAAGTTGAAAAAGAAAATGCTATCCTTGGGAGGCGGAGACAGGAGGAAAGCCGGTTCAAGGCCAAAGCATGGTAATGTAGTAAGACCCTGTTTCAAAATAAATAGGGCTTGGCGTTGTGGCACATACCTGTAATCCTACTTAAGCTGAGACAGGAGGATTACAGCTTTGAGGCCAGCCTCAACAATTTATCAAGACCCTGTTTCAAAAAAAAAAAATAAAATAAAAAGGGCTGGCGATAAAGCTCAGAGGTAGAATGGCCTTGGGTTCAATACCAAATAAATAAATAAATAAATAGATAAATAAAGGAAAGGACTGGGGTTGTATGCCCCTGGGTTCAATCTCCTGTACCATACACATACAACAATATAACAAATAAAAAACCCCAAGAGTATTCTGTTAGTACAACACTAAGTTTTTCTTTAAGTGCTGTCTATGCTTGAGACTTAGAACTTTGTGGTATAATTAAAGCAACCTTATTAAATAAGCCTGTTATCATGAACAGCAGGTGTGAGTTAGGGGGCTTCTTTCTGTTTCTGAGGATAGATTTCATAAAGGAGGTGATGTGATTTGTGTAGGCGGAAGTAAGTTTCTTTAAAAGAAGAGAATAAGAGAAATGGATATTTTTTATTTTTGTTAAATTCAATTTGTTTTTCTTTAAAAACAGGTCAGCCTAGTTCCTCTTCCAACTTTGTGATGACATGGTTTTGTATTTAGGTTAATCAGTTGCCTAGAAGTAATCTTGATGTCACTTGTGTAACCTAAGAAGTTGGCTATAAGAGAATCTGCTGTGGGAGAGTGTAAGGAACCTTGATAAATTAAGAGCTTTTCATGTCCACCTGGAATTTTTTTTTTTTTTTGGTGGTACTGGGGGAGGAATTTAGGGGCTTTCTACCTCTGGGCTATACTCCCAGACCTATTTTATATTTTATTTGGAAATAGGGTCTTACTAAGTTGCTGAGAGCCTCACTAAGTAGAGGAGGATGGCTTAAAACCTGTGTGATCCTCCTGTCTCAGCCTCCCAAGCGCTGGGATTAAAAGCATGCGCCACCACGCCTGGCTTCACCTGGAAAATTTGAACCCACTCAATTTAGGCATGTGGATGAGAAGGAGGAATGGTAAGGAGAAATATAAAAAAAGTCACCTGAATTCTTAGCCAAATCATGCATATTCAGATTCATGGTTTCACCTGATGTTCTAGGAGAAGGAAAACACTCATCTTTAATTCACTATTTGTCTCATATTGTGTGTGCAAACCTGACTGAATTCTAATCAATGGGGCA
The DNA here is from genome assembly GCF_963383645.1 of Muscardinus avellanarius. Classification (NCBI taxonomy): domain Eukaryota; kingdom Metazoa; phylum Chordata; class Mammalia; order Rodentia; family Gliridae; genus Muscardinus; species Muscardinus avellanarius. Next base: position 31,090,865 of record NC_137791.1, read on the forward strand.
CTGTATTCTAAAATAACATATTCCCTTGAAAATAACAGTAAGGCTGGGTGTGGTGGCGCACGCTTGTAATCCCGGCGCTTGGGAGGCTAGGACAGGAGGATTGTACAGGTTCGAAGCCAGCCTCAGCTACTTAGTGAGACCCTGTTTCCAAATAAAATAGAAAATAGGTCTAGGAGTATAGCCCGGAGGTAGAAAGCCTTTGGGTTTTACCCCCATTACCACCAAAAAAAAAAAAAAAAAAAATTAAGCTATTGAGATATTAATATGTGGTGTGTGTGTGTGTGTGTGTGTGTGTGTGTGTGTGTGTGTTTATCTTTTTTGTGGTAGTGTGGATTGAATCCACCCATGGGCATTTTACCTCCAGGTTATATCACCAGCCATACACACACACACACACACACACACACACACACACATACACTTAAATTTATTTTTTATTTTTTATTTTTTGCCATACTGGGAATGGAACCCAGGGTCGTTCTACCTCCGAGCTACACCCCCAGCCCTAATTTTCTTATTCTTTCAGTTTTTTTTGAATTGTCTTGTAGTTCCTTCTCACAGACCTAATAAATAGTCCTGTGAGTAAAGCAAAACCACAGCATTATTCTATGAGGTATTTCCAATGATGTGTGGGCTACAAGGGAACCCTCATTGGGCTAGACCTCAACTTATTCTTTATTTTGAAACAGGGTCTCACTGAGTTGCAAAAGGCCTAAGTAGCTGAAACACGATCTTCTTGTCTCAACTTCCCAAATGCTGGGATTAAAAGTGTGTACTACCATGCCCAGCTATATTTTTTATTCTTTATTTTGAAACAGGGTAGTGAGTAGCAGAGGCTGGGTGCAAACATATCTTCCTGTCTCAGCCTTCCAAGTATTGAGATTACAAGCTTGCGTCATGGCTTCTATTGATATTTTAAAATGTACCTCTGTTGGAAAACAACAAGATTCTTAAGCAGTTACTTTATTCAACTATTTGGTTTGTGTCTTTAATCCGTTAAATGAGAATTTTGGTCACCAAAGCAATTTTTTTTTTTTTTTTTTTTTTTGCGGGTCTGGGGATGGAACCCAGGGGCATTCGACCTCAGACCTACAGCCTCTGCCCTATTTTTTTTATTCTTTATTTTGAAACAGGGTCTCACTGAGTTGCAGAGGGCCTCATTAAGTAGCTGAGGCTGTCCGCGAACCTCGATCCTCTGGTCTCAGCCTCCTGAATGCTGGGATTACAAGCGTGTGCCACCATGTGCGACTACCAAAGCAATTTAATGAACTAAAACATGTAATAAATTACAAACAGCTTTATCCAAGGTTTTAAACAATAATATGATTTTCTAAACTATTTTATTAACTTGTTGAGTTCAGGCCCTTTGAAATTGCTTCTGTGGAGTTTTTTATTTTTAAATTTTTTTTTGATACTGGGGATTGAACCCAGGGGCATTTTATTTCTTATTTGGAAATAGGTTTTCACTGAGGCTATCTTTGAACCTGAGATTCTCCTGTCTCAGCTTCTCAACTACTGGGATTACAAGTATGCAGCACCAGGCCTGGCTCTGTTATTAAATGCCATATATATATATATATATATATATTTTTTTTTTTTTGGTGGTACTGGGGTTCCTTGGAAGCCCTTCTATCTCCGGACTACACTCCCAGACCTATTTTATACTTTATTTGGAAGCAGGGTCTCTGAAGCCAGCATAGCTGGCTTCGAACCTGCGTGATCCTCGTTTTAGCCTCCCAAGCCTGGGGATTACAAGCGTGAGCCACCACGCCCAGCAAATGCCCAATATTTTTAGTTTTTGAGGTGAAACATCTATTGCAAAATTGTTTCCTTTAGAGACCTAGTTTGTTTTGCTAGTTGTAAAAGTTACTTTTCAAAATGGTATGTGTGAAATAACTTTCTATTTAATAATCTTTGTACTGAAAAATTTGAGGTCTATTGCCACTTTTGATTTAGTTACAGTTATTAATTTGTTAGCTGAGAGTTTCTAACAGAGTTTAGGACTTAATTCTTTGCAAAATCATTCAGTAGAATTTATCTTGAATCATATTGAAAGGATTGAGAAACATATTTAGCCTGGAGAGCTTTACATTGAAAATTTGAACACAAGCGTATCTCTGACATATTTAACTTTCAAATCTAGAGGAAGAATTGTGACTATTACAGTTAGTTTCCATTTGAATTTATTTTTACCATTGTTTATGAGCAGATTCATATTTTCATTTGATAGCTTATGCTTTGACTATACTTTAGCTTGTTTTAGGGGTAGTAATGTTTTTTAAGTCTTTTTTTTGATAAAACACTACTAAACTTTCTGTATGTAGTTTAAAAAGCATGTCTACCAAAGAATTATTTTGACATAAACATTTTAATTTCAAAATAGTGATATGTGAATTTCTTAGTTAAAATAATACACATTTGTAAATAAATCTTAATCTCAAGCTATATTAGCATGTGACTTTGAACAAGTGAGGACATCAGTTTATGGCAGAATTATCAACATTCTGTTGCGGTATTGGTGGAAGCTTTGAAGCTTTCAAGTAACCTCTTGAACATTTAGTAACTAACACTTCCATAATTAGCTTTGCATATCTTGACCGAGGATAAAAATGAGTCCAAGGCACTACACTATTCTCTGTAAATATTGTATCACCACCCAGTGTTTCCCAACCTTAGTATTTCACAAAACAGTTAAGAAATAAAGAGGACTACTGTATTTCTAACTCTCCCAAGAAAGGACATGAAATAAAAATGAAACCAGTTATAACCTCTCACTGTCATTTTGTTAATGATCTTACTCTTTAAGCTAAGAAGGGAAGATAAACCATCACTGTCAAGCTCAGTTCTTGAGATAAAATTATTTTTTGTTTCATAAGAAAACTCATATCTTAGCCAGGTGTGGTGGTACATGCTTGTAATCCCAGCATTTGGGAGACTGAGCCTGGAGGATCGTGGTTCGCGGACAGCCTCAGCTACTTAGGCCCTTTGCAACTCAGTGAGACCCAGTTTCAGAGTAAAGAATAAAGAATAGGGCAGGGGGTGTAGCTCGGAGGTTGAATGCTCCTGGGTTCCATCCCCAGACCAGCCAAAGAAAAAGAAAACTCTTATCTTAAAAAAAATTCTTACTGTAGACTTGCAAAAAACTTTATTTGGGTAGATTCTAAGTTATTTCACCTATTACTATAAGGTCTTCTCTTTGTTGATATTTAAAATTAAAATCTTGGAAAGTGATAGTTGCCTTAGCTATAATTTTTTTTTTTTTTTTTTTTGGTCATACTGGGGATGGAACCCAGTGGCATTCTACCTCTGAGCTACACTCCTAGCCCAATTTTTTATTCTTTATATTGAAACAGGGCGTCACTGAGTTGCAAAGTGCCTCACTAAGTAGCTGAGGCTGTCCTCAAACTGCGATTCTCCTGTCTCAGCCTCCCAAATCCTGGGATTACCACCACACTTGGCTCTGGTAACCTTTTAGAAACAGAGAAAAACTGCTTGTGCTTGTTATGTATGAAAACTTTAAAAAAGTTTTGTTACTTATTTTGTAAATTTTATATCCAAGTAACTTCGGAAACTAATGATTGTCAATGGTTCCTCTATATATACATTTTGTAGGATTTTCCTCTCTTCTTTCATTTAACTTCTTTTAAAATGATAATTATTTCCTGAGGTTTTAAGGATTATGTGAAAGAAAGTACATTAAATTTAGTTAAATGCCTAATTTTTTTTATTGCAGCACATTTTCATGAAATACCTATGACTTACCAGGTCTTGGGAAATTTGAAAATGAAATGAGATGCGTGTCCTCAAGTAACTCACCAGATCTTTTGTGGCCTGTATGTAGGCTGTGGTTTATTGGTGCTCTCATAGTGATGTGGATGTCGATGAGTGTGTTAGGAGGCTGAGAGGGGCAGGAATTCACCAGTGGACTCGGGGCCACGAGGATAGTCCAGACTCATGATGATTTCACTAGTGTGAGTGGTATGCGTGGTTGTAAGGTAAAATACAGGCAGACTGCTTAGTGTCAAGCTCTTGCAGCCAAGGAGGAGTGAATGGCTCCATTCGAGTATTAGTATGGGATTTGGAGGTGGGTGAGAAGAAACCAAGAATGCTTATAAAGACTAAGGTCATGGGAGGCCCTGGGTTCAATCTTCAGCACCGTGAACAGAAAGAAAGAAAGAAGAGAAAAAAGGAAAAGAAAAGAAAGACAAGTGGGTGGATGGTCCATTTTCTTATGTGTGTGATGCTTGGGAACCTGAATTACACAGTGGAGATGGGTTAGAAATTCTGCAGTAGAATCTGCTGGATGGGCTAACTGAATGTGTACACATTGATACCAGTTACTGTATTAAACTATGTTTCCTATGGCAGTACAGCCTAATTATGGCCAGTGGCAATGATGGACATTTCTTAGTTCTTAGGGGAAAAAAATCCAAGTTGTTGAATATATATATATATATATATATATATATATTTTTTTTTTTTTTTTTGCGGGTTTGGGGATGACCTCTGGGCTATACCCCCTGCCCAATTTTTTATTCTTTATTTTTAAATCGGGTCTCAGTGAGTTGCAGAGGGCCTCACTAAGTAGCTGAGGCTGTCTGTGAACCGCAGTCCTCCGGTGTCAGCCTCCTGAATGCTGGGATTACAAGTGTGGGCCACCGCGCCCGGCTGAATATAATTTCCTTTACTTTTAAGAATCTTTAAACTAAAAACTGCATTTTCCTTCAAATTTGATATTTTCTACTGCATGTACATTCAGCGAATCTCATATGAAATACAAGGGCTCTGTGATTTACTGTGAGATTACATCTTGATAAACCCATTGGAAGTTGAAAATGAATTCACCAACCACATACCCATAACTTAGCAACACAGTACTCTGAGGAGTTGTTTATTCAGGATAGCATGGTGGACTGGGAGCTGTGGGTTGCTTTTAAGTCTCAAGAGAACATTTGTATTCTCTAAGTAGGCTGATTTCATCAGTGCTATAGCAGCTGTCTGATGTAGACTTATTAGATGAGTGTGTAGTGTGTTTTAGGGGAATTGGTATTCATTTACCAGTAGACTAGGGACCATGAAAATATTCCAGGTTAACTCACTGTCATATGAGTAGAATAATGTGCTTTTAAAGAAAACATATGAGCTGGGCGTGGTGGTGCTTGCCTGTAACATGAGTATTTGGGATGCTGAGACAGGAGGATCTCAGGTTCAAGGCCAGCCTCGTAACTTAGCAAGATCCTCAGCAATTTAGTGTGACCCTGTTTCAAAATAAAAAATAATTTGGGTGCAGTGGTATATAGCTGCAGTCCTAATACTTGGGAGGGTAAGACAGGAGAATTGTAGGTTTGAGAACAGCCTCAGTAATTTAGTGAGGCCTTCAGCAACTTAGGCCCTATTTTAAAATTGAAAATAAGTAATTAATACATAATTAGATAAGTAAATAAATAAAAAGACCTGGGGATGTAGCTTGTAGATAGAATGATCCTGTGGTCAATCTCTACTACCCAAAACACAAAACCCCAAAAAAGAAACCATGTAGATCTTTGTTTAGTGTGCTTGGAGGCAAGGCTGTAAACAGGGGTGAAGGGTTGCTTCTCCAATACACCACATATTGCTAGCCTAGAAAAAGACCAGAATTCAGAATTTGTGGTTCTACTAGATGCATAGAGTGTTTTCAAACCACCATAACGTTAAAAAAATCACAAGTCAAATCATTATAAAGGGCAATCTGTTTATGATTTTTTATGGAATTATGCTAAATATATTATTTCTTTATTTGTCATGATAATGTGATTTCTAATCATTTCATCCTTTGGAAGAGTTGAACTTCTGAATTTAAGCAGGCAAAAATTGAATATATTCATATTAAAACTCAAATTGACTTGTGCTGACACAATGATTGGTAGTGTGTTTGAGATTGCTGCTACTTATGTTAAGTCAGCTTTCTGTCACTATAACAAAGACTGAGGTAATTAACTTGTAAAGAGAATAGGTTTATTTGGGCTCATAGTTTTTGGGGTTTCAGTCTATGGTTGGCATATTAATTGATTTTCTTTATTTGTATGTGTCACTGGAGATTGGACCTAGGGGCAATTTAGCTCCGAGCCACACACTCAGCCCTTTTTATTTTATTTTTTAAACAAGGTCTTCCTAGGTTATTGAGAGTCTTGCTACTTGCTGAGACAGTCCTGGAACCTGTGATCCTCTGGACTCAGCCTCCCATGTACTGGGATTCCAGGGGTATGCCACTGTGCCTGGCTGACCCTTTGCTTTTTGAGAGGTCTGGTGGAGTGCCAGTCGGCTGGCAGGGAGCCTGGGGTGGAGCAAAACTAAACCCCTCACCTCACGGCCAAGAGCCAAAAGAAAGAGAAGATGGGCTGGAGTCCCACTCTCCCCTTCAAATGGGCTGGAGTCCCACTCTCCCCTTCAAATGCATTCCCTCAGTGACCTACAAACCTTTCCTTAGGCCCCGCCACTTAAGTATTACACCTCTCAGTAGGACCATTCTGGGCACCAAACCTTAATAAACATGTTGGCCTTTGGCTGCTATTGAGCAGCTAAAATACAGCATTTTCCTATACCATTTTTTGTTTAGATAGATTAATACTGATAAGTATTTTGTAGTATATATGACAGATCTTTAATAGCTTTGTCAGAGCTAGAATATATTTAGTTAGTGAAAGTGGCTATGTCACTTTTGTGGGAAGAAAAACAAGCTGATTGCCACATTATTTTAACTGTTAAGATTTTTGTCTTTTCAGGAAAAAAACCCAAACAAAACCCAAACACCTCTGCTTTCACATGCTAATTTACCACCACTTTTCACTGTATGAAGTAGATTGTTTTTGTGACATTTAGGTGTTTCCTTTTCTCCTCCAGTCTGTGGAAGCATTTATCTACCTTTGGTGCTGTGTTCATGGCGTTATACTTTGTGGAGGGAAGTTTAGTCCTTGCCTTTTTTTTTTTTTTTTTTTTGGTACGAGGGGTTGACCCTGGGGCATTCTGACTTTGAAATATACCTCTAGGGCTTTCTACTTTTTGTTTTCTTTTTGAAACAGGGTCTGGAGGTTGTTGAGAGTCTTATTAAGTCGCTAAGGCTGGTCTCAAACCTGGAACCTTTTGTCTCAGACATCCAAGTACTAGGATTACAGGCACAGGGCCTCCATATCCAGCTAGTCCTTGCCTTTCAGATTATTTTTATATTTATTTATTTATTTATTTATTTATTTATTTATTTATTTATTTATTTATTTTGTGGGTCTGGGGATGGAACCCAGGGACATTTGGCCTCCGAGCTACCCACCCTGCCCAATTTTTTATTCTTTATTTTGAAACAGGGGCTCACTGAGTTGCGGTGGGCCTCACTAAGTAGCTGAGGCTGTCCGCGAACTACGATCCTCAGGTCTCAGCCCCCCCCCCCCCCAATGCTGGGATTACAGGCGTTCGCCACCACACCCGGCTAGATTATTTTGGCTTCTCCATTTTTTGTGTGCTCACATCCATTGTGTATAAAAAATGTTTTTGAGGATTTAGTGTCAGTGACTTGAAGAGGAACTTTGTTTTATCATTCATAATAAACTTTCTCCTTTCTTATTTTTTGCCTCCCATAGTTGAAAATCAGAGATTGTCCAGCTTTATAATCTTTTGACTATTTAGTATGGCCTAAGTAAATTGAGGTAAAAATTTGTGTTTTGCTCCTTTTGGGAGTTTAGTTACCAAGTAACACTCTCCATAACATCTGTCCCCTGACACATTTCTGTTCCCTAACCCTTGGAATTTGTTCATAATCAACATAATAGCTAACAAGGCAAAAAGAAACCTGTAAATAAGAATTCATCATTAGCTGATCATTCTGTAGAAACCTGATGGAAGCTAACAATCAGGGCACCTAAGCGGGTTAGAGCACTGTGATGATTATCTAATTTCTTCTGAGAATTCCTTCTAAAGACTCATTTCAACTTTTTGTTTTTGGTATTGAGGATTGGACCCAGGGCATTCTATCTCTGAGCTATACCCCCAGGCCTTTTTAGTTTTCACTCTTTTTTGGTGGTACTGGGGGTGGAACATAGGCATATTCTACCTCTTAGCTATACCCCCGTTATTCTTTTATTTTTAAACGATCTAACTAAATTGTAGAGGTCCTCACTAAGTTACTAAGCTGTCTCAGTCTCCCAAGTACTGGGATTAATTTTTAAAAATTTGAAATAGAGTCTGAGTTGCTGAGGCTGGTCTTGAACCTGTGTTCCCTCTGTCTCAGTCTTCTGGGTATTGGGGCTCATTTTTAGACACTTTTTTTATAGCTTTTTTTTTTTTTTTTGTTTGCAGTACTGGGGTTTGAGCCCAGGATCATTCTGCCACTGAACTACACCCCTTACCCCAAGCCCTATTTTTTAATTCTTTATTTTGAAACAAGGTCTCACTAAGTTGCCGAGGGCCTCGCTAAGTAGCTGAGGCTGGCTCTGAACCTGTGACCCTCCTGTCTCAGTTTCCCACATTACAAGCGTGTGCCTCCGCACCCAGCCAGATATTAACCTTTTTGCCCTGAGATAATTGTAAATTCATGTGAAGTTATAAGAAATACATAGGTCCTGTGTACCCTTTCCCACTGTTTCCCACTAGTATTGTCTTGTAAGACTCTTGTGCAGAATCACAGTTAGGGTATTGACCCTGATTCCTTCAAGTTGCAGCATAACTCCAGTACCAGAGAGGGTTCCTCTTGTTGTCCCCTTCCTGTTTTTGGTATCGGGGAATCAGACTCAAGGCTTTTTACCTCTGAGATACAGCCCTTTTTATATTTTATTTTTGAAAGAAGACCTTGTTAAGTTCCTGAATCCCACTAAGTTACTTCAAACTTGCAAGCCTCCTGACTTAGTCTCCCAAATACTGGGATTATAAGCATGTACCATTTGTTATCCTTGCGTTGCCACAACTCTTCTACCTCACCTCTGGCAACCACGTTTCCTCCATTTCTATAATTTGGTCATTTAAAAAATGTTACGTAAGTGGAATCATACAGTATGTGACCATTAGTGATTGGCTTTTCTTCACTTAGCGTAAATAAGGTACCTTTTGGCCAAAACAAAGTTCAACTGTGTGAAATTGACTGCCTTGAGTTCATGACATACCAATAATATCTGGGGTGGTACAGGTAAGATAGATTTAAATCATGAGACTGCAGAGAGAATTCTTTAGAAATATATAAAACATAGACCAAATATCCTAAGGTCTAGGATCAGTGAGTTGTAATAGTCCAAACATTTGGGATATGTTATATATTTTGATATAGATACATATACATATATTAAGTGTAACACTTTTTTGTAATAATAGAAGTAGAAAAGCTAGCTATGGATAATAATATCTAAGCTGTGCATTTCCTTTACTTTCATCTAGATGTTCTTAGACTTTATTAAGATTTACAAATAAAAAGGACTTAATTAAATCAACTCAAGGCAAAACCTTTACAAGTCTTTTTCACCTTCACATACATGCCTTTGCATTTACATTCTAACCCCCACCCCATATTCTCTCTGTGCCCTAAGGATTTCCCCACCCACATGTCATTCCTCATAGTACATACAGGAGAATTGAATGCTGTTCTTTCTTTCTTTCTTTTTTTTTTTTTGTACTGGGGACTAAACCCAGAGATGTTCTACCTCTGAGCCATACCCCCAGCCCTTTTTATTTAGTTTGAAACAGGAAGAGACTCTACATTGCTGAGACTGCTCTTGAATCTGTGATCCTCTTGTCTCAGCCTCCCAAGTACTGGGATTAGAGGTGTACCCTACTAGGCTGGGTTTGCATGCTGTTTTTATACTGTATACTTTTTTCTATAACTGAAGTTGGTGTTGGAGGATTGGATCAAATGGGATCTGACATCTGAGATAATTATAAATAAAACATAAGTAGGAAAGTTCATTTTTTTCAATAATTAACACAAACAATGTGTTCAGTATTTTTTTTTTTTTTTTTTTTTTTTTTTTGGGTGGTACTGGGGATGGAACCCAGGGGCCTTCTACCTCCGGGCTACATTCCCAGACCTATTTCATATTTTTATTTGGAAACAGGGTCTCTTAAGCCAGCAGAGGCTGGCTTCCAACCTGCGTGATCCTCCTGTCTCAGCCTCCCAAGTGCAGGGATTACAAGCCTGTGCCACCATGCCTTGCTTTTTTTTTTTTTTTGGTCTTTTTTGGAACTGGGGATCGAACCCAGAGCACCACACCTCCAAAGTAGGCGCTTTGCCACTGAGCTACATTTGCCCCCCCCCTTTAATGTATTTTTTTTTTTTTTTTTTGCAATACTGGGAATGGAACCCAAGGGCATTTTACCTCTGAGCTACACACCCAGCCCTATTTTCTTATTCTTTATTTTGAAACAGGGTCTCACTAAGTTGCAGAGGGCCTAAGTAGCTGAGGCTGTCCACGAACCCGGATCCTCCTTTCTCAGCCTCCCGAATGCTGGGATTACAAGTGTGCGCCACCACGCCTGGCCTGTGTTCAGTATTTAAAAGAATTTTCTGTTGCCAATTTTGGTGATAATAGTGAATTTGAGGGCATGAATGTAAAAGAAAACTGCTGGCCAGGTTTTGAAGTAACTAAAATCTAGTAAGAAAATAAAAAAGTATACTGTAAACATGGAGGCATGGACTATAAATCTGGTTAACATTCATCCAGTTCTTTATAATTAACCATTTGAATTCTGCAAGGAAAAAAGTCCGAATTTATATTATGTAGTCTTGCAAGCAGCATTTTAAAATTTATTTTGTAGCACTGGAGACTTCAAGTACTGGGATAATAGGCATGTGCTATCACACCCAGGTCAACATTTTCTTTTAAACACATTTATTAAGAAATGTTTGGCCAGTCATGGTGGTGTACTCTTGTAATCCCCGCTTGGGAGGCTGAGACAGGAGGATCACAGGTTTGAAGCCAGTCTCAGCTACTTAGTAGGCTCTTGGCAACTTAGTGAAACCCTGTTTCTAAAGAAAATATAAAATAGGTCTGGGAGTATAGCTCAGAGGTAGAAAGCCCCTGGGTTCCACCCCTAGTACAAAAAAAAAAAAAAAAAAAAAGATTGGTTTGATTGTGAAAAGTAATTGGCTATCCATCTGAAATAAATCATCTAATTGCTGTATTGAAAAACTGCTTACCTAATATATTTCCAAACAAGTAGAAAGGAGTATGAAAAACTGTTGAGTTTTTTAAAAAGTTGAGCTACAGTTCATGAAATGCCAAAAATTAAAGTGAGGGATGATTCACAGCATTAGAGTTAGTTTCTAGCCTTTATTTCTGGTTCCTTCCACTTCCCCTACCTTTGTGAAGCTGGAATACGCTAAGGAGCAAAGATTTATGGGCAGACATTTTCTGCATGCCTATTCCTTGGGCTTAGGATCCCACAAATTTCTTTTAGACATAGATGTTTAACGTAGAGACCCCAAAATTCTGTATTCTCAAATGTGAACCTCCAAACATAATTGTCATAAAGACTTATGCTAGGATGTGTGGGAATTCCTATGTTGATTCTATTTTCCCTGGTATGGTTTGAATCTACATCATAGTTACAGAAAACTCTGTGGGAGGCGGAGGCAGCATGGTCAGATCATTTCACTTTAAAAGTCCTTGTTCAACCACTTTATATATTCTGGCACATAGCTATTATCCTTTGTATTTATACATTTATATTTTTAATTTTGGTTATGTTCACAGAATAGTTGTTTTGAATTTATTGTATTTCCTTCATATGATTTGGTACTTATGATCCTGGGCTTTGTAATCAAGCACAATGTTTTGTGGCCTTGACCTTAGTGGGGGCTCAGGTTTTTGGGCTTTATAAACTATAAAATTCCCAACACAGTGGAGCACTGATACTGATTTGCCACATATTTATTTTGCCAAGTAAGCATGTTAACAACTATATACATGGTATTCTCTGTTCTCACTTAAGAAAGGAATTTCACAATTATAAAAATAGGAAGGGGAAATTATTATTTTTTTGCAATACTGGGGATAGAACCCAGGGGCATTCTACCTCTGAGCTACACCCCCAGTCGCAGCTGGTTTTGAACCTGCGTGATCCTCCTGTCTCTGCCTCCCAAGCGTGGGATTACAAGCTTGTGCCACCACGCTTGGCTTCTTTTTCTCTTGAAACAGGGTCTTACTGAGTGGCCAAAGGCATCACCAAGTAGCTGAGGTTGTCTGAACTTTGATCTTCCTGTCTCAGCCTCCCAAATGCCTGTGCCACCAAGCCCAGCTGGAATGTGATAATCTTGAAACAAAGTTAGCTGTGTTTACCATACTATTCTGTTTTTGTCAAAGATTGATGATGAACATTTTACTGTAACTAGATATGGTAATGTACCAACCTCATTGTTGTGAAGATTAACTACATCTCATTTTTTTCACGTGTATTAAAGTTCTTTCATGTGTATTAAAGTGGTGGCACACGCTTGTAATCCCCGCGCTTGGGAGGCTGAGACAGGAGGATCACACAGGTTTGAAGCCAGCCTCACTGCTTAGTGAGGCTCTCAGCAACTTAGTGAGACCCTGTTTCCAAATAAAGTATAAAATAGGTCTGGGAGTATAGCCCAGAGGTAGAAAGCCTCTGGGTTCCACCCCCAGTACCACAAACACACACACACACACACACACACACACACACACACACAGTTCTTAACATAGTCTCTGGCATGAATTATTTACTATTTGTCTTTATTATTACTCTTTCTCAATAGTTGATACTATTACTCTAGACCTTTTCTCATAGATAAGTTTCATTATTTTTATTGCTTATGATTAATTCACTAAAGTGACTTATAATGTAAATTGATAAGACAAACTTCATTTATAGGCTACAGATTACCCAAATTTACACATCCACAGGCTTACCTGTGGGTTTAGTCAGAATTTAGGGTAGGCAGTGTTGGGTTGGGTTGATGAAGATACTCAAGGATGTCCTTGAGGATCAGACTTCTACTCACCAAATGATTTTGGTCTTCAAAGTCAGGAAGGATCATGGTTGTACCACCAAGCAAGGAAGAAGGGAGAGTTTGAATATCCTTTTCTTGGTAAGAGGTTTGTTTGTCTTTATTTTTTTGTGGTCCTGGGGATTGAACCCACGGGCTTTTTATTTATTTATTTTTTTTTTACCTCTGAGCTACACTCCTAGCCACATTTTAAAAAATTCTTTATTTTGAAACAGGGTCTTATTCAGCTGTGGAGGCTTCACTAAGTTGCTGAGGCTGGCTGCAAATCTGCCATCCTCCTGTCTCAACCTCCCAAGTACTGGGATTACAAGTGTGTGCCACCATGCACACTATTTATTTTGAAAGGAAGCCTTTGTCTTGGTATTTATTATTGGCCAGAGCTGTGTCACATGGTTATTCTTGGCTTCAAAGGAGATTAGAAATTTGATACTTTGTTTTTAAGCCTCTATAGTGCAGAAAGGTAGGAAAGAGGAGATTAAGACTAATGGGGACTGTGAATGGATAGTATTTGTCCAATTTACTTTGCATAGGAAATGGATGATTGCATTGAATTTATGTAGTTATTCTCAGGAGACTGTTTGAAAGTGTTTTCGGATTATAGAGCTTCATTAATTTAGCTACAGTTGTGGAATCATAGACTCAATTTCGTGGTTCACTTAGGTATATGATTATTGATTTTCTGAACCTCAGTTTTATATGTAAAAGTGAGGATAAAAATAGTGGATAAATGTGTAAATATTCATTGCAAAATGTTGCATATAATTTAAATGTGATTTTTATGGTAACTTCTAAATATCTCATCTATTCCTTTAAAAACTAAAAACATAGGCTTATGATATTTTCTAAATAATTTTGTTTTAAATTCACTGTATTTAAAAAAATTCAAAACTCTTCATTTTCTTGTATGTAGTGATATTTCTGCATGAGTAATACTTTGCCATTTTTGTAGGATATTAAGAATTCTGTTTACCATTCATTCTAGGATATTAAATACTTTTCATAAGTAAATAAATATTTGTATATAAAGTATATGTAGCCGGGTGTGGTAGCTCACGCTTGTAATCCCCGCGCTTGGGAGGCAGAGACAGGAGGATCACGCAGTTTCGAAGCCAGCCGCGTGCACTGGCTTAGGAGACACTGTTTCCAAATAAAAATATAAAATAGGTCTGGGAGTGTAGCCCGGAGGTAGAAGGGCTTCCAGGAACCCCAGTACCACCAAAAAAAAAAAAAAAAAGTATATGTAAAAGAAAGCTGTTTAAGTAGAGATTCCCATGCTTTGTTGAATTCATACTTACATCATATACTAGGAAAAATGATTTCATTTTGAATGTCTTGCAAGACCTGCTATAGCTTGATAATAAAGCTAAAGCATGTCCTCTGTTTTGCCTTAAGGCAAGTACTATGTTTTTAGCTTTTTCTGATAGCATTCAAGATTTATGTAAATATGCTGCTCTTAATGTTGTATAGTGGGCTTCAGCAATTTGTTTTCAGAAGCTAATGACTAGAAATGCTAGTTATTGGGAAAAGTAGAAGCCATTTTTCATCTTTAGTTTGTATTTTCACAAATTATTGTGGTGGAGGTGTAACATGTACCTGAATTTGGAGTCTGTTTCATTTAAAACAAATTAACTTGAATTATGTCAGTTAGCCCCACTGGATTGAAAACTTACTGGCCTGGGACTTAATGTTCATCTTTACAGCTCAGTGCTTGGCACACCTCTTAATACAGAATTAGAGCTGATAAATGTTTAGTTACTTGAACTTGCTTTCCTGAGAGTTTGAGAGTATATAACTTCTATATCATATCAGTAGAAAATTGAATAAAAGTTGAAAAGGAGGTAATTTTGGGTTCAATTTCTGTAGTTCATTCTACGTTGTAGAAGCAAGTAACTTTGTATAACAAAGTTATTTTTATTTAATAGGCAGTTGCCTCTCTGTAAATGAAATCACTTTGGTGCTGGTATTTTGAAACTGTCATTTACATGATATTTTCACTGGCATTTAACAGAGCATGTGAATTCTTCATCTGAGTTATTCTTATTTGAGATTTTGATTGTCACAGAGTAATGTAAAGTAATGACATACTTAAATAATGAAATTTGTTCAAATTTTATATTCAAGCTGGGCATGGTGGTGCATGCTTATAATCCCAGTGCTTGGGAGGCTGAGACAGGAGGATCACACAGGTTCTAAGCCATCCTCCTCTACTTAGTGAGGCTCTCAGCAACTTAGTGAGACCCTGTTTCCTAATAAAGTCTAAAATAGGTCTGGGAGTATAGCCTGGAGGTAGAAAAGCCCCTGGGTTCCACCCTCAGTACCCCTCTCCTCCCCCCAAAAAACCAAATTTTGTATCTAGATTTAATTTGCTTATTAATTATTAAGAAGAGGTCCTAGCTTTGAGGTGTTTTAATACATATGACCATTTTAAATTATAGATAGTTTACATACAAATATATTAACTTAGGGGAGTAGTGTCAGAAATAGATTAATATGCTCCAATGAAATCTTACTGATTTATATGTAAGATTTTAGAAAATAAACTAATAAACCTATTCTAGGTTTTTTTCAAAAATAATTTTTAGTGATAGATAATTTTGAGTAGCATTTAACTTTCACAACATTGTCTTCTGGGGATTGAACCAGTGTTGATCTACCATTGAGCTGCACCCCCAGTCCTTTTTATTTTTTTTATTTTGATACAAGGTCTTGCCAAATTATGGGGCTGATCTCAAATTTGTGATCTTGCCTCAGCCTCCCAAGTACCTGGATTTTCAGATTTGTGCCACTATACCTGTCTGTTTTATTTTTAATTTTGACATGTAACTGCTTTTTTCATGGAAGAAGATTACATGTGCACAGTTTACCTTATCCCAAATGGTAGAGACCAGAGTACTTTGGCTTTCGGATTAAAAAAAAAAATTTAGCTGGATATGGTGGTGTATGCCTATAATTCTAGTACTTAGGAGGCTGAGATATGAGGATCACAGGCTTGAGGCCAGGCGCAGCAATTTAATGAGAACTTGTGTCAAAATTAAAAACAAAACAAAACATAAAAAGCTGGGAGCATAGGTTGGAGGTAGAATGCCTCTGGGTTCAATCCCTAGCACAAAAATAAGAAGAAGAAAAAAAAAAAAAACCAAAAAGAAAAAATAATTCTGAGGTCTTAGTCACTGCATTATTATTATAAGAAGGATATTCACTATAAAAATGTGTTTGAAAATCCCTGATTTAGTTTGGCCTCCTGAATAAAGGAAATAAATACCAAATAGTGAGTGTCCCTATGTCACAGGGGCAGAATAGCAATGTTGAGAATGTTGTACCTAGATCATAGATGACCAAGCTGTGTGGCCCTTGGGCTAGATACAGCAGCCTGTTTCTATGTGTAAAGTACTGTTTGGCTGTATTCTGGTGGGTGGTGGCCTCTGAGTTCTCAGCCACTGTCGTGCACATGGCTTGGTGTGTGCTGTGCTGTGGTGTGGATGAAGGCCTTACTCAGTGCAGTGACAGGTCCTGAGGTGGAGAACCTTTCTGAAAGTGTGTTTCATAATTTCAAGGGGCTGATTCTATTACTGTAACAATATCATAAAAGTTTATCTTTATTGTCCTTATATTTAAGTATGTGTGTGTTTTCTAAGTCAGGCATTTGTTGGATGACTGCAGAGCTCTTCTAGAGTTGTGTGTAAGCCCTCTCTGAAGAGAGTTGGATGAATAGTTAACTTTCCTATGAGATCTGCTGTATGAAGTTGACAGTATGTCAGACCAAAGGTGGGGTGAGGTTTAGATGTTGAATGGTCCGACCATGGAGACATCCTGACCACAGTTTCCTTTCTCACTTAGTATTAATTAATTAGGTATTATTTGTGTGTAACATAATTTTTAGAAATTCACAGTAAGTTCCTTGAACTCTACAGTGATTACAGTTGGGAATGTTATAATTGGCTAATTCTATAATTTGTTATTCACAAAAGCTTTAGGAACTTTCTGAGGAGTAAGTTCTTATAAGTACACTTTTTGTTATGTTACCTTTTTTAAAATTTCAATTTTTGTGATACTGAGGATTGAATACAGGGGCATTGAACCTCTGAGCTATATCTCCAGCCCTTTTTATTTTTATTATTTTGAAACAAGGGTCACTCTAAATTGATGTGGGTCTCACCAAGTTGCTTAGGTTGTCCTCAAATCTACCTTCCTCCTGTCTTGGTTTCCCAGATACAGGGTTTTACAGACATGCACCACCATACCTGGTCACATGTCACACATTTTCATTACTTTTTCACATTATCTTGAGGCAAGATGACTTGATAGAATTTTTTTTTTTTTTTGCTTTCACAGAAAAATAGATTTGTTGCCTTAGAAACAAATACCATACTATTAGCTGATTAAGGTGATATGTTCAATAATACAGGAAATAAAGACACTGATTTTCAGTGCTATTTATCTAGCTAGGTACGGTGGTACACGCTTGTAATCCTAGTACTTGGAGGCTGAGACAGGAGGTTTACAGGTTTTTGGCTAGCCTCAGCTACTTAGTGAGGCCCTCTGCAACTTATTGAGACTCTGTTTCAAAATACAAATAAAAAAAATAGGATGCTTGTAATCCCAGTATTCGGGAGGCTGAGACCTGAGGATTGTGGTTTGCAGATAGCCTCAGCTACTTAGTGACGCCCCTTGCAACTCAGTGAGACCCTGTTTCAAAAATAAAGAATAGCCGGGTTTGTAATCCCAGCATTCTGGAGGCTGAGACAGGAGGATCTTTGTTCAGGGACAGCCTCAGCTACTTGGTGAGGTCCTCCGCAACTTAGACCCTGTTTCAAAATAAAGAATAAAAAATAGGGCAGGGGGTGTAGCTCGGAGGTCAAATGCCTCTGGGTTCCATCCCCACATGCACCAAAAAAAAAAAAAAAAAAAAAAAAGGGCTGGGGTGTCACTCAGATAGAATTGCCCTTGGTTCCATCCCCAGTACTACATAGAGGGAAAAAAAAAAAAAAATAGAGCTGGGGGTATAGCCCTATTCAATTTCCGGTACTACAAGAAAAAAAAAATCTTATCAATCAATGGGCTTTGTTTTGTACTTCCTTAATACTGTCATATATAATTTTTTGAGCTGGGCGTGGTGGTGCATGCTTGTAACCTTAATATTTGGGAGGCTGAGATAAGAGGATTGCACAGGTTCGAAGTCAGCCTCAGCTATTTAGTGAGGCTCTCAGCAACTTAGTGAGACCCTGTTTTCAGATAAAATATAAAATAGGTCTGGAAGTATAGCCCAGAGGTAGAAAGCCCCTGGATTTCATCTCAAAAAAAGAAAAAAAAATTACAGTAACAATAAAAGTGGAGGAAACTTACTTATAACTTGCCTGCTTGGGTGAGGTAAATTCAGTCTTTAGTCTAAGCAAGATTGTTGTTGCCTTTTGTTAATTTGATAATTCTCTTGTTTTGCTAAAAGTGTTAATTCCTTCATACTTTGCATATACTCCATAAAAAGCATCTTGCTGGCAATCCTGGTATTTATTCATTCATTCATTCATTTATTTTTTTGTGGCACTGGGGATGGAATCCAGGGGCATTCTACCTCCGAGCTACACCTCCAGCCCTATTTTTTATTCTTTATTTTGAAACAGGGTCTCACTAAGTTGCAGAGGGCCTCACAAAGTAGCTGAGGCTGTCTGCGAACCACGATCCTCCCATCTCAGCCTCCTGAATGCTAGGCTTACAAGCGTGCACCACCACGCCCGGCCAATTCTGGTAGTTATAAAAATCTGTGTTTCTTTGCCTTCTGGTTGGTTAACAGGCTTGAACAGTTTAATCATGCCACATTTAGAATTTCTGGTGTTTCTGGGGTGCTGTGGGACGTCTTTATAGGTGTTGAGTCCATGTGTGAGTCAGGTAGGGCTGGAAATAGTGATCAGATGAAAGGGAGAGTCATGGAGTTGAGAGGAGGCTTTTGTAATCCTTGAGGCATATCCTTCAGCTAGACTGGGTATGTGGAAACAGGTCTATATCCATTTGAACTGAAATGGGCAGATCTGGGAGGGAGAGAGGTGCCTTAGGACACTACTTTGAAATCAGTGACTGTTATGATGCAAGGGCAGGATGCACCATGCTTGTATTCTGTATTGCAATGTGGTAAGGACTGTTGTAAAGTAAGTTAACGTGGTTGTGGAAGGTGAAGATCAGTGAGGACACTTTCTTTGTCAGTAGAATCAAAAGGGGAGCTTGAAGTGTATGCACGGGGAGTGGGAGATGTCATTTCACCATTTTACTCTTACCTGGTTTTTTTTTTTTTTTCTATAGAAATTGAATGTAGGGCTGTTGTACTACTTAGCTAGGCCCCTAGCCCTACTTTATTTTTGTTTTGAAATAGGTTCTGGCTAAGTTGCTGAGGCTGGCCTCAAACCTATGATCTTCCTGTCTCACCCTCTTAAATACTGGGATTACAGACATGTGACAATACACCTTATTTATTTCTTTCTTTTTTCTTTTTCTTTTTTTTTTTTTTTGCCAGAATCCTATGTCTTTTGAGTTTTGGATGAGAACTTCAACTGATTTCAGGGTTCAAGGGTCTAATACGTCTTCTGCAGTTATAAGCCTATAATATTTGTGCTGAAGAAGTATCTTTATAGAAAGGAGTATTAGTAGGAGGAGACTCACCCCGACTCAGTTTCACTGTTATTTAAAAACAGCAAAAACAAAGTTTTCTGGTCAATCTCAACTTTTTTTTTTTTTTTTTTTGTGGTACTGGGGGTGGAACCCAGAGGCTTTCTACCTCCGGGCTATACTCCCAGACCTATATTATATTTTATTTGGAAACAGGGTCTTACTAAGTTGCTGAGAGCCTCAGTAAGTAGCTGAGGTTGGCTTCGAACCTGTACGACCCTCCTGTCTCAGCCTCCCAAGTGTGGGGGATTACAAGTGTGAGCCACCACGCCTGGCTATTTTTTTTTCTCCTAAAGAAGAACCAGGACTCTCTTACTTTTTTTTGTTTATTCTGGGGACCAAAACCACTGATATTCTATTTATGAATAGCTACATTGCCAGCTCTATTTTATTTATTTGAAACAGGGTCTTACTAAGTTGCTGAGGGTCTCAGTACGTTGCTGAGGCTGTCCTTAAAACCTGCCCAGTTGCTGAGGCAGTCCATAAACCTGCCCATCCTCCTGTTTTAACCTATCAAGTACTGGGATTATAGGCATGTGCCACCACTCCCAGCTCTTAACAACTATCTCTTTGTCTGTTGCAGATTGAACTTTGGGGCATTCTACCTGTGATGTACACTCCAGCCATACTTTCTGTTTTAAGATAAGGTCTCACTAGGTTGCTTATAGTCTTGCTATATTTCTGAGGCTATCTCAAAATCTGCAATCCTCCTGTCTTAGTTTCCCAAGTCATGGGATTATAGACATGTGCCACAAAGCTTGCCTTCTAACAGATAGTTTTTTTTTTTTTTTTTTTTTTTTGTGGCACTGGGGATGGAACCTAGGGCATTCTACCTCCGAGCTACACCCCCAGCCCTATTTATTATTTATTTTGAAACAGGTCTTACTGAGTCTCTGAGAATACTAATCCTCCTTTCTCAGCTGGGGGCGTAGCTCAGAGATAGAATGTCCCTAATGGCATTAACTCCTAGGATAATAAAAAGAAAAAAAAAAAAAAAGAGAGATTGTAGGTATTTATCTAATCCTGGAAATTGGATTTAGAGATTAAAAAGTGTTTACTTTTAAATTGTTTATATTTCTGTCGTGTGTGTGTGTGTGTGTGTGTGTGTGTGTGTGTGTGTGTGTGTGTGACTGGGCCTTGTGGCCAGGGCCTGATACATACTAGCCAAGCAGCTTATCATTAAGCTGTATCTCCAGCCCCCCTTACATTTCTCTATCTTGTATCCAAACAAACTTGTAGAGTTTATCATGTCTAACATGACTTCTTTTTGTAGTGTGCCATGGAATTGTCTTCACTAGCTGTTATTTCTTGGCAACCACAAAAATAACTTTGAAATGATTAGTTAGCATTATGATCTGTATACCTGTGGCAATGAATTATATCAGTGGATGTCTAGAGACTATAATAGTGGGATTTTCAAAGTTAGAAGTGCAGTTACTTAGTTGAGTTTACTTTTATCACCATTCAAGAGAGACACTGATAAAATTTGGCAGTGATGTCTTGCATGTGATGTTAATTTTACAGAAAATGCTAATGAAATTTGCTAAAGTGTGTGTAGTTTCAAACTCATCATTTGCATATAGAAATGTTCTTTGTTTACCTTCCTTGAGCTACTTATCCTTTCAGCAGAGTTATCAACTTTTGTATTGTTATGTATCACTTCAGTTATGAAACCATAGTTTATTAATGTACTCTTTTGGGAAGCATTGAAAATTATTTTAAAACTTACTTTAAGTATATCATGTGGCATTTTGTGCATTTCTATTTGTGATTTTTTTTTAAAGGAAGGGAGTAAATGTTGAACATTGAATCATTGAACATTATCAGAAAAACAATTCCTACCTTCAAGTTGGTTGAAACAACATGCAAAATAGCATGAGAAAAAGAAAAACCCTAGCATGTCCTATAAATATTTGAAAGCATGGTGTAATACAATCCATCATTCTCATTAAGGTACCTTGGTGAAAGTTTTTGGAGAAATAAGAAGAAAGTGCTAACCCCAGTAACTTAAAGCCTGGCTTCTAAAACATATATCTGTAATTTATTTTATATATGAAGATTAAATGATTTTGGTTATAAAGTGTCATGTACTCTATATTCTGTTGAATATTAAAGAAAAAGCCTGATTCCTCCCTATCACATTAAGATTATAAGAGTTTCTCAGAGTTTTCTTTTTTAACTTACTGAAGAAACATTCCCTTCTGCTGATAATGAGATTTTTGGTATTAAAATGTTTACAGGAAGCCGGGCGTGGTGGCGCACGCTTGTAATCCCAGCATTTGGGAGGCTGAGACCAGAGGATCGTGGTTCACGGACAGCCTCAGTACTTAGTGAGGCTCTCCGCAACTTAGTGAGACTCGGTTTCAAAATAAAGAATAAAAAATAGGGCAGGGTGTGTACCTTGGAATGCCCCTGGGTTCCATCCCCAGATGCGCAGACAAACTAACAAAAAAGTTAACAGGACCCTTTTTTCCCTTGTTTTCAGGCTGGATCCTAATTTCCATTTTCCTTTTGGCCTTTTTTCAGTGGATGAGATCAAAGTTGCAAGAAAAAAAAATGCTGTTGTGGATCTATTTAGGATGGTGTTTTTGAGACAGAAACCCAGAGCCTAATTTCTCCTTGTCAGGTCCAACCCATTCACGTGGGTGGTAATTGTTAGGAATTCTTGTAATCACAAAGAACAAAAATCTTGTATTTTTTTGGGTAATCTGCTGCTAAATTTGAGTTGATTCTGCCAAGGGGTAGAGTTTGGGGGAGATAAACATTAGACCTTTTTTTTTCTTTGTAGGTTTTATTTCCCTAGTAAGTGCTCCTCTTACATCTTTATCAGTGTCCCACAAGCACCTTTTGTTTCCCTCCGGTTTTACCTGTACTAGTAACTCTTCAGTGCAGCGGTCCCTTCCTCACACCTATCCTGGCAATTTTTTAAGGACTAGCATAAGTGTTTCCTCCTACATGAAACTTTTCCTGGTCGTGTTGCCTGAAGGTTGAATTTTCTTTGTGAAATTCTTACTGTTTTAACTTGCATATCTTTTATCCCCTGGTAGTAATTTCATAATTATTAGTGTACATATTGTAATGGTGCCACACCAAAACTGTAAAGGAGCCCCCGTTGGGCGCTGAAACTCTAACATGTGAGAGGTAGTCGCGGGTTCTTGTTCTTAGCTATTTTAGAACAGCATAACCAGAATGCTTCTGCTGTAAGCTTAAGCAATTTTATTATTATAAAGGCAGAAAAAAAGGACAGAAAGTACTACATCAGAGGGACATAGTAGAGTGACTTGAAAATAAGTCACTTCGGTTTTTGAATACCGAACAGTTTTTATAAAGATACATTATCCTTCATCTTTCCCAACCAATAATCTTCTGACCCGACTAGGTATGAGCCTGCCACTAACTTCGTGCAGCCTCCTTTTTTTTAAATGACTATGTGGATTATGATTATGGGGATTTCTTGCTCAACCAAAAGCCTTCTTCCTTGATACAGACGCAGGCCAGGTCTTTGTTAAGACCAGAATGATTAACAAAGTCAGGGTTTACGTAGTATCTGCCCCCATTTGACAGAGGCCTGTACCCTCCTCCTGCATTCTTGGGGAATTTTAGCCTATCTGCTAGAAGTTATTTATTATGTAGACTGGTCTTTAAAATAGGAAGGCCCTTGGGTCCCCAACTCTTCTCTGTTCTTGCTAATTACTTTTGGCGAGGGAACTCTTCCATATAAACAAGCTGCCTGACTGCCTGGCAGCAACCAGGCCTTGACTACTTTTTACATTTTGAAACTAAGTTTGAAACTAATTTTTATACGTTAATACCAAAGTCATTTTTCAATACGTTAATAGCAAAGTCATTTTCCAATACCAGCACACATATCTTATTCCTTCTTTTAAAGTGGATATTATTTCCAAAGTAAAATTATGTTATTGACATTGTGTCTCCATGCTTTCTTTTAATACTTTAGCATAGCATTTTATAAATATTTAAACATATAAGTTGTGTGTTAGAGTCTTAGTAGTAGATAAGCAACAATACTGATGGGGTTCAAACCAGTTTGCTGCAATAAAAAAAAAATGGCTCCTAGAAGATTATTGTTATTGTATACAGTGCTAGGGATCAAACCCAGGGTCTTTTGCATGCTAATCAAGTGCTCTACCACCATGCTACACCTCTAGCTCCAGCTCCAATTTTTAATATTTGAATATATATATATTTTCTTTTTTTGGTGGTACTGGGGATGGAACCCAGGGGCCTTCTATCTCTGGGCTATATTTGCAGACCTATTTTATATTTTATTTGGAAACAGGGTCTCGCTAAGTTTCTGAGAGCCTCACTAATTAGCTGAGGCTGGCTTTAAACCTGCACGATCCTCCTGTCTCAGCCTCCCAAGCACGGGGAGTACAAGTGTGCACCACCACGCCCGGCTTAATAGTTGAATATATTTTAAGGCTAGGTCAATTAATACTTAGAATTGCCTGTTTAGGTGATAGAGATTCAAATTTTACATAGTCACCATGACTTAAGTCACAAAACCTGAATTCTAGGCCCGGCATAACGAATTACTTTTTCCTGGACTTCAGTTCGTCACTTTGGATTATGTTTAGTGTATCTTTGCTTTCATTGGATTCTACACTTTTTATTTTATTCATCTATTTTATAGGCTTCCTTAAGTTAGAAGGTCGACAAATATATTAAGTAGTATATTCACTGTCTTGTCAGATTCTGGGAGAAAGAAAATGAGATGAATAATGCTTTAGTTTCTGTTTTGCATCACTTTCACTCTGATGGTTCATTTTGGGGGTCTCATTCTAATGAGAAAGAGTAACTAATAGAGAGAGATTGGTGTTAATGCCCAGCATTCTTTCTAAGACTGTGGCGATTTTCACTTGGTTTTAATTTCCTCATTTGTAAAATAGGACAGGCTGTTTGCTGTACCCATTTTTCAGGGCAGTTGTGAGGCTTCAATGAGCATACTATATGAGAAAGTACTTTGTAAGTGGAGAAGTCTGCATTAATGTGAGGCTTTATTATTTATTATTTAGTATTAATGCCAGTAGAAAGTGAGTAATTTATAAAGATAATAGGCTAAGATCCTTTTAGTATTTGGCTGGTAGCATTTATAGAGGATTGCCTTTTTGACATGTTATAAAGCAATAAAACCATGTTATAAAATTATTTTTTTATTTGGTTGTCTAGGTTAATGTAACGGTGTGAGATGGAGCCATGGGTTCTTGTTCTTAGCTACTTTAGAAAAGAATAGCCAGAACTATACTGCTCTAAGCTTAAGCAATTTTCATTATTACAAAGGTAGAAAGAAGGACAGAATATTAAAGCACTATATCAGATGTAGTGGAGTACCTTGAAAATAAGACACTGAAGTTTTTGGATATAGAACAGTTTTTATAAAGATTTATTATCTCCCATCTTTGATTAACCAGACATAGGTGTGGATCCGTCCATTAACTCCTGTACAAGCCTTTTGAGATGATTATGAGGATTCACTATTGGTACAGTTAGTATGTATCTGAATCACTTTAGAAGCATAGTCACCAAGCTGAGTTTTGTAAAGTTTTCTTTGTTAAAATATTTTTAAATGTCAGAAAACTATTATGTAAATATTCATCTACACCAGTGTATTTTAAATAGTTTTGATTGTTTCAGATAAAGAAGCCAAACCCAAAGTTTCTCACTTCAAAGTAGCAAAATACTTCCATATGTGTAATTGTAACATGTATATATATATATTCTGTTCTAAGGGTATTTATTGGAATAGTGATTTTAGAATAAAAGATTTTGAAATGTATTACATGGTTATTTTTTTTTTTTTTTTTTTTTGGTGGTACTGGGAGTTCCTGGAAGCCCGTCTATCTCCGGGCTACACTCCCAGACCTATTTTATTTTTGGAAACAGGGTCTCCTAAGCCAGCGCAGCTGGCTTCAAATCTGCGCGATCCTCCTGTCTCTGCCTCCCAAGTGCGGGGATTACAAGCGTGCGGATTACAAGCGTGCGGATTACAAGCGTGCGCCACCACGCCCGGCCTGCTTTTTTTGATTATTGAAAAATTTTACTATTTTATATTTATATTTGAATGCTAATAGGTGAACTTACATGTAGCTAGAAACCTGCATAAAATGTGTAATAGAACTGAGTGCATATTGCCTATAATCCTAGTACTTGGGAGACTGAGATAGGAGGATCATAGGTTCAAAGACAGTAACTTTGCAAGACCCTGTTTAAAAATAAAAAAGGTGTGGGAGTGTAGCTCAGTGGTAGGAAGCCCCTGGGTGAAATTCCTGGTATCAATCTATATTTCATATTCATTCATATTCTAATCTCTTTCTTACACACACCAAAAAAAAAAAAAAAATCTCCAAACCCTAAAGTATAATGGGAGTAGGAATGTGGGAGAAAATTCTTATGGTTTTGAGCTGAAGATTTTGAAAAGTTTGAATTGCTTTCATATTATATATACATTTTACCATTAAAAGGTACAGTAGTAAATGACTTTGTATTATGCTTCTTTTTTTTTTTTTTTTTTTTTTTTGGTGGTACTGAGGTTCCTGGAAGCCCTTCTACCTCCAGCTACACTCCCACGAGCTACATTCCCAGACCTATTTTATACTTTTTTTAATGTGGAAACAGGGTCACTTTTTTTTTTTTTTTTTTTTTTTTTGGTGGTACTGGGGGTGGAACCCAGAGGCTTTCTACCTCCAGGCTATGCTCCCAGACCTATTTTATATTTTATTTGGAAACAGGGTCTCACTAAGTTGCTGAGAGCCTAAGTAGCTGAGGCTGGCTTCAAACCTGTGATCCTCCTGTCTCCGCCTCCCAAGCGCGGGGATTACAAGCGTGCGCTACCATGCCTGGCTTTTTATTATGCTTCTAATTTCATTAAAGAATTAGTTTTGTGATGTTCCTTTGAAAATGCCACATTAGCTATTTCAGATCATTTTTAGTTAATAATTCTTTTGCAGTCTTGAGGATTGAACTTAGGGACCCACTAGTGTTAGGCCAACTGCATCCTTAACCTCTGGTCTACTTTTTTTTTTTTATTTTTTATTTTTTGGTGGTACTGGGGATGGAACCCTTCTACCTCTGGGCTATACTCCCAGACCTGGTTTTTTTAAAAAATATTTTTATTTGGAAGCAGGGTCTCTTAAATCCTCCTGTCTCTGCCTCCCAAGTGCAGGGATTACAAGTGTTAGCCACTGCACCTGGCTCTACTTTTAAATTAGGTCCAATGTTAGCAAAGAAATGACTCTCAAGCCCGTCGTGGTGGCACACACTTGTATTCTCAGCATTTGGGAGGCTGAGACAGGAGGATCATGGTTTGCAGACAGCCTCAGCTACTTAGTGATGCCCTTTGCAACTCAGTGAGACTCTGTTTTAAAATAAAGAAAAATTAAGGCTGGAGATCTAGCTCATAGATAGAATACTGGGTTTAATTCCCAGTACTGCAAAAACAACAACAAAAACTAAAAAAGCTCACTCTAGATAATAATAATATAATAATAATAATTTAATGATAATAATAATAGTTAATTTTTGCAGTACTGGGGATTGAACCCAGGGCATTTTACCTCTGAGCTACACCTTCAGCCCTATATTTTATTCTTTATTTTGAAACAGAGTCTCACTAGGTTTTAGAGGACCTTACTAAGTAATTGAGGCTGACCAGGAACCTACGATTTTCCTATCTCAGCTTCCTAATTACTGAAATTACAGGCATGTACCTTCATGCCTGGCTAATGAATGTTATTATTTTAACTATTTCATCTATCTATTCCTTTTTTTTGTTGTTGTTGTACTGGGTATTAAACCCAAAGGCATTCTACCTCTGAGCTACTCCCCTCCCCCTAGCCCTATTTTATTTATATTTTGAAACAGGGTCTTAGGTTGCTGAGAATCTCACTAATTTGGTGAGGTTATCCTTGAACCTGTAATCCTCCTATCTTAGCTTTCCAAGTACTGGAATTACAGGTGTGTACCACCATGCCCAGCTAATGAATGTTAATATTTTAACTATAACTTTTAGATTGCCTATTTTACTCTCTAGATATTATCTGAAAGTAGTAGAGTTTCATTTGATGGTTTTATTAACTTCTAAGACTTGTCAGTTGCTAGTTTTGTCACCAAATGCTATGTTAGTGACTTGGATTTATTATCTTGATAATTTTTTTATTACTCTTACCTTTTCTTTTGTGAGGAGGTAGGTATAATCAATAACACTGTTAGGGGTTCATTTTCCATTGGATAGGAGTCTAAGTGACAAGTCCAGTTTAGTTCTTTGGGTTTTGAGGTTTTTTGGGATAGCGTGCTATATTTCTGGTTGTTTTCTGTACTTGGAAAAAATTACTTGCTTTTCTCAGTAGAGGTGTGGCTAGGAATTTGTTGGTTTGTCAGAAACACAATTTGTATAACTTTTATTTTCATTTCATATGAAGTTTCATCATGGAATTATTTTATTTTTGCATGTCTTGGGATGGAACCCAGGGGCATTTGACCTCCGAGCTACACCCCCTGCTGTATTTTTATTCTTTAATTTGAAATAGGGC
>NC_137791.1:31724049-32141882 GCF_963383645.1 Muscardinus avellanarius
CTCCTTCCCCCATTCCTTTTACAAACTTCTTCACACTAGCCTATCTACTGTCTTCTCTCAAAACTTTATTTTCTTTTACTGTATCTCCATCTTTAATGCTCATGGTGTTTCATATCTCCATACTTAAATATTTTACTAACTATAAGAGTCCTACTATGTAACCTTCTTTCATTCTCAACCAGATACTACCTTATTATACTTAAATACTTACTCAGCCTACTCGTATCCTCTACTTTACTAAAGTCCTGTATTCATCACCCCAGCTCCTTCCCAATTGCCCAACACTCACCATTGGAAACAGCACTGGTTACCCACTGACACCTCTAAATTCC
Source organism: Muscardinus avellanarius (assembly GCF_963383645.1). Taxonomy (NCBI): domain Eukaryota; kingdom Metazoa; phylum Chordata; class Mammalia; order Rodentia; family Gliridae; genus Muscardinus; species Muscardinus avellanarius. The sequence goes on from NC_137791.1 coordinate 31,724,382, forward strand.
TACTACTAAGATTGGATTAAACATAACATGGACAAATGAAGACATCATAAAAACAGACCTGAGAACTGTGAAAATACAAGAACTAGGAATAGTGAAGAGAATATAGAAATTACAAATACTGACCTACAAAAAATTCAAGAAGGGGAATTCTGAATTCTGGTCTAGAGTATGATGAAAGGTCTCAAAACAAGTCTATAGAAAATGAAAGAGGAAATGGGAACACTAAGAAAGAATCAGAAAGTGTTCTGGAAAGAAATGAGTCAATAAATGAAATGAAGACAGCAATAGAAATAAATTCTGAAAGATTAGATGAAATGGAAGGTAGAATATCACTGTTAAAAGACAGTTCATTTAAACCAAAAACACATTGAATAGCATATAGAGGTCATTACAGCAACAAAACCTAAACATCCAACAACTGTGGACAATATAAAATGTTCTAACTTATGAATAAAAGGCATTGAAGAAGGGGTAGAGGTACAGACCAAGGATATTTGTAATCTCTTCAGAGAAATCATTTTAGAGAATTACCAAACATGGAAAGAGACTTGGACCTACACGTCCAGAAATATTACAGACACCATTAAGACAAGATAAAGAAGGACCTCCCCACATCATATAATAATCAAAATGACCAACATAGAGACTAAGGAAAAAATCTTAAAAGCAGTGAGAACAAAAGGAGGATGACGTATATGAGAAAAACAATAAAAATCACCCTAGACTATACAACCCAACTTATGAATGCCAGGAGAGACTGGTATGATGTGATCCACACCCTGGAGGAAAACAACTTCCAACTAAAATTGCTGTATCCAGCAAAATTAGTATTCAAAATTGATGAAGATACAAAAAAAATGCTTCAAGATAAGCAGAATCTCAAGAAATTAATGAATTCAAAGTCAACACTAGAGAAAATACTTAAAGTAATAAACCATAAAGAAGAAAAAAAATGGACTTCAGAATGAGAGAAGAGATGAAGTTGATCAGTGGGGCATCTAAGTTAAGAAGAAATAACAGGATACCAAACAGGAGACAGAACACAAAATGACAGGAAACAAAAATTGTATTTCAATAATGACTCTGAATGTCAAAGGACTTAACTCACCAATCTAAAGATATAGACTGACAATGTGGATTAAAAAAAAACATAATCCAAATATATGCTATTTGCAAGAAACTCACCTTATAGCCAAAAACATTCACAGACTAAAAGCGAAAGGATGGAAAAAGATATATTATGCTAATGGAATAAAAAACAGGCAGGAGTTTCAACTCTGATATCCAACAAAACAGACTTCACGCTAAAACACATCAGAAGAGACAAAGTAGGGGACTTCTTTTGTGAAAAGGAACGATCTACCAATAAGATATAATAATAGTAAATGTTTGTGCCTTAAATGTGGGACAGCCACATTTGTAAATCAAACCCTCCTGGACATCAGATCTCAAGTAGACCAAAATACAATAATATTGGGAGACTTCAACACATCTCTCACTCCACTAGATCGATCTTCAAGGCAAAGGATGAATAAAGACTCTTCAGAACTAAAGAAAACTATAAACCAAATGGACCTAATAGACATATACAGAATATTTCAACCAGGAACAACAGAATAAACATTATTCTCAGCACCACATGGAACCTTTTCCAAAATAGATCCTATCCTAGGCTACAAAGTAAGCACCAGCAAATTCAAAAGATGTAATATAATTGCCTGCATCTTTTCAGATCATAATGGAATGAAAGTAGAAATCAACAACAGGAAGCCCCATAAAAACGATTTAAATGCATGGAGTTTGAATGATACACTATTGAACGATGAGTGGGTAAGATTGGAAATTAGGGGAGAAATAAAGAAATTTTTGTAATTAAATGAAAATAAAGAAATAACTTACCAGTTTATGGGATACTTTGAAGGCAGTGTTAACAGGAAAGTTTATAATATTGAGTGTTCACATAAGAAGAACAGAGAGTCGCCAAGTAAATGACCTAATGACACATCTCAAGGACCTAGAAAGAGTACAACAGTCTAATCCCAAATCTAGCAGAAGCCAGAAAATTATGAAAATTAGAGCAGAAATAAATAAAATAGAGAAAAAATTCAAAGAATCAACAAAACAAAAAGCTGGTTCTTTGAAAAGATTAATAAGATTGACAAACCTCAGCTAACCTAATCAAAAGAAAAAGAGAATCAACTCAAATTATTAAAATCAGAAATGAAAAATCAGGTATCACTACAGACAGTGAGGAAATTCAAAGGATGATCAGAAACTATTTAAAAATTTTATACACCAATAGACTGAAACACAGGGAAGAAATTGATAGATTTCTAGGCACATATAACCTACCTAAACTGAACCAAGAGGACATAGCAAACCTAAACCAACCAATAGCAAGCAAAGAAATAGAAACAGCAATAAAAATTCTGCCATCAAAGAAAACCCCAGGCCCTGATGGGTTTCCAGCTGAATTCTTCAAAACCTTCAGTGAAGAACTAATCCCAATACTTCACAAATTGAAATTGAAAAGAGATGGAAATTGAAATTGAAAAGATGGAATCCTCTCAAATTCCTCCTATGAGGTCAGTATCACATTAATCCCCAAACCAGATAAAGATACCTCAAAAAAAAAAAGGAAAATTACAAAACCAATGTCCTTGATGAACATAGATGCAAAAATTCTAAACCAAATATTAGCTATATGCATTTAAAACCATATGAAGAGAATTGTACAATATGACCAAGTCAGTTTCATCCTAAAAAAGCAAGGCTGGTTCAACATACACAAAACAATACACATTATTCACCACATAAATAGGACTGAGAACAAAATCTACATATAAATAGATGCTGAAAAATCATTTGACAAAATCCAACACCCATTTATGTTAAAAACACTGCAGAAAATTGGAATAGAAAGAATGTATTCAACATCACTAAGGCAATATACAATAAACCCAAATCCAACATAATATTGAATGTGATATTGCTCTAAATTAAGAATTTTCTCTAAAATCAGGAACAAGACAAGGATCCCCACTAACACTACTCCTTTTCAATATAGTCCTCAAGATTCTTGCCACAACAATAAGACAAGAGAAATAAATAAAAGGAATTCAAAAAGGAAGAGAATAATGAAAACTATTCTTATTTGCAGATGACATGATCCTTTATCTAGATCACCCAACGAACTCAACCAAAAGAATACTGGAGCTGATTAACCAATTCAGCAAAGTAGCAGAAAACAAAATCAATCCAAAGGAATAAATTCTTTTCTTTATTCCAACAATGAATCCACAATTAAGGAAATAAAGAAAATAATTCCAAGCCAGGTGTGGTGGTGCATGCTTGTAATCCCAGTATTTGGAAGCGGACACAGGAGGATCTGGGTTCATGACCAGCTACTTAGTGAAGGCCTTTGCAACTCAGTGAGACCCTGTTTCAAAGCAATGAATAAAAAATAGGGCTAGGGGTGTATCTCGGAGGTAGAATGCCTCTGGTTCCATCCCCAGTACTGAAAAAAAAAAAAAAAAGACAGAAAGAAAGAAAACAATTCTACTCACTATAACCTCAAAAACAATAAAATACCTAGGAAGAAACCTAATCAAAGATGTAAAAGACCTCTACAACAAAAGCTATAAAACATTAAAGAAAGAAATTGAAGAAGACCTTAGAAGATGGAAAGATCTCCCATTCTCATGGATAGGCAGAATAAATATCAAATTAGCCATTCTGCCAAAATTGATCTATAGATTAAATGCGATTCCAAATAAAATACCAATGCAATTCTTCATAGACCTAGAAAAATCAGTCATGAATTTTATATGGAGAAAGAAAAACCCAGAATAGCCAAAACAGTCCTCAGCAATAAATGCCAGGCAGAAGGCATCACAATCCTGGACTTCAAATTATTCTATAGAGCAATAGTAGTAAAAATAGCATAGCATTGCCACAACAACAGACAGACTGACCAGTGGTATAAAATAGAAGATACAGAAACAAATCCACACACCTGTTGTCAATTTATCTTTGCCAAAGGGGCCAAACTTGTATTCTGGATAAAAGACAGCATTTTCAACAAATGGTGCTGGGAGAACTGACTATCCATTTGTAGAAAGATGGAACTAAATCCTTACATCTCACCATGCACAGGAATCAACTTGAGATGGATCAAAGACTTAGAAATTAGACCAAAGACTGTGAAGCTATTAGAAGAGGGCATAGGATCAACTCTCCAACATATAGGGACAGGAAGTAACTTTTTCAAAAAGACCCCCAAAGTGCAGAAAATTAAAGCAGGAATTAACAAGTGGGATGACATCAAACTAAAAATTTCTTTTCATCAAAGGAAATCATCAAGAACCTAAAGAGAAAGCCTACAGAATGGGAGAAGATCTTTACCAGCCACCACTCTGATAGAGGGCTAATATCCAGAATATACAAAGAGCTCAGAAGACTCTACACTAGCAAAACAAACAACCCAATTAGGAAATGGGCACCTGAACCTAATAGACACTTCACAAAGAGATACAAATGGCCAATAGATACATGAAAAGATGTTTAACATCATTAGCTACCAGGGAGATGCAGATCAAAACTATGCTGAGATTCCATCTAACCCCAATCAGAGTGCCAAGCATAAAGAAATCAAACAACAAATGTTTGTGAGGAAGTGGGGAAAGAGGAACTCTTTTACACTGTTGGTGGGAGTACAAACTAGTTCAGCTGCTATGGAGATCAATGTGGAGATTCCTTAGAAAACTAGGAATAGATCCACCATATGATCCAGCTATCCTCTCCTGGGTATTTGTCCAAAAGGGTTGAAATCGCCGGGCGTGGTGGCGCATGCTTGTAATCCCCGTGCTTGGGGGCGGAAACAGGAGGATCACGCAGGTTCGAAGTCAGCCGCGCTGGCTTAAGAGATCCTGTTTTCCAATTAAAAAGTATAAAATAGGTCTGGGAGTGTAGCCCGGAGGTAGAAGGGCTTCCAGGAACCCCAGTACCACCAAAAAAAAAAGGTTGAAATCAGAGAAATAGTGTAACAAATGCATACCCATGTTCATTGCAGCACAATTTGTAATAGCCAAAATATGCAGCTAATCTAGGTCTCCACCAACAGATAAATGGATTGCAATATTATGGGAAATACACACAATGGAATTCTACTCAGCTATAAAGAAGAACAAAATCATGTCATTCGCAAAAAGATGAAAAAACCTGGAGAAAATTATGTTAAGTGAAATCAGCCAAGCACAGAAAAAGAAGTGACTTATGTTTCCTCAAATATGCTCAAACTAGGGAGTATTAGGGATACCAGAGGGACTCCAGACAATGGAGGAGAAACCTCAGCAAAGCTAGAATGGCAGAATAGGAGAAGAAAAAGGCTGAGGTTGATTAATGCACGAGCTACATCTGAATTTGTATAAAAATATAAATATAGCATGGTTAACCTGGACACTCATTATTGGAAAAGGGGGATGGGGAAGTGGGGAGGGAGGGTACCAAGCACAGTCTGAGTATGGCATTTTCAATATGTTCCACATAAAAATAAAATAAATAAATAAATACGTGTTTAATGATACAAAAAGAATAAAAAAATAGGGCAGGGGTGTAGCTTGGATGTTGAATGCCCCTGGGTTCCATCCCCAGACCCACAAAAAAAGATTATAATATAAATCTTTAACTAAATATGTTGATAAAAATGAAATTTATGTTCTTTGCCTTCAAAGAACAACAGCCAGAGGAACACCAACCATGTCTTTCTATTAACTTATGAAATAGTTTATTAAATATCAAGAAGTTAAATTTCAGTAAAAATGGTGATTTAAGTAGTTACTTTTTACTATACCTAAGAATGATGAGATATTTTATTCCATAATATATACTATTACCTGAAAGTAAATGACATATTTATTAAGTGAGTAAATCAACAAAATAAATAATGTTTAGTGATTGTATAAAATGGCACTGATAAATATACAAAATCAACATCATACTTATTTCATAACATGAATTTTTATAAGTAAAATATGAATGTTGACTAAACAATAAAAATGTAAAATGATTAAAATTTTACCACAAGAGATTATGATGCCAGGTATATATTGCATATGTGTGAAGATTATACATATATATATATATATATATATATATATATATATATATATATATGTGTGTGTGTGTGTGTGTGTGTGTGTGTGTGTTTGTGTGTGTATTTTCACCCTTTATATTCAATTTTCTTAGGGAAATACTTATTTTCAGTAAATGTAACACTGTAACACTTACTCTTTGGCATAAGGTATGTAGAAATTTAAGTAAATAAAACCATATAAAATGAATGATTAAAATACTATCACTAATAACCAATTTTATAGTTATTTAGTTTATATGATTTTTTTGAGTTGAATTTAATAATTTAGTTTAAACTGTGCAACAATAATATTTAAAAGAGATGGTAGAAGGTTTGCAATTGTTTAATTTTATAAAATAACTTCAAGCAAAAACTGATGTGTCACAGAAGTAAATCTTAAAAATAGAGAACAATCTGAAAACTAAAGGGCATACAACATGTAAAGTGTATTCTTTAGAGGAATCCATATTTTAGTGCACTGATTTTGTGGACATGAGTGTTCAATCTTAATTTTCTTGTAAACTTTTTTCTTTATTTGAATTTATATGAATATATATACATATATATGCATACAATGTATATATATACATATAATGTATATATATAATGTATATATACATACATATATATATACACATATATACTATATATGTATATTCATATATATGGGTATATATATATATATATATATATACACACACACACACACTCAGAATATATATTCTTTTGTGAGAAGAATTTACACAAGAAACAGTATATTCTGTTTATACATTTATACATTCAGGTATCTTCAAACTATTGCAGTTTGACAAACTGTTAGGTAGTTAAATTAGAGATAAGCAGGGCAGGGAAAGGAATGGGAGAGAGGACCCAGCCAGCTCTCATGAGAAGAGACAAAGTAGTCAGTTTTACACACTTGTAATCCCAACATTTGTGAGGCTGAGACAGGAGGATTGCAGCTTCAGTGCTAGCCTTTGCAACTTAGTGAGGCTCTCAGGAATTTAGGGAGACCTTGTTTCCTAATAAAAAAGAAAATAGATAGGGTGTGTAGCCTGAAGGTAGAATGCCCCTGGGTTCCATCCCCAGTACTGTACCACACACACAGAAGAGAAAAGGAGATTCATCACCTCAGCTGCAATAGTCATTTTAGATCCCCTTCCTTGTGGTTTCATGTAGACCCCTAGGGGAAAATTTCCAACACTTGAAAACATCTCAGGTACACTAAACTGTGGCATAAAAAGAAAACATTTATTCCCCCAAATGCATATACATGAAGGGGAAGTTTCCAGAGTAAATAAATCGCACCAGGTGAAGAACTTACTGACCTTTTCCACTTCCTGAAATTAACTGGTCCAGACCCTTCTCTGGAATGTACCTCTTTAACACTGCCTTCTCTTAAGCTGCATTCTACTTCCCTAAATAAGCCTTTATATTCCCCTGTTTGTGCTTTCTTTTGGGAAACAAGGGTTGAGATGAGAGATCACTGCATTATAATGTTTATTTCTCCCTTTAACAAAACATCTTCTTATTTCCAATTTACAAGGCAAAACAAAGTCAAGACAAAACAAATTGGTCAATCTGGCAATGAAAAATAATTTCAGAACAAAAAAGCTTTTTTTTTTTTTGCTTTGAGATATATCATAATATACTAGTTTGGCAGAGGATTTTATTAATCTATGCTTCATATAAGAATATATTTGAACTTGTTAAAAACTGCTTTTAAATTATGATATAGATTAGTTTGTGGTTGATGAAGGATAACATGGGTCCTGTGTGGATTATACAGGAATGAGAACACATTATTCATATTTTCTAGTATATTACTTTTGTAAATCATGAGCTTAAATGATTACTAATATTAGGTTTTAAAGCGCTTGTATAAATAAAGTAGCAGAGTTCACCTTGTAGTCTTTTTAGATTCCTCAGAGGAGGCACTGCATAATTTCACTTTTGGTCCAATACAAATAGACAAGATGACAGAGGAAAGCAGTGGTTTAAAAGGTGGCCTTTTGCAATGCAATAAAATGTAAAGCTTCCACACAAAGGACATGGGAGTGGTTTCTTTACTGAACAGTGCTGTGTTTACTTAAATGTCAGGAATGATCTTGATTCAAAATTTAGCATAAAACTCAATACAAGAATCGATCACCCCAAAGCCTATAAATACAAAATGCCTGACAGAGGCCTTGACAAACACAGAATTTATCAGAAAACAAGCCAGTTGCAGATCCATGTAACAAATCCAAAGCTTCGCTCTGTTGAGCTGTCTTTTTCTGCAGAATAGAGTTAAGATTGACTGGTGCAAGGTTAGGCAACCTTTCTGAGGCAATAGTAAGGATACATAAAGTCCTTTTTGGAAGGGGGATGGCAGGAAGCAGGACTGGGAAGTTTTCACAAGGAAAGGGGGAAAGCTGTGAGAACAGCACAGGAATGGGAAATTAGCAGATGGCATGCCAAGAAAATTAGAGCTCTTGTCACCACATTGACTGTGATAATCTCCTTGCCTTGCTAACTATAATTAGAAATGGAAAGTGTCATTTTACTTTCTTCTGAAAGAGTCCTTATTTTTCTAATATATGATATAAAATAACTATGTTACAGTTATCAGTTAAAATCCCATGTATTTTACTTCCAGTTTGTTGTATGTGAGAGTCTTCAGTGTGGCTACATTTGTAAACTAATCATATATCACACAAACAGTAAAATATTGATTTGATCAATTTAAACAAAAAGTAGTATGCTGAGAGCTTTTTTTTTTTTTTACTAACTGGTAATGTAATAATGAGTGCTTGGGAAATAAAGACAGTAGAAAATACTTTAAAATATTTTTTATTTCTTTAGTATTTTAAACACTCCAGAATTTATTCCTTACTTGTATTATAAAAGTATAAAAAGGAACTGAACAGAATTTTTGTGTGGTAAGAGGTCTTTGCCTGATTATATTTTCCCTTCTAGAGGGAGAATAATCTATGCATTTTAAAACTGCAATTCCATGAAGCAAGATGATCATAAAGCTACCTGAATTAAATCAATATTTTAATTTTCAAATAAATTATAAATGTCCAGGAGATATATGTTTAGGGAAATTATTTTAAGACATATTTGTAAGATAGTTCCAAAGATATATTTCACTGTTGTCACATAAATTGTTACATGGAAAATTAATGGCAGAAACTAGCCCAGACATTTCTTTCCATTAAATGTAGTAGAAAGCTATCAATATTGTGCCTTTCTTTACTTACCATACTTAGTGAAAACACCAAGGAGTACTACAGAATTTTTGACAATGGTATAAACGTGGATATTCTATAGATCTTGAGTTAATCACAGCTTAGTCATGGAACAATTCAGTGACCTCCTGCATGTTTTTAGCTGGACAAGTATCTCATATGTTTTCACTTGAAAAGTGAAGGCAACTTAGGCTGTTGCATGAAATGTATTTAATACAGTGCTGGCTCACAAAAGCTTTCAAACCAGAACACTTTTATTTAATATTAATACCTTGAGTCAGAAGCTTTATCAACATGACTTGGAAGTGAAAAGTTGTTTATTTAAGCATTTGATCTAGTTAATTAAAAAAATTTTAATTTGTGCATTGTAGTCATACATCTTAATTGAGTACAAGATGGTAGAGGTACACATGTACACATCACCTAATTAGCCCTTACCCAATTCCCACCCTATTTCCTCCCCCACCCTCTTTCTAATGTTTGGCTTAGTGATTGATTTTGATATTTTGTGAATGCACATTATGTACATTAGGAAGTTTCCCTCTTTCCATCTCTCATCCCCCTCAGTTAGGTTGCCTTATATGCTCATCTATACTTTTTCCTTCTTTGTCTAGAGTTTTTCCTATGACCGATTTTGTCACTAGCTTCGGCATATTAGGGAGAGTATCCAATTTCTTACTTTTTGTGACTAACTAATCTCACCTAATGTTCTCCAGTTTCATCCATTTCCCTGTAAATGATCTAATTTTGTTCTTTATGGCTGAGTAAAATTCCATTGTGTAGATATCCCATAGTTTTGTAATCCATTCACCTGTTGATAGACATCTTGGCTGGTTCCATAGTTTGGCAATTGTGAATTGTGCATCTATGAACATAGATACACATGCATTTGTTTGGTAGTTTGGTGAATACTATTCTTTTAGGTGGATACTTAGAAGTGTTATTGCTGGATCATATGGTAGGTTCATTCCCATTCTTCTGAGAATCCTCCATACTGTTTCCAAAGTGGTTGCAGTAATATGCAATCCCACCAACAATGTATTAGAGTTCCCACTTTTCCATATCCTAACCAGCATTTGTTGATTTTGTTTTCAATGATTGCCATTCTATTTGGAGTAAGGTGAAATCTCAGGGTATTTTTAATTTGTGTCTATCTGATTGCTAATGATGGTGAGCATTTTCTTATACATTGGCCATTTGAATTTCTTCTATCATGAAATGTCTATTTAATTCACTCACCCATTTTGATTGAGTTATTTTTTTCTTAGTGCTGAGTTCCTTGAGTTTCTTGATTTCACCCCTTATTTCTTCTATGATCCATTCTTCATTCAGCAGTGTGGTGTTCAGTTTCCACATGTTTATGTGGTTTCTCTGGGTCTTTTAATAGCTGATTTCTAGTTTCATTCTATATAGTATGAAAAGACACAGGGAAGTATGTAACATTTTTTAACTTGCTAGTGCTCACTTTGTGGCCCAGGATGTAATCTATTGTGGAGAATATCCCATGAACAACTGAGAAAAATGACTTTGCTGTAGTTGGGTGGAATATTCTATATGTGTCCAGTAGGTTCATTTAATTTGTGGTGTTCTTTAGATCTGAGGGATCTTTACTACCTTTTGTGTAGAAGATCAGTCTATCTGTATGAAAGAGGTGTTGAAGTCTCCCAGTATTATTGTATTGGGACTTATGTGTGACTTAATGTCACAAATAGTTTGTTTTATGAAAGTAGATGCACCTATATTGACTATTGTTATTTTGTCTTGCTAAATTCTTCTTTTTAATCAGTACAAAATGACCTGCTTTGTATCTTCTGATAAGCTTTGACTTGATGTCTAACTTGTCTGATATCATAGTTACTACTCCTGCTTGTCTTTGAGTTCTGTTGGCATGGGTTCCCTTGCTCCAACCCTTTTTCTTAGTCTTTTACTATCTTTATTTGTAAGATGTGCTTCTAAAGCAGCAAATAGATGGATTCTAGTTTGTAATTCATTTTGCCACCTTATGTCTTTTTACTGGGGAGTTGAGGCCATTTATTTTCATTGTGGTTATTGAGAGATGATATTTAATTCCTAACATTTTGAATTTTAGCTTCTGTTTGAGATAGTGTTTGTTTTTCTTTGCTTAGTTGTGTGCTTGATGAAAATTTTTATTTCTGTGGTTCTGTCATGTATTACTTATTTCTCCTTTGCAGTTAATCTCTTTGAGTACTTTCTCTATTGCTGGTTTGAAGGACATACATTCTTTCAGCTTTTGTTTGTTGAGAAGATTTTTATTTCACCACTGAATTTGAGAGATAGTTTTGCTGAGTTGAATATTTAGGGCTACAAATTGTTTTTTTTTTTTCTTCAGAGTTTGGAATATGTTCCTCCAGGCCCTTCTGGATTTCATGACTTATTTGGGAAGTCTGGAATGATTCTAATTGGTTTGCTGCTAAATGTCACTTTGTCTTTTGTTTTTGTTGCCTTTAAGATCCCCTCCTTGGCTTCTATGTTGGTCAGTTTGAATATTATATGGCATGATAAACTTTTTCTCTGATTTTGTCTAGTGGGGTTTCTATAATTTTTCTGTACCTGTGTATTGACCTCTTGTTCTATGTTTGAAAAATTTCCTGATATTGCTTCTTTGAAAGATTGTTGATCCATATGGTTTTACCTCCACCCCCTTCTATGCCTATTATTCTTAGGTTAGGTCTTTTAAGATGGGCCCATATCTCTTCAATGTCCAGTTCATGCTGTTGAATTTTTTTTCTAAATTATATGGTATGTGTTCATTTTTTGAGGGATCAACTTCTAAGAGTGAGATTCTATTCTCCATGTGGTCTAATCTATTTTTTATTGTTTAATCTGAGGCCTTGACTTCAATGATTGCATTCTTTATTTCTTTCAGACTCTCTATATTCTTTTTAGAAGTTCTGTATAATTTCTACTGTTAAATTTCTGATTTGTCCTTTAGGTGATCTCTGCAATTCTGTTATCAGGTGCTGTTTTTCTAGGGTTGTGGGAGCTCATTGCTTTGTTGTTATTCCTTTTGCTCATTATTTCAGAAGTTTATATCTGTTGCTTTTAGTAGATTTCTCTCAGTCTCTAGATGTCAGCTGATATATCCAGGGACAAGTTGTTTTGTATTCAACAGTGAAGGTTGAATAGTAAAAGGAACGTGAAGTTGTAAATGGCACAGATAGAATTGAATAGAATAAGAGTATGAGTTTGGGAAGGTAGTATATAATAGAGATTATAGATAGTGAATATGTAGTAGTATTCTCATAACCAATGTAGAATATTTAGTATAAGATATGAAGTGGATTTAATACAAGACAAAGAAGAGAAAAGAAGAGAGAAAAAGATAAAAAAGAAAAGGGATGGAGAGAAAAGAGTAGGTATGTACAAGGGAAAAGGCTTGTGAAAGGAGTGGGGAAGAGAGCAAACAAATGAGTATACATACAAAAGAAAAAAAAGAACAACAAAAGAATGTAACCCTGCAAATGTGTGAATACTCAGTAGACTTGGCCTCTGCAGTCTCTCTCTGTGCAGACACTGAGTGCCACTGGCTGTTTCTTACTGCAATCCTTGTTCTTGGAGTCTTTCTCAGTCTATAACTATGGCTGGTATCAATGAGGCTTCATCTAGTTTTAGGTGTAAGTGTCCCTCCATGTTTTTGTCCAATATGGAGCCTGAGTCTCCCCTTGTGTGTGTAGGTGGTAGGTGCCTCTGAGAACAAACCTAGTGTATATGTAAGAGTCTCTGTTCTTCACAACTAGGGCTGTGTTGATCTGACTTCTCCCGATTCACCATGATTTGGTGTTCTTTGTTGATCTCAGAGATCCTACTAGTTGGATAAAATGTCAAGTTAGGTCTCCCTCCATGCTTTACCTGATGCAGAGCCTGAGTCTCTCCAAGCCTCTGTTATGTCCAACAGCATATTTTATCTTCACCTTTGTCAGGCTGAACCACAAAGTCTCAGGCCCAGTGAGTTTATCACAGTTATGGGAGTCCCTGTGGGTGCTATGCTGAGCATTCTCCTTCAGGAAGGTGCATTCACTTACAGCATTGTTGAGTGACACTCTGGATCATTGTAGGGTGTGGTGAACTCAGTATTCACTGCTGCAAGTTATAGCCAGTGTTTGCACAGGAGGAATTGATGGATTACAATTCTGATGAGCTGCAGCCACTTGCTTCATTTCTAGTCATAGTCATTTTTTTTTTTCTGTGAGTCTCTGGTGGTCCAGCATGGTGAGGCAAGATGACAACACTGTGGTGCCCACGGTTGTAGCTGTCAGAGGTGGGCAGGGCTCTTTCTGCTCTCTGATCAGTCTTCTAGCTTTTTTTCCTGCCTTTTTCAACTTATAATGCTCTTTTTAAAGTTGTGTTGCTTTCTTTCTTTTGCCAGAATGATGTTTTTATGGCAATGGAGACAGAGTGTAAGCAATACAGATATGTGTTACTTCCCTCGGTCACCATCTTCCAAGAAGCTTTTAAAAATAAACTTTTAATTGCTCTCAGGCTGTTATTAAATAATGTCCAAGTATGAAAGTTGTCATTTTAGGCACCCCACCATGACCTACTCACCTCTGTGTCTCCTTTCCCCCATCTTCCTTCTTCCCATCATACACTTGCAAATACAATTGTTTCTTTGGAACAAATGACTCACTCTGTAAACACATGGTTTCCTCCACCATCATTGCTTGCCATTTTCTAGCCTTTGTTTAAAATATTTTTTAATGTTTTTTCAGGCTCCACACTATCATTTAAAAAAATCCTGTAAAAATCTTTTTTCTTTTTATTTGTCATTGTGTCTCCCTTACCTCCCCAATTGTCATGCTAGGGAAAACCATAAAAATTTCCCTCATTTGATCTAGAAAATTCAATCAATTCCTCATCTGAAAATTTTTTATAAGCCTGTCTTTTTTCTTCTATTTGTGCATGCATGTTTTATCCATTTGTGTACTTCTTCCTCAAAAGAGCACCTTGCACAGATGAGATGCTTTATGAAGAGTAACTGAATGGATACTACATTTCTCATGTCTTCAAAACTAGTTACTAACCCTGATAACAACTGCTCATGGCATGTTACAGGAGTTCTTAAGAATAAAAAGATAATTGTAATAATTACCATTCAAACTTTAAAAAATTCTAAATCTCACAAGGATCTTAATTTAGAAATAGAAACTTAGCTGGGTGTGGTGGCTCACGCTTGTAATCCCAGCATTTGGGAGGCTGAGACCGGAGGATCGCGGTTCGCGGACAGCCTCAGCTACTTAGTGAGTCCCTCTGCAACTCAGTGAGACCCAGTTTCAAAATAAAGAATAAAAAATAGGGCAGGAGGTGTAGCTTGGAGGTCAAGTGCAGTTGGGTTCCATCCCCAGACCTGCAAAAAAAAAAAAAAAAAAAAAAGAAAAAAATAGAAATAGAAACTTGCATTTTCCTTTCATAGACATTCCTGTAGTTTGAATATTTATCTGTGTTGATTAAAAAGACCCAATTCTAATTATTTAAAACCTGAACTCCCTTTTTTATAAAAAGTATTTGTTTTCTGAATTACTTAGATAGTTGTCATCATTCTCTTTGTGTGGTATATTTCAATTACTGATATTATTCTGTTTTCTGATCCTCTTTCTTTGTCAGAAAATTCTCTCATCCGAAAATCCCATTTTACTACCAGTAATCAGATTGTGCTGTGGCCTGAAAATAACCTTTTTCCTGCTTCATGAACCACTGATGCTGCTGGAGATGAAGAGCAACCACATCCCACCTTTCCTAGGTAAATCTGGATGCTATGTTTACTATGTGCTCAGAAGCCTGGACCTTTTCCAAAATAATAGTGAAGATGGTGATGCAAATGTCTCATGCACCTTGTATTCTTTTTTTTCCCCTCCTGTAAACAACTTTTATATTTGGCATGTTACAGACACAAAAGAGTCAGGCATTTCTTTCTTTTTGGCTTTTGATTTAGCTATGAATAGTTTTTACCATTAGAGATACAGTATGTAATAAATGTAGAAAAGTAAGGCTAGGACAAGACACTGAGCATTTTTGATGAGCAGTATGATAAATCATGATAATCATAAATATACTCACTTATTCATGGAGTCCCTACTTGGTGTCTTATACCAGTTTAGCTGCAAATATTTTTATTAAAAATTTCTAATCAATAATGTTCATTAGTTTTTTTGATGTGACTTTTAATGTTAAATATTGTTAATTTTGTCTTAAATTTATTTCACAAAATTCACAAAAGCTTAAAAATTATGCTTCTTAAAGGAGTACTATGTAACAATTTGATAAGTACATTGTGTAGTGTTAAAATTAGGGTAAACATATTTATCTCAACATCATTTGTTCATGGTGTTCAAGAATAAATTGTTTTTCATCAGTCTCATACAATCAGGTGTGGGTATGGTGGCACATGCCTAATAATCTCAGCCCTTGAAAGGCTGAGACAGGAAGATCACAGGTTGGAGGCCAGCCTCAGCAACTTAGTCAGACTTTAAAAAAAAATACAAGAAGGGTTGGGATTGTAGCTTGAGAATTTATATTTGTTACTAAGTTCCATTGCTTCTCATAATAAGCTGTGACTTTCAGTATCAGCTTCATCAGTTTTAAAGTTAATATAGTAATTCCTAGTTACTAAATTCCTATATCTATCTCTCAAGTGGTTACAAATTTGGATGGGAAAGAGGGGCTTTATTTACTGTGTCTCTAAAGATTCTATATTTAAATTTAAAAGAAACAGAATTTGTGGTGAAGTGAGGTGTCAAAGGCACACTTCAGCAAACCCAAGGGATAGAGGGCACATTACAAGGAATTAATTAATAAGCATACAGATGGTAGCAAAACTACTCGGCAGAAGCCTTGTGTTTTAACATATCACAGAGAAAATCCACCTGTGAACGATGTTGGTTTAGCTTTTTTAAATTTGTTAATGGAATTTAGTCTTGGATATATTGCAGATCTAAAACAAATAATCTCCTTTAAAAAGAGATATGCTCCAAATTCCCTAAATGGAAGCCAGGAAAATAAGTTTAGGCCACTTTTAAAAGAGGAAGGAAGAAGGCTGAGGTTGATTAATGGAGGAGCTACATTTGAATATGTGTGTAAGTGTGAATGTAGCAGGGTCAGGCTGGACTCTCATTGTGGGGGAGGGAAGGGGCCACCAAGTACTGTGTGAATGCATGCCACTGTCAATATGATCCACATTATGATGTAAAACTATACTGTACCAATAAAATAAAAGAAGATAGACACAACCTTTATTGCTGCTCATTCTTTCACTTACATCCTGAAAATATGTGCAATTGGAATTATAGACAATTTCTATCTAGCCTACATTCTGAGTGAATAAACTGCAGGGTTTACCAAGTTCTCTAAACAATAACCAGGAACCCAATTGTTCATTTAGGACAACAGGACAACAGTGTACTGCTTGGAGATTTTCTTTTCTTTTTCTTTTTCTTTTTTTTTTGAGAAAGATAGTTTGAGCGCTGATTTTCAATTACTAAGCTGACAATTTTAGTACTTTTCTTTTTCCTAAAGAATTTAGCCCACATATTTTTCAGGAAAAATAAATACTTCAATCCAGCATGAAAAAAAATCTAACATATATATGTGTGTGTGTGTGTGTGTGTGTGTGTGTGTGTATGTGTATATGTATGCATATATATGTATATATATACACACATATATGTATATGTGTATATGTACATACATATATACATATATACATACATATACATACACACACACACACACACACACACACACACACACACACATAGTGGTGCTGAGGGAGTTGAACCCAGGGGTGCTCTACCTCCAAAGTACATCCTCAGGCTGATATAATTTGTTTTATTTGGAAATAGGGTCTTGCTAACTTTCTGAGAATCTCATTTAAGTATCTGAGGCTAGCTTTGAATCTGCTATCCAGATAGGCTGAATACAAGTCTATAATAACTTGATACAAGAATGAAGTGTGTAATTATTAAATAAGTTTGTTAGTACTTTTATGTTATCAAAACTTTATTATTTCTTTGTGTTGCAACCATTTACATTTTCTTAGTTCTTTATTAAATGTACAATAAATTGTTATAAGCTATGGTCAACCTATCAAGCTATAGAACACTAGAACATTTTTCTCCTATTTAACTGTATTTTACTAGCTGTTATTTAACCTCCCTCCTTACAGCCTTTTTCTTCCCTAAGTAGCCTCTACTGATCACTATTTTAGTATGTCTATGAGGACAACTATTTATACTTCTACACATAAGTGAGAACATGTGGCATTTGTCTTCTTTTGCCTGGTACATTTCAATTAACATAATGTTTTCTACTTTAATAAATTTTATTGCAAATGACAAAATTTTGTTTTTTAAAGTAGCTGAGTAATATCCCCTTGTGTATATACCACACATTCTTTATCCATTCATTCATTAGTGGACAACCTGGTTGATTTTATCTGGTGGTGGTTGTGAATAGTGCTGTAATAAACACGCAGTGCAAATCTCTCTTTGACCTAAGGATACCATTTCCTTTGGATATGTAACTAGTAATGTCATTACTGGATCATACAATAGTTCTAATTTTAGTATTATTTGTGGACTGGGGTGGAACTCAGGGACATTCTACCTTTGAGGCACATCCCTAGCCCTGTTTTATTTCTTATTGTGAAACAGAGGCTTTTTAGGTTGATGAGGGTCTTGCTAAATTGCTCAGTTTGGCCTAGAATTTGCAATCTTCCTGTCTCAGCCTCCCAAGTACTGGGATTACAGGCATGTGCCACCATGACTAGCTTATTTTTAGATATTTGATAAACTCTCACATTATTTTCCATAGTGTACTAATTCCATTCCCATCAAGAGTGTATTAGAATTTCGCTTTCTGCAGCTTTGGTAGCATTTGTTATTTATTTATTTTTTTATAAGATTTTCAAACTTGTGATGATATCTCGTTATGGTTTTAATGCATGCTTCTCCAGTGGTTAGTGATGTTGGGTATTTTTTAATAGTTTCATCTATTTGGATATTTTCTTTCGGGAAATTTCTGGTAGTGCTTTAGCAGTTCTTTCATTGACTTCTATAAATTTTGGTATATCCTGCTTCATTTTTATGTTTCTAGAAATCCTTTTTGATATTTTTGCTGACCCAATGATTATTTAAGATCATGTCATTTAATTTCCATGTATTTGTACATTTTTATGGTTCATCTTGATATTATTCTTTTCATACTCTGTATATTAAGTACCTCTAAGATGAGTAGTTTGCAAATATTTCTTTCCAGCTATAGGTTGTCTCTTCAGTAAATTGATTCAGTAAATTTGCTGTGACAAAGCTTCTTTGTTTGATATAATTTAATTTGACTATTTTTCCTTTTTTTTCCTTGTGCTTTTTGGACAATGATTAACTCTTAATGTACATTTGAAAATAAAGTAATGGACTTCATTATATACTCTTTTCAGATTCCCCAAAGGAGGTGCTTTGCATAACTTAGATTTTAGTTCAATACTTATAGAAAAGGTGGCAGAGGTGTGCAGTGGTTCCTTAATTTAAATGGTTGTCTTTTGTAATTTCAATAAATATAAAGCTGTTATACCTCTTTTATACAGATGATTGGGAAACAGCTTCCATACTAGATAGTCTGTGTTTAATAAATATCAGGAGTTATTTTCATTGAAAATTTAGCATAAAACACTTTACTAGAATTGATCATCTCAAAGGCCCACATACCCTGAGAAACAAAATTTTTATCAGAAAATGAGTCAATTGCAGATGCATGGGAAAAAATGAGCAGCAGAGTTCTGCTGAGCAAGTTTTTTTTTCTGCTAAATAGGGATGATTTTTGTTTTTGTCTCTGTTTTATTTTTTTCTGCTCTTATCTTTGTTATTTCCTTTCTTCTACCAATTTTTGGTTTGGTTTGTTCTAGTTTCAGTTTCTTGAATTGCATCATTAAACTATTTATAGAATCTTTCTAGTTCTTGATGTAGGCATTTGTTGCTGTGAACTTCCCTCTTAGTACTGCTTTTGCTGACTCCTGTAGATTTTGGTATATTATTTTTCCATTCTAAAGTTCAATAAATGCTTAAATTTCTCTCATTTTTTCTTTTCTTTTTTTGGGGGGGGTGGTACTGGGGATCCTGGAAGCCCTTCTACCTCCGGGCTACACTACCAGCCCTATTTTTATATTTTTATTTGGAAACAGGGTCTCCTAAGCCAGCGCGCGGCTGGCTTCAAACCTGTGCGATCCTCCTGTCTCTGCTTACCAAGCGCGGGGATTACAAGCGTGGCCAATGACTGGCCTTAAATTTTTCTTTTGATTTTTGTGCTCGCCCAATGTTTATTGAACTTTCATGCTTCTGTATAACTTCTATAGTACCTATTGTGCTGACTTCTGATTTTATTCTCTTGTGGTTAAAGAATAAACCTACTATTTCCTTTTAAACACTTTTTTGAGATTTGTTTTGTGTGGCTTAATATATGGTCTAATGAGAAGAACTGTGTATTCTTCACTGATGGATAAAATGTTCTGTGTCTGTTAGGTCCATTTGTTCTACAGTATAGTTTATTTGGTTGTTATTATTGTTGATTTTCTGTCTAGATGATATTTCCATTAAAGAAAGTAGTGTTGAAGTCCTCAACTATTATGGTATTGAAACATATCTGTCCTTTAGATTTAATAATATTTGTTTTATAGAACTGGATGCTCAGGCATCTGGTACATATTCTTTACAGTGGTTATATTCTACTTTTGAATTTGTCACTTTATCATTATGTAATAACTTTGTTTAGTTTTAGATTTTTACTTAGTTCATTTTGTCTCATATAAACATAATTATTTACACTCACTTATATTTTCTATTTGCCTAGAATATACATACCTTCACTTTTTCTGTGTGCCTTTCCTGGAGAAGTCAAACTTTTTTTGTATATAGTATCACTGTGCTTTGTTTAGGTTATTCATTCAGTCAATCTGCAGTTTTTTATTGGGAGATTTAATCTATTTACATTCAAGATTATTGTTGATAATTGTTAGTGATAATTTTGTCATTTGCTATTTTTTGGTTATTTTGTTTATTATTTGCTTTTTGTTAATCTTTGTGGTTTCATGATTCTCTGTGTTAATAACATTTGATCCTTTTCTCCCTTTTTGTGTATCTTATGTACTATGAGTTTTATATTTTTGAGCATTTTCATGATAGTTATCAGCAGCTGATTTCTAGAGATAGGACTCTCTTACAAATTTCTTGTAAGATCAGATAAGTGATGATGAATCTCCCCAGCTTTACTTGTCTTTATCATTCATTTCTAAAGGAAAGCTCTTTTTGCCATAGTATTCTGTGTGTGTGTGTGTGTGTGTGTGTGTGTGTGTGTGTGTGTGTGTGTTCTATCTTTGGGCTACATCCCTATACCTATTTTTTTTTTTAATTTATAAACAGGTTCTCACTAAGTTTCTGAGGCTGGCTTCAAACCTGCGATCCTTGTGTCACACAAGGTGAGTTGTGGAAGGCCTCATTAGGTAGCTGAGGCTGGCCACAAATTTGGGATTCTCCTATTTCAGCCTCTCAACTACTGGGATTATATGCATGCACCACCATGCCTGGCTTAAAGTATTCTTAATTGACAGTTTTTGTTTGTTTTGTCTCTAAACTATATAATCCCATGCTGTCTTGCCTCATAAAGTTTCTGCTACTGAATCTGTTGTAAGTATAATAAGAATTTCCCGATAGGTAACTTGATACTTGTGTCTTGTTTTTAATATTTTTTAGTCTGTCTTTTTTGGCAGTTTGCATATAATATGGCTTAAATAGAACACTTTCTGGTTGATTTTATTTGTAATCTTCTGAGTTTCCTCTATCTGGATGGTATCTTTCATAGTAGAAAGCATTTATTTATTTATTTATTTATTTATTTATTTTTATTTTATTGGTGCACTATAACTATACTATTTGAGGCGAACATAGTAAAGACTTTCTACTGAAGATGTTTTTAGAGTGTCTGTTGGGTAGGTAACATTCACTTTGTTTCTATATCTATATATAATATATAATATGGTATAATAATATAGCCTCCATAGAGCATCTTTAGCTGTAATCAGTGTTGTGAATGCCTCTGGGTATCCTAGTGGCCTTAGCTAAAGTGGTTTGTGAGATGGGTGCTCCGGTTGGGATGTATTCCCCTGAGGCAGAGGAGGTTTCTGGCAGTTCAGGGTGTGGGTGAAGGGAAGTTGTCAATTTTTGGAAGTCACAGGGAGTAGACCACTCTGGTGTGACTTGAAGGTGAGAGATATCTGGCATAGCAGTGGGGAGCAGGGCATTCCTCTGTGTCTTTTGCTCCGGATTCCAGTCTATGCTCCCTGGCCTCTTTGCTACATCCCTACTGCACTCGGGTGCATTCCCTCAAACACTCCAGTGGAATACCAGTTAATTTTTTTCTTTGTGTTGATCTTTATAACTTTGTTTCAACGGAAGCACATCAGATAATTCTAGTAGTCATCTTGCTAACATTATCTTAAAACAATTTTTAGCAATGTAATTAAAATTCTGAGTCGTTTTGAAAGTTTATGTTTTGGTGTCTCATTTTAGAAAATCTTCCCTGATTTGAAGCCACAAATGTATTTGTGTATATTTTCACCTTAAAGTATTAAAATTTCTGCTTTTAGTACTTTAAAAATTTGTCATCATTATTATTTTTTCTGTGAAAACTCAGGCCTCATGAATGCACTACTGAGCTTCATATTTAGCCCCTGTTTTAAAATTTATGGCATGAAACATGCACCTATTATTTCTCTATGGCCACATAACCACTGCCTACTATTCCTTTGCTGACTCCTTCTCTGTCATAAACAGAGTGCTCCCAGGTTTGAGGACAGCATCAGCAATAAACTGAGGCTTTCAGCAACCTAGGGAAACCCTGTTTCCAAAGAGCAAAAAATCAACCAACCAACCAACCAACCAAACAAACAAACAAACAAAAATGGCTGGGGGTATAACTCAGAGGTAGACTTCTCCTGGTCTCAATCTCTATTACACATTAAAAAAGTATATATATATATATATATATTTTATCAATGCATTGTAATCGTATACCTATGAGGTTCAGAATGATAGAAACATATGTGCCCACAGGACTTGGTGTGTTTCCCTCTAGATCCTATACTGTTCTCTCTTTTCTCTGTAGATGTTCTTGAAAATGGTACTGACAACTTCATATATGTATATATCATTGTTTGAACTGTTTCCTTCTTTGTCATCTCCCATTCCACCTGCATCTCCTTCCACTGTTTTATGGAATATCTCCTCATTTTTCTGGAGTCTCTTTTTTTCCCAATTTTTTTCTAGAAACTTCCTAATTTCACATGAGAAAAAACATACAACCCTTCATCTTCTGAGACTGGTTACTCTTACTCAGCATAACATTCTCTGGTTCTATTCATTCGTGTGATCAATGCAAGTTTCATTACTCAACAAGTGAATTTTAAATTGAAAGTAGCTTTGATTTTAGTTATATATTTTAATATACTAGGAAAGATTATATTTTAGAGTTTACACTAGAAAAATAGTTTCTCAGAACACCTGTAATATAACTGATTTGCAATTGTTAGAATTTTTGGGGGGGATACTGGGGTTCCTGGAAGCCCTTCTACCTCCGGGCTACACTCCCAGACCTATTTTATACTTTTTTTTTTTTTGAAACAGGGTCTCTTAAGCCAGTGTGCTGGCTTCGAACCTGTGCAATCCTCCTGTCTCTGCCTCCCAAGCCCAGGGATTACAAGCGTGTGCCACCATGCCCGGCACAATTGTTAGAATTTAAGGCATAAATCAATATCAATAGCTTGTTGTCCTATCTCAATCCATGGGCTCTTTTAAAAAATATGTGCTTAATTCTGCTATCTAGATATATACTACTATACTACTCATCTTGAGTTTGGAAGATTTTCAGGTCTGATAAACATATGATCTGATTCAGAACCTCCTGAATCAGTAGGGGCTATTATATAGAGAATTTACTCTGTAGCAAGTGTGGTAAAATTTGATTACTTACATAAATTTTTTCTTTTTTGTGGTATTGGGGGTTGAACTCAGAGTCTCTACCTCCAAGCTATAGCATTAGCCCTTTTTATTTTAAAATAGGGTCTTGCTAAGACCGCTGAAGCTGTTTTCTAACCTGAGATCCTCCTGTGTCCATCTCCCAAGTACTGGAGTTACAGGTATGTGCCATGGTGCCCTGCTTGATTAGTTATTTTTTAAATGTTCAAATTGCATAGCTTTTAAGAAATGAGGATGGATGACATTCCTTATTTTTATGGAATTAATAATTACTGTGCCAGAGTTACTTAACATGTTGACTCACTGCTGTTTTCCTTCTTGTTCAATTTTAAATTAGTTGAACAATGAAAAGCAATTTGTTTTTTTTATTTATTTTTATTTTTTTTTATTGGTGCACTGTATTCATACATCATAGTGGGATACAAACTTTTGTAGACATACATGCACACATCGCCCAATCAGCCCCCACCCGATCCCTACCCCAGTCTCTCCCTATCCCTCCCCCCAATGCTTGGTTTAGTGGTTGACATCTAGTATTATAGCAATTTATACAAAATTAAAAATGATAATCTCACATAAGAGTTTCATTTGTCTGATACCAAGTTTTGATGACTTAAAGATAACATTTCAATATTTCTTTTTACTTTCTTTCTTACCAGGGAATATTTTTTTCTATTTTTTTAGGTGAAACTATCATATATTTATATATTTATTTTTCAGAAAAAAGAATCTATCCTAATATGGAAAATGGACTCTAGATACCCAAAACGATCTTGAAAAAGAACAAAGCTAGAAGATATATTTTCTGATTTCAAACCATATAAAGCTACAATAATTGAAACAGTGTAGTACTATTCTAAAGGCAGATATATAAACCATTGGAGTTAAATAAAAGCCTAGAGCTAAATTCTTCCCTATATTGTCAAGTTATTTTTGACAAGGTTTCCACAAACATTTGGTGGTGGAAATATTAATCTTTTAACTAAATATTGTTGAAAAATAATAATTACATAAAAAAGAAAAAAATTGGACCCTTACCTAATCCCATATACAAATATTAACTCAAAATAGATAAAAGACCTAAATATAAATCTTAAGACTATAAACTTTTAGGAGAAAATCTGGGTCATAAAACCTCACAACATTGAAATTGGCAGTGATTTCTTGGATATGATTTCAATGGCACAGGCAACAGAAGAGTATACAAACTCCCTAAAAAAATAAAAAAAAGTTGTATATCCAAAGACAATGTAAACAGAGTTAACAGTTATTAATAGAATGGGATAAAATATTTCCAAATGCTATATCTGAAGGTATATTAATATTCCAACTAGACATCCTAAAAATTAACAACAATAAAGGCAAACAATACCATTTAGAGATAGGTAAAAGACTAACATAAATAATGAATCTCCACAGATAACCAATCTTAGTTGCCTGTTGGATGGAAACTCTTGTTTCTCTGATTCTGGTGTGTGTTACCTATTTCTTCTTTGTAGTTAATGTCTTTGAGTATTTTCTCTAGCACTGGTTTTGAAGACATAAATTCCTTCAGTTTCTGTTTGTCATGGAAGCTTCTTATTTCTCCATCTAATTTGATAGAAAGTTTTGCTTGGTAGGAAATTTTTGGCTGGAAGTTCTATAAGTTTCCTGGACCTGTGTATCAACCTCTTGCTCTATGTTTGGAAAATTTTCTGCTATTACTTCCTTGAAGAGATTGTTGATCCCTTTGGTTTCACTTTCTTTTCCCTCCTCTATTCCAATTATTCTTAGGTTAGCTCTCTTAAAATGGGCCCATATTTCTTCAATATCGGATTCCTGCTGTCGGATGTATTTTCCTAGATTAGAAACTATGCATTCATTTTTGGAATGATCATCTTCTAAGAGCGAGATTCTGTTCTGCATGTGGTCTAATCGGTTGTTTGTGCTTTGAATTGAGGCCTTTACTTCATTAATTGCATCCTTTATCTCTTTTTGGCTCTCTCTGGGTTCTTTTCCAAACACCTCTATTATTTCTACAGTTATTTTCCTGATTTGATCTTCTAGAAATCTCTGATTTTCAGTTTTATCGGGTTCTGATGTTGTGGGGTTGTGGGCATTCATTGCTCCAGTATTATTCCTCTTTCCCATGATTTCGGATGTTTGTGCCTTCTCTGGGTTCTTCCCTTGGGTCACTATGACTTCACTTAAGGTGTTCTGGATCTCGAGTCTGTAGTATCTCAGACCCCACTATTCCTTTACTGGGTTTTATCACAGAGTCTCCGACCCAGAGAGTCGATAGAGGCTGCTTTAGACTGTGGGGGGTGCCAGGTTGCACGTTCTCCTATGGTGTGATATCTCTGCCACCGCCCCTCCCCCCCTGGGTCAAGTCCCAGGGAGTACAGTACTGGGATTTCTCCGCTGTGGCCCGCAATTTGACTCACTGTTCTTGAGTACGCAGATGTAGCTGTACTGGATTCGGTGAATTCGCTGCTGCTGCCGCAGGTGGCAATATGGCGCCGCTGCTACGCCCTCGGCCGTGAGGCTGGCGTATTTCTTCTTGGTTTTGATTTCCACTCTGAATCCCTACAGCGTGTGCTGAGCTCAGCCACTGGGAGCTTTAGATTTTACCTGTAGCGAGAAATCCCACCTGGCTGTTCTGCAGCGGCTCACCTCGGCTTGCTGTAGCCATCCGGTGAACTCGCCACTGCCGCCGGCAGTATGGCGCTTCTGCCACCTCCTCGGGCGTGAGGCCGGTGTATCTCCTCTGTGGCTCTGAGCTCTGTTCTCAGTCCGCTTTCTCTCTGGAGCCTGGTGATTTTTTTGTTTCTCTGGTGATGGTGTTTCCTGGCTATGAAAGGCGCTGATTTTGTGGTAATGGAGATTGGTTGTTAGTGGGGCTCTTAAGCCCTGCTTTTCTTGGTCGCCATCTTCCCGGAAGTCCTCTGAAAAGCAATTTGTAAGAATAACATTTGAACATAGTTAAACTTGTGAATTTACTAGAAAAATTAAAGTGAATTAAAGGGTTCTTCCTAATATTGTTAGGCTGTGTGAGATATAAAGGGTTCTTCCTAATATTGTTAGGCTGTGTGAGATATAAATAATGTTTTTTTTTTTTTTTTTTTTTTTTGCATTGTGAGGATCGAACCCA
The DNA here is from genome assembly GCF_963383645.1 of Muscardinus avellanarius. NCBI lineage: Eukaryota > Metazoa > Chordata > Mammalia > Rodentia > Gliridae > Muscardinus > Muscardinus avellanarius. The sequence continues at coordinate 31,750,908 of NC_137791.1, forward strand.
GAGGCATTTGTCCTCCGGGCTACACCCTCTTCCCAATTTTTTATTCTTTATTTTAAAACAGGGTCTCACTGAGTTGCAGAGGGCCTCACTAAGTAGCTGAGGCAGTCCACGAACCACAATCCTCTGGTCTCAGCCTCCCGAATGCTGGGATTACAAGCATTAGCCACCACGCCCGGCTATAAATAATTTTTAAACAATTGTTAAAATTGTATATTATAAAAAGGCAGTGTTTCCTGAGAGAAACAAAGGTTAAGAAAGCTAAACTACTAGACATCATTTTTGTGTTTTATAAAATATACAATATTGTAATAAAATATATTTACAAATATTTTCCCATATTTCAGTAATTATTGGAAAAGTTGGTAGAAATTAATGTTTGTTAAGTATTATCTAGATAGGATTTCAATCTTGGCACAAGATATTTTGACTGTTGGTTTAAAAGCAATAATGAAAGGACAGGATTTTGAAATAGCCAAGAGAATCCAGTGTTACTTTGAGTCATGCTCATTTAAAGGCTGAAACATGTTGGTCTTTCATATGCTTTTTTATTTTTTAGCTTCATTTTTAAAAAAATTTATTTTATTGGTGCAATGCAGTCATACATCTTAATGGGGTAAAAGATGGTAGAGGCATGTGTGCTCACATCACTCATTTAGCCCTTCTCCAATTCCCCCCATACCCTCCCCCCTCCCTTCTTCTCATGTTTGGCTTAGTGATTGACTTTGATATATTTGTGAATGTACATCAAGGGAAATTGCATATGCTTTTGAAATCCACAATGTACTTTTAACAATAAATTTAAATGCATTTTATTTTTTGTAGCAAACTTCTGAATTTTTATTGCTATTACTTTTCAGTCCCCATTTCCCCTCCTTTCTGGTTGCTTCCTGCCGGATCTAGATCCATATTTTATAAAACTATTATGTCCCTGTTCTCACCAGAGAATCACATTTTATTCTTTGTGCTAGAGTAATATTGTGTGTGTGTGTGTGTGTGTGTGTGTGTGTGTGTGTGTGTGTCTGGGGATGGAACCCAAGGGCATTCAACTTCAAGTTACACCTCCTGCCCTCTTTTTAAATTCTTTATTTTGAAACAGGATCTTACTAAGTTGCCGAGGGCCTTACTAAGTAGCTGAGGCTGTCCGTGAACCATGATCCTCTGGTCTCAGCCTCCCAAATGTTGGGATTACAAGCATGAGCCACCACGCCCAGCTGTGTTAGTGTAATTTTAAAGCCTTTTTGCTGTGATGTTAACTAAACATCACAGCAAACATCATTTTGCTGTTCTTAACTTTAAGTCTTCAATATTTCCATGATTTGGAAATATCATCTGTGAATATAAAGCTCTCAGTTTAAAATATGTATTTTAATTTTATTTGATGTTGTACAAATGTCTATCAAAATATAAATTGAGTTTTAGTTTTTCCTTTGTGTTTTATATCCGGACTTTCAAATTGTTCTAATTTTTCATTTAAAATGTGTATTTCTAGATGTTTTGGATCAAAGATACAATATGTCTATATGTAACACTAATGTTTTCATAGTAAAATGAATTTTTATTTTTAATTTTTAAGGGGAGAATGCAGTTTCTTATGCAAGTACACTGAAGTGACTTTCAACAGAGTTTCTGAGTTACTGGGCTGACGGAAAAATCAGAAAATATATTAGTAGGGGAAGAAGAAAGGTGTTTTTTACTCTGCTTGAGAAGTGACAGAAGAAAAGAACTCTTGAGAAACGTGTCACATAGATCTTTCCCCCTTGTGGAAGAAAAGACTCTGATGCTAAAAAGAGAAGGCAGGCTTTGTGAGTCTTACTTGCAAACTGTTCTGGCCTGCCTGAGCTTTTTGTTCATTTTTAACACATTGAACATCTTGAAATATCTAAGGATATTGAAATTGAGAGCAGCCGTGCAATTTAAGGTGGAGTATCATTCTAATTATCAGTTTTGAAGTGGAACTTCAGGAGAGTATTTTTTTGCAGCTTAATAAGTGACTCAAACTTTGAAATACATTCAACCTTTGAAAAATTCAAAGTAGATATGGGTGTGAAAATTGTATCACTTAGTTGGATTTCATGAGTCCTGTCTTACAGTTTCCTGAGTAATGGCAATGCGCCTTATAAATTTATTTTGAAGTGTTCATCATTGGGAGAAATTCAAGCTGAATGGAAGGTATTTTCTCTTAGACCACTTTTTTTTGTGTGTGTACTGGAGGTGAACCCAGGGGCATACTATCTCTGAGCTACACTCCCAGCTTTTTTTTGCTTTTTATTCAAAACAAGGTCTCACTAAGTGGCCGAGAGTCTCTATCAGTTTCTTAGGCTGGCTTTAAATCTTTGATCCTTCTGTATCAGCTTCCTAAGTACTGCGATTATCCAGTAATCCCAAGTACCACTTTGCCTGGTTCTCTTTTATTCAGTAAGAACTGTACTGCTATAGACTGACAGAATTCTTCATTTGTTAGTAGGTTCCCTCCCTAAATCTCCTAAAAATTAGAAGCACATTTTATTCCATAAAAATTACAATTTATATCATCTTGTTGAACAACACCTTAATGTCCTATGTATTAATTATATGATCAATAAAAACTTGGGTAATGGTGACAAATAAGTTACATAGGAATGTTATAAGGTGGGAGTAAAATTATTTCACACAACTTCAGTTGTCCTTGCTCATCTGCTTGGAAAGAATTCAAACAGAAACCACAAATGGGGAATATAAAAGGTTTCTTTAGAGAAGAGAAGGCTTCATATGATGAAGGCTGTAAAGAGACAGGAGAGGGTCACAATCTGGGAAAATAGCATCTGAACTGGGAATGGAAAGGTGCAATGGGGTTACCATTCCCAGACGGCGTCTGAAGCAGTCCATTAACAGGAAAGGAAAGTGGCATATTGTGTTCCATGTGTTGGGTTTTAGAGTCCCTCTGGACACCTTTCTCATACATATTACGTTGGGGTGATTGACTGTCCTTTGCAAGTGGCAGATTAGTGACCTGGCACTGTTTCTCTGCCCCCTTCCCACAGGGAGGAGTCAAAGAGAGCAATGTTCTGAAAGTGAGCTTCAGGTCTATGGCAGTCCAAACCCATCTGCTAACGTCTAGCCAGTTGCCTAACAGGAGCATGATTAATAATGAATTTTAAATAAATTCAAATAAATAGACAATTTAAAATGAACTATAAGGGCTATAAATCCACATTTATGAAAAATATCTCCACTTTTTGTTTTCTAATTCAGTTTAGCTAGTTTTATTTCAAACACCCATGTAACCAGAGTGGGAAAAACTCACTCTGGGTAAATTCTGAGCTCTCCTCCCAGGTTAGATATCTACATTCTGAAAATAAGGATGAGAGTGGTTTTCTGGAATCCCATGAGCTTGGGAGAGTAGAAACCAGATGTTGCCTGTTCATGTCAGTGCTCACATTTGAACCTTGATCGTTGATTTCTGAAAGTCATGTTGAGATGTCTCTTGAGTCTAACTGCCCAGGCCCTTTAGGTTGTGGTGACATCATTGCATCTTCTGGGACTTACTTGGAGACCCAGATATTATGTCATGTACTGTATAGTTCTATTATCCAACCATGAAATCTTATAGGTGATCTTCCTGGGGAAGATCCACTGTCTTTTTTTGCTCTTGGGTCTCACATACTTGTCCCCATTGTAGTTGTCTCCCTGGAGAAGTGGTTTTCAGAGTCTCGATCTGAGGCCCATATTCATTATATTGTCATTAATATCCCCTCTCTCTTTTATTTTTGTTTCCACTCACTTGGAAAAAATATATAAAAATGCTACCTTCAAATATTTTGTGTTTGCTTCTCTATATATTTAGGGTTTCTTTCAAAGACCCTCAGCCTTATGTTAACACTCCTTCTTTCCCAAACTTCTGCGTCTTTACATCATTCTCTTGAGTAAATAAGCAGAAAACAGGCTGTCAGGTTTAATGGGAGAGTGGGGTGAACATGGGAGGCTGAGAAATTTAAATCTCACAGGTTAATATTTCAGAAATATTTTGCATGAGATATAATAATGCTTAGCAACAGTAAGAATTTGGTAGACTGATGTTATGGATAAAACACACCTGAATATCTATTTGATATGAAAGGTAAGTTATTTGATATGTTTATTATCAATAGACAAATGTATTATTATGTTTATGATACAACACCAGAATAAGAAAACATACTTTTTTATGTGATCAGAATCTCTTCTAAGGCAAAACTAGAATTCTTTAAAATATAATCATCAAAATTAGATATAGAAAGTATACATTCATCTCATTGAATCCTATCCCTATTTCAAATGCATGAGCAAAGGAATTTTAAAGACTGACTAATATGTTATATGAAATGAATGGGTTCTGCTTAATGCCAGCTTCTCTTTTTCAACTACAGTGTGATAAAGAAAGCTACGTGCAATATGGTGTACAGGGCTACCAAGTTTGCACCATGGATTAGTATCCTCCAACAAACTTTGGAAAGAAAGGCCTACAGATGCCCTGGGATTGTGCTTTTCTTTGAGAAGCCATCTTGTTAGCTACAGGAGGCTCAGGAGCTTTTCTAGAAACAGCCCTCCAAGACAGAACCGTATAGGCACTGAGAGTGCTCTGCAAAGAACAGTGGGGTTTTATTTGTGAGTCCTGATGTGGGCAAAATGAAGAAATGGAACTCCAGTGAAAGCTGAGGTGCTGGTGACATGATTTCATCCACATAGGAGTGATAATGGTTTAGGAAGCTTAGCTGTAAATTCACACTGCTATTCAGCTCCTATCACTTTGAAAGTGAAAATAATGTGTAAAACCAGCTCTGGATGTTCAAATACATTTTTATACAAGACTGATCATTCCTTGGGACTAATTACAAAGAAGTGTGGTATGTGTTTCCCTTTCTGCAGAGCTGGCACTTGCAGTTATATTTTGAGACTGGCAGGGGGCAGCAGACAACAAAGATAACCTTTGCCATGCACAAGTAAATCTACTTTTCTTGGTCAAATTCACTCTTAACTTCATGGTGGCATTTGATTGGTAATTGGTGCAAAGAAAGGTCAGGTTCCCTGAGAAAAAAAGGATGGGGTCACAGAAGATGAAGGGCTTCAAATGATACCCTGAAGGTCTTCAGCTTTGGTCAGTCATTGCATGCCCATAAGCAGGTGAATGACTTGACGGTCTGGGAATTGTGCATGGTTAGGTCTACATCTTATTTATTCTTTGAAAGTCTTCTTTTGAACTAGGGATTGAACTCAGGGGCATTCTACTTTTGAACTACACCCTGAGCCTTTAAAAAATTTTTTTTAACTTTAAAACAGTGTCTTACTAAGTTACAGTGGGCCTTGCTATGTTACTGAGGATGGCTTCAAACCTGCAATCTTCTTGTCTCAGCCTCCTGAGGACTGGGATTACAGGCATGCCCAGGCTACTAGGTTTGAATTTTAGAAGAGTTATTTTGAAAATAGTATGAGTCTTGACTTTTCTGAAGAAGTCTTTCTAGGCCTTATGCTAAGTGCACTAACAGTTATACCCTAAAAGGAGGAGAACTGAGTTACTTATTCTACATCATACGAAGAAGCAGTGACACTTTATGTTTTTCTACTGTACTTTGATGTTTCTTGCTGAAGCCTGGGTAACTATTTGGAAGGCTACTTTATCAATCCAAGTTAAAACACATAAAGTCTTGAACGAGGACATAAAACTAAGTATTAGAAATTGAATTAACTGAACTTGTGTTGGGAGATGACCTAGATCACTCCTAATTTTGTAAATGTGGGGAATGGGTGGACATCATTGCTACTGGCTAAGAATTGTGAATTAAGAGCAAATGATTTATTTATTTATTAACTTAGTTTGTGTGTGTGTGTGTGTGTGTGTGTGTGTGTGTAGTTGGGGACTGCAATTCCTATGGGTACATACGTGGATATATATAGTAGGATGTCAACAGAGTAAACCTGGAGACTACGAGAATGTTTTGTGCTGGAGAGAGATAGATGTGATTCATAAATGTGTAAGTGGTAGTTAGAAGAAAGCAACTGAATAATTTTCCAATAAGTGAGTGGTGACAGATGAAGAATTTCTGTTGTTGTTTGGTATGGGGGATTGAACCCAGAGGTGTTCTACCTCTGAGTTGCACTCTCAGCCATTTAAAAATTATTATTTTTATTCTGAAACAAGGTCTCGCTAAGTTGCCAATGCTGGTCTTGAACTTGTGATTCTTGTTACTCAACCCCCCTCATACTGGGATGATAGATATGTGCCTGTCAAGAATTTTTAAAGCAAAGTTTCTTTTTTGTGCATAGAATTCTCACTAAGATACTACACCAAAAACATAGTTTTTCATACTCTCTTTCCAGGGATTCTTGTTAGTAATTGGGGATTCTCAAGCAAGAAAATAACATGTTGTGAAACATTCACTTATGTGTTGCACAGTTAGAGTCTGATAGGAAGGTTACTAAAGCAGGAAGAAGGGTACCTAGGAGTTGGTCTCAGAAGTCAAGGGAAAGGAAGCTTTGAAGAAGCAAAGCACAAGCAAGGCTTGGTGGTGCACAGCTACTTGGGAGGCTGAGGGAGGAGGATTACCTTAGCTCAAGAAGTGGAGACCAGTGTGGGCACTATAGCCACATCCTGTCTTCAAAAAAAAAAAAAAAAAAAAAAAAACAACCAAAAAGCAATAAAAAACCAAAAAAGCAAAAAAGTAAATCTTTATCATCAGTGTTGAAAAATGTTGAAACTTTCACAGAGCTATAGACTTTGGAGACTGAAGCCTCTTGAGTCTTCCTCTTAGTATATTCTCCCTGGATGGTGGAGGCTATGGTCCATCAATGAGGCACACCCGGTTCCCTCCAGTGCTAACTCCTTCTACCATCCTTTCAACACTATACACAGTCAATGACTTTTCTTTGACTGAAGAATGCCATCATCATTCTCTACTTTTGGACACTAACATCTAGTGAGAAGTCGAGGAGAGAATTTTAAGCAAAAATCAGATTGGCTATTGTCCAGAAAATTCCTCCCAAAATCCATTAAAAGAAAAAGAAGGACTTACCATTTACATTGACAATATCACATTTTATCCGTCAAATACGGAGATACTTTTCCAGAAGTACAACGTGGCAGGAATATTGGAAAATGGCATAAGTTTCAGACATCTTTGGCTTCTCATATCAAATATGCTACTTGAATCCAAGAGGTTACTTTATTCTCAAAATATTTGTTTTGGCTTTAAGTGTGAGAGTGCTGTGTTTTATTGCATGGAATCATTTTCCAACCCACCCCCTCCCCATCTCCCAAGGCACTGCAGCCTGTAGAAACCACCTGCGGGGATTGGAAGTGCTGAAGTGGTCAGCAAGCAAACAGTAAATGCTACCCATAAATCTCTAAGTCAAGCCTGAAGCAAGCGTACACAGAACACCAGAAAATGAATTTTATTTTAAATCGAAACAGGGATCAGGAGAGATAGCTTGGGATTTGGGGATGATTAAGTGAAGGATTCAGTTAAGAGATTTCACCTCTCCAGAAAATATAAGGCAAACAGTCTTGTGACTGACCTACAGATCTTCTCTGCACGTGGCACAATAAAATGACAGATCTGATCATATATTGCTTTAATGGGCCTCAGCACAAATTGACTGAGATGTTTAATTAAGAACATAGGAGAAAAAAGTTTGGATTTCAGTAACTAAATTTTTTTTGATGGATTAAATTAATTTTTGCATAAAATTAGTAGTTCCAATGAGTATTGCACTTTTAGATTGAAACATGAATTCTGGTGTTTAGAGCACTTTTGATATACTCTTGCAGTTTTCCCCAGTGGAATCAGAACATTGATAAAAACAGCATATCAAACACCATGTAGATATAACTTGAACTTTTATTTCTACCATTTATTTTATAATATGGGCAATCACATTGGTGCAGAAAATTGAGAGTGGTCAAGTAATTTATTGTAGGCAATCTGTTAAAAAATTTTGAAGGGTAAAATTACAAAACAAATTAAAGAGAAATATGATCTATGCTTATATGACCACAGAATTCTTGGTCCACATAGAGGGAAGCTTAGCGCTAGTCTGTCTCTCTGTCTCTGTCTCTGTTTCTCTCTCCGTCAGCCTCCTCTAAAGGTTTATTAGGACATATATAAATTTCTGCTCCCATTCTCCTTGTCTCAAGCACAGTTTTTATGGCTAAAGCCTGAAACCTCCCACTCTTTTTGTCTTTTACTGCACATCCATCTACTTTTGAATAAGGAATACTGCATATTGTTGAAATGGCCCATATTTAAAATTAAAAGATTTTTATCTTTCAATTAACAAGTGTTAATATATCAATACTATGCTTCTCACGTGCAAAGGAGAAGAAAAAATTGACAACATATAGATCTCCAAAGAGCAGGGAGAGAAAAAAAGCTGAGCTCTGGCTTGCAAAATAGTGCAATGACAGCTGCTTTGGACTCATAAATGAGATGTTTGAAAAGGGCATGAATAGGGCAGTAGAAAAAACACTTTGCTTAGCAGCACACCTGTTTTTCCTCTTGTGACAGATTCCTGTAAGATGGATTTCTTCAATTAGAGTCCATCTTGCTCTCCTCTCTTCTTTGCATTGAGTTTTCTAATATAAAGTTAAATGCCAACACCAAAGGAATGTTATATTTAGGAGATGTTTGAAACACAGAGAGCAATTACCAAATGTTTAATTCTTACTTGGAATAATTAAAATAACACAAAGCAAATAAATAGTGATTATAGTGATGACAGTCTGTTTTTTATTTTTAAAATTATATGTATTAAGGAAATACAAAATTCTGAAGCATAGCTACATACACATACAAGAAAAGAAGTTTGTGTCTAATTTCTGGATAAGATTCATTGTTTTTATCCTCTCTATATCATTAGAATTATGAATTAGGCAAGCAAATTAGAATACCAACTTGGAAAGTCATTTTACTTTTGGAAAAGAAAGGAATTTATTTACAAGGTTTATTCTAAATCTTGGACTCTTGGATGTGGAAGCCCCTTCCTTTATTGTCTAGTCAAGTTTGCTCAGTTATCTTTGGATTTATCTTTTTTTTCACATCTGAAGAAATAGGGAGCTAATGCTTCCCTGAATCTGGGAACAATTGGCTGGCTAGGTGGAATTTAGCTGGCAACCCTTATCCTCGGTAAGATGAAGTGAGTTTAATGGCCAGATGGGAAGACTTTGAGGCAGTGGCCAGGAAGACAGATCAGAGTGACTTAAAATGTCAAAGCAGCATGCATCCTTGAAGTGCTGTTCTCCAAGAACATTAAAAAACAACAGTGCCAGGAAGGTAAGCAGTATTTTTCAAGCTCCATTTGACAAAGAGAACCTTTATTCCTCTGCAGGAGAAAGCTTCTGACAATGTTATTCATAATTAGCTTGCTTATTTTCATATGCTCGAGAGTAAAAAAATTGCACATCACTAAAATTAGAAGGAAGTGAAAACTGTTTTATTAAGTATTTTTGGTAGGAGCCCTAGGAGCCTACATATGGCATGGCAATATTAGTACAAGGTATATTTAATTCAAAAGCTTTTGCATATCCTAGGATTTGGGTGGGATCTTACTGAACCTAGAGGATTGCTTTTCTCTTTGCTGCTTTCTGCTTGTTTTGTGATAGCTTTAAATCTTAAAAATGAAATTTCCAGAATGTACACAAGAGAAATTTAAAGGCATACTTTCTAATCACCAGGGGACCATAATTCATCACAGTTATTATTTTTGTGTCTTACACAGAGAATTTATTTATTTAACAAGTTTTTTTTTATTAACATTGAGCAATGTATTGGAATGTATCTGACACTATCGTATCAGGTTTGCCTGCAGTGTTTCCTAGTTGTCCTGAATGGGTTTAGTGGGACAATCAGAGAAGTCAATGAGCAATTATGATATCGTGTGACAAGTGACACAACAGTGGTGAACAGAAGGATTGGCACAGTGTATGGAAGGCATAGAGGTTAGATTCGACCTGCAGCAAAGGTTTCCTTGGGAGTAAGATTATTTCGTCAAGAGATAAATCCACGTGTTTAGGCAAAGATAAATCCAGGTGTTTAGGCAAAGAGATATCTCAAGTAAAAAGGGCAGCATATAAACCTCTGAGATGTAAGGAAGATGCTAGGGAGCTGCGATCAGATCAGAATAGCAGGAGTGCAGGAGGGAAGGCGGGGAAGGGGCAGGTGAGGATGAAGAGGCTGGTGGGCTGACCCCCCCATAAGCCCTGCAGGAGCCCCGGAAGTCATGGGGGTCACTTTTCAGTGGAGGTGGAAAGAAAGGTACAGAAGTCAATGGCATTTCAAATTCAAATAATCAAACCCAAATCCCCATGCTGTTCCCTGAACCTGACATCTTAAAACCTTATACCTCAGTTAACGGCAGTTACACTCGACCATTGATCAAGATGTCATCTTTGACCCTTTCACAAGTTACATCCAATGTCAGTGAGTCTTGGCTCAAGCTTTAAATATATCCTGAATCTAACCATGTCCCTCCACTGGCTATTATTCTATCTGTGTGCCCTCACATCTTGCTCATGTTGAGAAGGATCCGAACTCCTGTGCTCTGCCATTGCTTTCCCCAGACATCCACCATCCTGAACTGGTCTGTCCAATGCACCTCAATTTACATTATTGTTGTCTTATTATTCTGTCAGTTCCTGAGCGTTTCATTAAAAACTACCACTATAATTAAGCATCTGCCTCATTTTTTCTTTAGTTCTGTTTTGCTGTATCCGTTTTAAGAACACACTATTAGGCACATTTATAAATAGAATTGTAGTATTTTCCTACTGAGTCGCCATTATGAAATATCTCTATAGTAAAGCTTTTTATTTTACTTAAAAGTATTTATTCTATGTGTGTGTGTGTGTGTGTGTGTGTGTGTGTGTGTGTGTGTGTGTGGTGTTTGGGATTGAACACAAAGGCATTCTATTTCTATACTATACCCCCAGCCCTTTTTATTTATTAATTTTTTTTCTTTTTTAGAAAAAGAGTCTTGTTAAGCTGCTGAAAGTGCTAAGTTGCTGAGGCTGGACTTGAACCTATGATCCTCCTGTCTCAGCTTCCCAGGTACTTGGATTACAGGCTTGTGCCCCCAGACTCAGCTTCATTCTGTTCTTAATCTAGATCTATCAGCTTCTCCTTGGTTAGTATTCACATTATACCAGTTTTCCAGTCAGGAAGTCAAAAATCATACAGGTATTTCCAGCATGACAATGAATAAAGAGAATAGATTATATTCTTTTGGAAAGGTGAAAATGCAGAAAAGAAATCCGAGAAACCCCAGAGATGATAGTGAGGGAAGCAGCCTGGGAGAACAACAACCACAAAGCTGAGGTGTGAGGAAGAGCCTGGTGGCGTTGATGCTTGAAAAAAAGAGTGCCCTTAAAGGCCAGGGGGCAGCGGTGGAGGGGTGGCCTGTGGTCATAGGGCAGAGGGCAGAGGAGCCGGGGAGCCAGCTCTCCTGGCCGCTCTGCTCAGCCCCTGCTTGCATGCTGAAGGGTCATGATGAGGGGTCCAGGGAGGGGGCATGGAAGCACTGGGTTCTCTGGCCTCTGCCCCACAACCTCACACTGACCACTGTCGCAGGAATGGTGGAAATAAGCCCTTCCTCTGGTCTTCCGAATTCCCTCCAGTGACCCTTACTGGAAAAACTAACAGGATTTTGGCTGAGAGTCTGAAAAATGTAGTTTGTAGTGTCTTAGCCCCAAGATCACAGAACTGAGGCATAATAAATAATCAGTAAGTCTGATGCATTTTTCTCCTTTTATTTTCAGCCTTTTGATGTTCTTATACTTTTAAAGTATCTCCTTTAAGCAGTATAGAGTTGTAATTTTATAAGTTGAGTCTAGCATTTTTTGTTTTTTGAGAATTAATCTACATTCATACAATTACTATTTAATGACTAACACCTTTAGGTTTAGATCAACTATCTTGCTATTTGAGTTTTATTTGTCCGTTTTTTTTTTAATCTCTCCTTACTAAGTTTTTTGAACTGACATTTGTAAGTTTTCTCCTTCAATCAGCTTGCTAGTTTCACATTCTTTTCCATTTTTTGTGGCTAATCTATGGTTTATAATATGAATATTTTACATATGAAAGCCTAATATAAATTTGAATTTCTTCTTCTCTTCCCAACCAATAAGTCAGGCATTTAGCAACCCTTCTTGTATCTCTATGTCTGAATTTCAGCTTTTGTCCCCTCTCTCCTTGCCCCTCACCCTCTGTGTTTATCCAAAGCTCTGCCAACTGCTCAGCCTCTCAGAACCTCCTTCCATGTAAGACCTCAGCCCCCAAGGGAAAAGTGGTTCCAGCCATCAAGCCAACTTGTGACTCTCTTCTACTTCTAAAGATGCCCTGTAATTTCCCACTGCCTTTTTGACTCTCCAGGGTCTCCAAAATATTTTTTTAAATTTTGCTTCTCTAGTTCTCAGCAGGAAGGCTGTTCGGAATTGCCTAGTCTATCACAACAGAATGTGAAACCTTTTTAACAGTCTGTTCTCCTTCGAGAACAATATAAGTCAGATCCTATTCCTTAGCTAGAAGTCTTCCAGCGCGCGCTTACTGCATTCAGAGGCAAAGCCAAAGTCTGTGTGCTCTGTGGCCCTCCCCTTTGAAGGAATCTCCCCTACTCTGACTTCTCTCCAGCTGCTGCTTCCTCCTAATCCTCACACCTGACACACTTGTCCCTGTTGTCCTGCTCTCTGCATTTGCTACTTCTTTCGCCTAAGATATTTTTCTCACTTATCTACTTGGTTTGGCCTATCCTTCCTCAAATATGGATTCAACTATTGCTTCTCAGTGAGGGTTTTTTTTTTTTTTTTTTTTTTTTTTTGGTGGTGGTACTGGTGGTTCCTGGAAGCCCTTCTACCTCCGGGCTACACTCCCAGACCTAATTTTATAAAAAAGTATAAATACTTTTTTTATTTGGAAACAGGGTCTCTTAAGCCAGCGCGGCTGGCTTTGAACCTGCGCGATCCTCCTGTCTCTGCCTCCCAAGCACGGGGATTACAAGTGTGTACCACCATGCTAGGCCCAGTGAGGTTTTACCCAAGGATTCTAGTTAAAATTGAATTGCTTATCCATTGCCTATCTTCAGATTTTCTTCCTTAGAAATGATCAATTAGAATATATTCTGTGGCTCATTTGTTGACTTTTAAAAATCTATTTCTATTCATTAGAACTTAAAATCCACCAGGCACAGTGGTTCACACCTGTAATCCCAGTACTTAGGCCACTTTGAAAGGGAGAATCACAGACTGATTTCAGCACACTGTAACTTAGTGAGATTTTGTTTCAACTCAAAAAATAAAAAGGTTGAGAGTATAGCTCAGAGGTAGAACCTTGGGTTTAGTCTCTAGTACCATAAAAAAGTTGAAAAATGACACAGATTCTTCTTCTTTATTATTTTAACATGTATCCCCAAAATGTAGATTGTTGCCTGGCATACAGTAGGTGATCAATAAATATTCTTAAAATGAAGAAATGAGTAATGTAGTTACCAGTAGGAGAAGAGTTCTGAATCTAGATCTGAGAGATGTGGAGTTATCAGAACTAACAATGCTGTGGGTTAGTTGGCCTAGGATGAGGATGCTGGAGAAGCCATAGGTGACAAGGACACTTCTGGCTTGGTGACACCACCTCTGTGGTCTCATGTCACTGTTCACTTACAGACAATAACTCTATTAATAATGTTCTTCAGGATACTGTGGATGATGCCACAAGTGAAATCTATCCTGAGGGAACCTGCATTGAGTTCAGAGAAAATTTTCTTACTGCCAATTAAGTGACAGAAATGATAAGTGCTACTTATGTTTCAAGAAAGGAGAAATTTTCACGGTTTGAGCCTTTGACAAAGGTTATAGAGAAGAAATAACTTTTTATATGCTCAGTAACATTTGGATATGATTTGGCTATATGAGAAATTTGGTCTTTCAGCATGGAAAAGAGCAGATATGTGTGGAGGTAAAAATGGGTAAATGCAGTAGATTAAAATATTGGTAATAGTTGGAATGGGGCATGTTGGATTAGCATATTTTGGAAGTGAAGATTTTTAAATTTTCTTATGAGAAAGCAGAATATATCAATTAATAGTGACATAATTTGCAACTTATTCAGCATGTTTATTTAACATAAATCAAAGAGGAAGTTGGAGAATATCTGATAGACAAATATATGGTCCATTCATTATATTTTAATACTCAGACATTTAAAAATATGATAAAATGTTTGACCTAAATTTATGCATTTATCAGATCCAGTCAATATTATATTTCTCATATTATAATATTATGTATTTATAATTTTATGCATGTATGTATGTTTGTATGCATTTATGGTACTAGGAGTTGAATCCAGAGGCACTCTACCTTTGAGCTGCACCCACTGGCCCTTTTAATGTTTTTGCTTTGAAAGAGGGCCGCACACGTTTGCTGAGAGTCTCACTATGTTGCTGAGGCTGTCCTCAAATGATCTTGCTGTCTCAACCTCCCAAGTACTGAGAGTACAGCCGTGCACCACCATACCCAGCCATGTGCTATTTTTTAAAAATGACAAATACATTCAGGCATGGTGGCACACCTTTGTCATTCCAGTACTTGGGAGGTTGAAACAGGAGGATGGCAGGTTAGAGACAGCCTCAGCTAGTAGTATGACTCTCAGCAACTTAGTGATACCCTGTTTCAAAATAAAAATAAAATAGGACTGGGGGTGCAGCTCAGAGGTAGAATGTCACTGAATTCACTCCCCAGTATCACACACACACACACACACACACACACACACACACACACACACACGGCAAATACAAGTCCATTGAGATAAGACATGCAGTGTTAGTTCCTTGGAAACTGAATTCTTCTCTACAACCCTTGCTGCATTTCCAAAAGCTGTTTGTTTACATGCGAAAGCAAACAAAGATCACACATCCTTGAGAAATATGGCCTAGGTCAAAACAGCTATCAAGTAGATTAAAATAAATATTAAAAAGAAACCCACAAAGTATCCTATAAAGGTAAAATTAAGTTGAAAAGTAAAAATCAGATGTGAGCTATTAAAGTCCTTTGAAGCATTAAAGGCAGTCTTGTGGAATCAGATCAACTATATTCCTTTAATTTGCTCTGTTTCCCTCTTCCCTTTGGGGTGTCTGGAGTTTGACTTGTGTTTTCTCCAGCACTCTTATGATTAACTATGCCACATAAATGTTAACAATCTTGGGAAAGTGAATCTCTCTCTTCCTCCCTACCTCTGCCCCTGCCCCTGCCTCTGCCCCTGCCCCTGCCCCTGCCTCTGCCTCTGCCTCTGCTTCTCTCTTTTTGTGGGCTGAGAACATAAACCAGGGCCTTGTAGGCCTGAACATGTGCTGCACCAGTGAACTGTATCCTCAGCCCTGGTCCTTCTCAGTTTCCTAATGTTACATATCAAACTTGAAGATGCTGTCTATGTCACTTCCAAATCTGACATTGCTTGCTTTTCTGTGAGCCTTTCTATGAGCCTGGACCTTACTTCATTGGGTCTTTGGTTGCTGCATCAGAAAAGGACTATGCATGACTCAAGATTATCTTAACACCAGCGCAATATTTGCAGAAGGACTCATTCAGCAAAACAAACAGCTAAAATTGAAGTGTTCATATTCACTGTTGAGGTGAATGCATAAGGGGAAACTTGAGCCCTCTTTATCTGGGTCCCCAAGGAGACATGTATTATCTAAGTCTTCTTCAGTGCATGCATTTCCTGAACAGAAGGAGGGGTGAAGACCTTGCCTGGGGCCTTTCTTGGAGGACAGAGGGACATGTCAACCTTATGAAAGCAGGCACCTGGACTTAGCTCCCACAGTAACCCTGGCTTCTGGAAATGCAGGGTCTTTACTCCCAAGCTGTTACAGTTGTCATTGCTGGCTGTTATTTATGTGAGGTGATGAAGGCAGACACAGTAGGACTGGAGACTTTAATAAATTTATCACTTTATTGAGTGCTGCAGACCGTAGCTGCTAGTTATAGCAATGTTCAGTAATTCACTTTTAGATCATCGATTCGCACGAGAATCTATATTGCTTATTAATATTGAGTAAGTGATTTATACATGCAGGCTTTGTTTGTAAGGGGAAAGAGCTTAGTGATGAGGAGAGGACGGGCTTTGGAGACAGACAGGTGAGGGCTCAAATTTCAGTTCCACTGTTTGTTAAATGTATGGTCTGCAGGCAGTTACAAAACACCCTAAGGCTTAGTTTTCTATTCTAAGAATGAATATAATAAATCTTATATAAAGAAACCTGAAGTTGTGCTATGGATGAACAACATAAAGTGAGTCAAATTCCTTTCATAGTTCCTGACATGGTAGATCCTGAAATGTTACTGTTCAATGAGTAAGAGTAGTTTTCTTTCTAACTGCTGGGAAGTTACGCTCACTGCTCAATGTTTTGAGTTCCTCAAAGTGTGGAAAATAAAACATGGCAGCGGCTGCAGCAGCCCTTTGGGACTTCTCATTCTTTCACTCTTTTTTCAAACTCAACCTTCTTTCCTTTGAGAATTGTGCATCAGAGCTAGATTATAGAACTATGGCAACGCTTCATTTCATATTAATTCAGTACACATCTCTCCTGTTTACTGTGTGTGAGGAAACATCTGAACAATCAAAATAAGTCTTTTCCCTTAAGTAACTCCTGTGTGAGCAGGATAGATATGATAGAAGCTCTGTGTCCTTGTATGGCTAGCAAGTTTTGTTTTCTTTGGCTTTGTTTTCACTGTGCATGTGTAATGCCATATGTAGATACAAAAGTAAGCAGGAATACCAATGGAAATTTAGTAATCAGACACTGAGAATTAATAGGAGCAAATCTTTTAACCCCAGTTGTCTTGATAAATATCAAAGGCATAGTAGACATGGAAAAAATGGTCAAGAATGCTGAACTACCAAGAAACTAAAATGTGTAAGGTTTTTTTTTCTCTTGATAGGTAATATATTTTACAAGGACTAGTACTTATTCTAAGACACTTCTTGCTGGTCATGGTGGTGGCACACACTTATCTCAAACAGCATTCTTGCCTGATGATTTATTTTTCTTTTGCTATTCTTTTCCCACAAAAAGAGAATCAGATAAAGGAGTAGCCATTAAAATGGATGTGAATTGCTTTTATAGTAAAAGAAAAGTGGCAGACATTTTTAGATCAGAATAAAATGAATTACACATTAATGAGTGAAAGAATAAAAAATGAGAAAGGGACTAAAATCTCTAAAACTAAATTTATAAAAGTATGGGAAAGCATTTTTAATTAGAATAAATATTTGGCTACATCTTTAACACTGACAATATAATTTTTTTAAAAGAGACGTTAAAGTTATTTATTTAAATTACTGCCTTTTCTTTCATTTTTTTTCTACATGAAAAGGCTACCGGGTATAATGGTTCCTATAATAGCGAATATGGACTAAAGTAAGAAAGTTCAGAATTGAAGAGAGCAAGTGAGCACCTGGCTTGGGAGCTCTGGGCTGATCATTCATCTTGAAAAGCTGACTCGGTGTTTCTTAGTCAGAACAGACAGCCTTAAATGACAAAAGAAACAAAACTGAAGCTGACTTTGAATTGGAAGAGAGCTTGTTTTAGATTCTAGCTCTGCCTTTTCACACATTTATGATCCTTAGCAAGTAACTCTCTTTCTTTGAGGTTCAGTTTCATTTTCTTTCTGTGTCAAAGTTTGAATTTAAAGTGAGATGGAGCACAAAGTATGTGGAAGATAAGTGGTACTCCATCAATGGAGGTTCATGATATTTTTTTCCTAAGACTAGCACTAAGGAGGTGCTTAGTAAGTATTTGGTAGTAAATGGAATGCATATTTCTTGGGAAGGGTATAAGGATATACTTAAGAAATATGCAACAAAAGCAACAATAGCAGTATCAATACAAAACTGGATGCATGAAGGGATCAATAAGTTTTGGTTTATATTTCCCCCATTCATAAGATAATGGGGAGAACACTAGATAATAATAGATAAAGAATAATAATCATATACAATAAAAATAGTACCAGATGTCCTTTTATATCTCTTTTTGTCTCTCAGAATTCTTAGATTTAGTACATTCTGATTTCTTCATAAGAAAGTGTAGCTTTGTGTGTACTTTTATAAAGAAAAATAACCAGTTTCAATAGAGCACTCTATCTGGCTGTACATCAAAGGGGGACTCCAAATGCTTTACAAAAACTGATTTTCTGTTTTTTCAAAAAATACAACGAAACCTCTTCTTCCATTATTCTTCTTGTGAAAGAAAAGAATCAAGAAAAGTTGAGAGAAAATGAATGGTACCAAACTCTAAGGACATTGAGACAGAGGAAGAAAGAAGATTGAGTGATAATTACAATAACAGATGGAGCCAACAGAGAAGTGTTATCAGAATCACATCTGAAGGCAGAAAGAAAGTGCCCGGATATGAATGAATGTCTAAAACTCAAAGGCCAATACATTACAGCATGGTAGAAAAGAGGAAGAAATGATCAGGGAAAGACAGGGAAGCAAGAAAAAATGTGAGCTGTGTTTTCTAACAAGATGAAAAAATAGAAAATCCAAAGAAGAGGATAAAGGGCAGGTAAACAACAGATAAACATATTTTGAACTTGGCTATCATTTTTTGAATTAAAGTTTATTATTAATGTGTTTTTTCTATGAGATTTATATACAAATGGCCTATTCTTCCCAAGTAGCCATCAGCAGTAATGAGGAGGCAGAAAGAAGTATGCAGATAGGGCCACGGCCACAGTGGAAAAATTTTATTTCCTGATAGGCAAACAGATGCTAACCAACTTCAAAAACTCTTGAAAAGATCAGATTTCTCAATTGCCAAGTGATAAGAAGCTTCTCGGGAGTGATCAAATCTGCACAAAACTCCAGTTGTTTCTTATGACAAGCAATTCCAGGAATTTTCCCAGAAAGTCAAGGGAGCAGCATCTGGAACCCCAACTGACAGAGTGAGACTCAAAGGTCAATATGGAAATACACTATGCACACCCCAACTGGAAACAGAGACTCAAGGAATATATAAAGCCCTATACCAGCTACTCCAAACACGTGCCCATTCTGGGAACCCCTCCCTTTTGGGAGCTTTTCTGTCTCTCTCAGGTTGTGTTAGCTTTGAGAGAAAATGATATGTAAGTGACAGCACTTGGCCCAGGCAACTCCCAGGTAGTGACCAGAAGACACCTGCTGGACATCGAGGCTGACCAAGGCCCCTAGTGGTAGTCTGCATCTCTCTTTGGTAGCTTCTGTGGACTGCAGGAGAAAGCAGTTTGCAATTGATGGCTAGTCCCAGGTAGTGTTGAGAAGGAAGCTGCTGGACACGGGGGTCTTCACTGCCTGCAGGGGTGTTCTGCCTCTTTTGCTCTTCCCTGTTCTCTTTATAATAAACTTCCTTTCACCTTTCTGTTGTCTGCCAGTGTTATTCTTTGCACTTGGTAGACAAGAACACTGCTAAGGAAAACATCCATTCAGTAAGATTGGTCTCTTCTTTCTGTTTTTTTTTTTGTTTGTTTGTTTGTTTTGTTTTATGGTACTGAAGATTGAACACAAGAGTGTTCTACCTTTAAGTTACATTCTCAGCCCTATATTATTTTTTATTTTGAAGCAGCGCCTCACTGAGTTGCTGAGGACCTTGCTAAATTGCTGAGGCTGGCCTTAAACCTGCGATTCTTTTATCTCCGCCTCCCAAGTACTGTTGGTGTGTACCACTATACTTGGCTATTTGTTTGATTGCTGAGGGTGGAAGGAAGCTAAGCTCAAGCTCTACCACTGAGCTACACTGCCACTCCAAGATGGGTTCACATGTAACTTACCTAAAGATAGTATAAAATAGAAACATGGCGACAGAACATGGTGCTTTCGTAGGAACCAAATTAATTTGCAGTAGAACAAGGGTAGCTTTTAAAAAGAAAAACACTAAACAATGCTGTATTTGGTTTGAAATTTTAGAAGGCAAACTATATTATGGAAAGATAAGTAGCTATCTCAGGATAGGATTGCCACATTAAAATTTTTTACCACTTGGGAATGTAAATTTATTATGCTTGTGGTTCTCTAAAAACAATTTTTTTGGTATAGGAGATTGAACCCAGGCTACAATACACTATACCTCCAGTCCTATTTCTTATTCTTTATTTGGAAACAGTATCTCACTAAGTTGTGGAGGAACTCACTAAGTAGCTGAGGCTGGCCACAAACCTGTGATCTTCCTGTCTCAGCCTCCCAAGTACTGGGATTACAAGCGTGCACCACCATACCTAGCTTTTAAAAACAAATGTAAACACAATGCATACAGTAAATGAATAAAATTAAAATCATATTTTTCACAAATAGATTTCTATTCTTTGGGAATTTTCTTTAAAGAATATGAATTAAATAATAATATGTTATTCTTTTAAGCTTAGTTGAAACAAAATTTCCTTAAATTGCCTGTATCTTCTGGGTTACAAATTTGTCCCTCATTTTTAGATTGGTAAGAATTTTCTGCTGCTTTTTAAGGAATCTCTTCCCAGATTTCAGTTGAGATAATTTCTAATCCAGTCATCAGATTCTAAATATGCAATGTCTAAGATAGAGCACATGATTTCTGGAAGCCTAGAGTGGTGAATCTAAGAATTATAATTTGGTAGCTGTGTGTAGTGGAATGGTGTCTGAAAATCTTGGCTACACTTAAAAATTCTGTATTAGGTCAAATTTTTGTTTCAACAGTTTAACTTCTTATTTTGAGGGGATTTGTGGCCTCACTCCTTTTCAGGCTTAAACAATACATCTGTACTTAACTTCAGGTGATCCCTGTGCCTTGATTCTTGCTATGGTCCTTGGATTAACTGCGAGTGAGCATCCCATAGCTTCCCAGTCGAGAGCATCACACCTCTTCCTCTCCAGGCCTGGGTGACAGTAGCTATCCCAATACTGATTACACAAATTAGTATTCTAGACAGTTGGTGGCCTAAGCATGAGAGAGAAAGTGTGGGAAAGAAAAAAAATGTCCACGGGAAAAATAACAAAGAAAGGAAGACAGGATTAAGGATGAGAAAGATGTGAAAATTAATGGCTCAATTGTTAAATATTATTAATCCACTTATCCAAATATTTCTATTATTATATTTTGCCTCAAAATGATGATGCCACCTATGAAAACTCTTATAATTATATTCTTTAAATTTAAAAGTTCAGTATCTTTTTTTCCATAGACTGTTTTTGAAGAGGTATTGTTTTGTATATTCCTGGGAACACTGATAGTGTTATCTCTGAGTTTGGAAAAGAGTGAAGATGCAGCTATTTCTGGTCTTCAGCCTTTGCTCTACCCAGCTGTTCACACCTCCCTGAGTCAACTATTGAACAATCTCTGTACTCCAAATACACGACAAGACACAAGAATTATAAACTCATCTACTTGTAAGGCCAACAACATTCATGTAATAGCCAATGTATTTAACGAGTTTTCAGTTACTGCTCTAGGGCTTAAGAAAGACAACAAAGAATAAGAAAGTTAAAAGATATTTTAGCCCACTGATAGAGAAAAGGAAAAGACTGAACAGTTTGTTTTCTTACTTAGTACCTAAAAGTATTCTGGGATTTAGTAGGCTTTTAATGTATACTAGTTAAATTAATAAATGATGGATGTATTAGGAATTAACTCTGAGAAGCAGGAAAAAGTTAATAAGGAAGACTTTGAACAATACCTCAAATAAAATAGCATGAAAAAATGAACTCATATAACCTCTCTTTGTTGGGAAGTAAGTCAGAAATTTAAAAATATACTAAATTGATACATATAAAATGTGGAAGCCAAGTGTGGTGGTGCACGCTTGTAATCCCAGCATTTGGGAGGCTGAGACAGGAGAATCTAGGTTCTTGGACATCCTCAGCTACTTAGTGAAGCCCTTTGCAACTCAGTGTGACCCTGTTTTAAAATGAAGAATAAAAAAAGAAAGCCTGGGGTGTCACCCAGAGGTATAATGCCCCTAGGATCCATCCCCAGTACCGAAAAAAATACATGGAAAAATGTCACTCCTCTTTGCAAAACCCACCTGCTGGATTTTATTTTTCTCAGTGTAAGCTTAACTCTTTCCATTGGATCTAAGGGATCTGCCCACTCACCTCCCTGGCCTCTCTCTCTGCCCCAGCCCATGCTGCTCCAGGCACACTGATCTCCTGGTTGACGGCCCTGCTCCAGGCTCTAGGAGGTTGCTCCTCTCTTCCCCTCAGAAGGCCTCAAGCTGACTCTCTCGCCTCTTTGAGATCTGTATGTATGCTTCCATATCTTGGTGAGGCGTGGATTGGCTACTCTAATTTCCAGCACTTCTCACTTATGTGCATCTATTCCCTAGGCTGCCTATCACCAATCAGCTTTCAAACACTGTAGTTTTGTTTTTTCTAGAATTTGATATGGTATAAATACAATGTGTGTGTGTGTGTGTGTGTGTGTGTGTGTGTGTGTGTGAGAGAGAGAGAGAGAGAGAGAGAGAGAGAGAGAGAGAGAGAGAGAGAGAGAGAGTGTTTGTGTTCTTTGGCTAAGTATAATTTTGAGGTTTGCCACTTTTTATTTATTGGTGCATTGTAATCATATATCATTATAAGGCACAGGATGGTAAGACATACATTCACACACAGCATGTTTGTTAGTCTATCTGTAGCTCTTTTCCATAATGAGGAGTACTTTATTTTATGGTTAATTCCACAGTTTGTTTACTTCTTTAAAATATTTTTAATTGACATATATGTATACATATTTATGAGGTTGTATATAGTAATTTGACATATATTTACTATGTATAATGAAAAATCAGGGTAATTAGCATTTCTGTCTCCTCAAACACTATTTCTGTAGGTTGGGGACCTTTGGACACTTCTGGTAATTTGACATATAAATTGTTGTAGATTATAATTACCTTACTGTATTTTAGAATGCTAGAACAATTTCTTTCTATCTAACTGCATTTTTGTATTCATTATTTAACCTCTCCTCCTTCCAATGTTCCATTGTGTAGTTACCTGTATTTTCTTTATTCTCTCCTTCATAG
Source organism: Muscardinus avellanarius (assembly GCF_963383645.1). NCBI lineage: Eukaryota > Metazoa > Chordata > Mammalia > Rodentia > Gliridae > Muscardinus > Muscardinus avellanarius. The sequence goes on from NC_137791.1 coordinate 31,773,925, forward strand.
GTAAACTTCACCTTGTTGACTCCATATCCTGGGTATTGTGAATATTACTCTAATAATCCTGGGAGTGCAGGTGTCTCTACTATACACTAATTCCATCTTCGTATACATATACCAGGACTAAGATTGCTGGGTCATAATGAAAACTATTTCTAGTCTCTGCAGAAGCAGCCTTGATTCCTGGGCCATGGGCCCTGGAGGCACATGCTTTCAGGCTTTCTGGAGGTCAGTACTGGTACTGCTGCAGCCTCCAGTGGGGTGGCCACAGTGCATGGCGGGGAGATCTTTAGGTCTGCAGAGGTGAGTGCTGGTGTTTCTGGGGTCTCTGGCAGTGGCGGCTGTGATGCCCAAGCCACATCACAGGATGCTAGGGCAGGAAGAACTCCAGCAGGTATTCTGTTTCAGGATGGCAGCAGGCTTGTAGCAGCTTGTTCTCTGGGCATTGGCGGTGCCTAGTATGCATTTCTTCTCTAGACTGAAACATTTGCATAGACCCCAAGTGATCCCCACAATTTAGCATCTAAGTTTATGAAGACTTGGAACTCTCCTGCTCTTAGGATCACTGGCCTGCGGCTCTGCTTATCGTTGACTGCCAACGTCGTTTCCCCTGGACTCTCACGGCAGTGCTCTTTGTTTGTTTCTCTTTCTCTGCTACCACACTGTGTGTCCAGTGCCATATAGGATTTCTGTTCCTTCCTTGAAAAGTTTCTGTATACTTCCTCAAGTGCTCTTTTCAAAATTTAATTCTTTTTTTATTGGTGCATTGTATTCATACATCATAATGGGATAAAAAACTTGTGTAGACATATGTGCACACATCACCCAGTTAGCCCCTACGCCACACCATTCCCTCCCCTTCCCTCCTTCCCATGCTTGGCTTAGTTCTTGACATCTAATTTTATAGCAATTTATCCAAAATTAACAATGATAATCTCACATAACAGATTCATTTGTCTGATATCAAACTTTTGATCACTTAGAGATAACATTTCAATATTTCTTTTTGCTTTCTTTCTTACCAGAGGATTTTTTTTTCTTTTTTTTAAGGTGAAACTATCATACTTTTTTTTCCAGAAAAAATCTTTCCTAACATGAAATATGAACTCTAAATACCCAAAACAATCTCGTAAAAAAACAAAGCTAGAAGATGTACATTTTCTGATTTCAAACCTTATAAAGCTACATTAATTGAAACAGTGTAGTACTGCTATAAAGGCAGATATATAAACCAGTGGAGTAAAATAAAAAGCCTAGAAATAAATTCTTCCATATATGGTTAAGTTATTTTTGACAAGGTTTCCAAGAACATTTGGTGAAGGAAATAATGATTCTTTCACTAAATATTGTTGAAAAATAATAATTACATGAAAAAGAATAAAATGGACCCTTACCTAACTCCATATACAAATATTAACTCAAAACAAATAAAAGACCTAAATGTAAATCTTAAGACTATAAAGTTTTAGAAGAAAACCTGGGTCATAACACTTCACAACCTTGAAATTGTCAGTGATTTCTTGGATATGATTTCAAAGGCATAGGGAACAACAGAATAAACAAACTTCCTAAAAATAAAAAAAATTGTACATCCAAAGACAGTGTAAACAGAGTTAAAAGTTACTGATAGAATGGGGTAAAATATTTCCAAATGCTATATCTGAAGGTATATTAATATTCCAAATAGAAAGCCTAAAAATTAGCAACAATAAAAGCAAACAATACAATTTAGAAATAGGTAAAAGACTGAAATAAATAATGAATGTCCAAAGATTTTAACCAATAAACACATGAATATATTCTTCTTTGCTTAGTTGTCTGCTGGATGGAAAATCTTGTTTCTCTGGTTCTGGTGTGTGTTACCTATTTCTTCTTTATAGTTAATCTCTTTGAATGTTTTCTCTAGTGCTGGTTTTGAAGACATAAATTCCTTCAGTTTCTGTTTGTCGTGGAAACTTCTTATTTCCCCATCTGATTTGATAGAAAGTTTTGCTGGGTAGGAAATTTTTGGCTGGAAGTTGTTTTCTTTCAGAGTTTGGAATATGTTACTCCAAGCCCTTCTGGCTTTCATGACTTGGTTTGGGAAGTCTGGAGTGATTCTAATTGGTTTGCCTCTGAATGTCACATGGCCTTTTGTTTTTGTTGCCTTTAATATTCTCTGCTTGGCTTCCACATTGGTCATTTTGACAATTATGTGGCGTGGGGATCCTCTTCTCTGATCCTGTCTAAAGGGAGTTCTATAAGTTTCCTGGACCTATGTATTGATCTCTTGCTCTATGTTTAGAAAATTTTCAGCTATTATTTCTTTGAAGATATTATTGATCCCTTTGATTTCACCTTCTTTTCCCTCCTCTATTCCGGTTATTATTAGGTTAGCTCTCTTAAAATGGGTCCATATTTCTTCAATGTCAGATTCCTGCTGTCTGATTTTTTTTTCTAAGTTAAAAATTATGGGTTCATTTTTGGAGTGATCCTCTTCTAGGAGCGAGATTCTATTGTCCATGTGGCCTAATAGATTGTTTATATTTTGAATTGAGGCCTTTACCTCAATGATTGCATCCTTTATGTCTTTTAGACTCTCTCTAAATTCTTTTCGAAGGTCCTGTATTATTTCGACAGTTATATTCCTGATTTGATCTTCTGGAGATCTCTGAATTTCTGTGTTATCAGGTTCTGATAATATGGGGTTGTAGGCATTCATTGCTCTATTGTTGTTCCTCTTTCCCATGATTTCAGGAGTTTGTGCCTTCCCTGGGTCACTACGACTTCACTTAGGGTGCTCTGTATCTCGAGTCTGTGGTAATCTCTGCCACTGCTACTCCTTCACTGGGTTGGACTGCAAAATCTCAGACCCAGGGAGATTATCAAAGTCCCTGGGCGTGCAGTACAGGGATTTCTCCTTTAGGGGCTGCAATTTCACTCACGGTTATTGTGCGTGTTGATCAGGAGCTGTTGAGGGCGCGGTGAACTAGCTGTCGCTGCTGGCAATATGGTGCCGCTCCCGTGCTCTCTGCCGTGAGGCTGGAGCTGCTGGCAATATGGCGCTGCTGCCACGCCCTCAGCTGTGAGGCTGGCGTATTTCTTTTCTGGTTTTGAGCTCTGTTCTGAATCCCTGGAAGGCATGATGAGCTTGACCACTGGGAGTTTTAGACGTTCTTTGCGCTGAAAGAACTGCTGAATTACACCCAAATGATCCACAGCTGCTCACTTCAGCTCCTTGTTTACCTTTTCTCTCTGGATCCTTGTGCTGTGAGGGAAGATGATGCTGGCACAGCCATGCTGCTGCAATGCGGGCTTGATTTCTGGTCTCTGGTTGTTCTTCTAATCTCTTTTTTTTTCTTTTATTTTAGTCACTTAGGTGGGTCTGTGATGTTACATTTTTTATTTCTCTGCTGATGGCATTTTCTGGCTATGAAAAGTGCTGATTTTGTGGCAATAGAGATCGAGTTTATCAGAGCTTGTAAACTCTGCTTTTCTTGGTCATCATCTTCCTGTAAGTCTGAAATTTAGTTCTTTGTTGACCTCTTTCTTCTCTTGAGAAGAAAGGTGGGTACCTCTATTAGTCACGTGGGAGCCTTCCTTCTGTTTATGTTTCTCTTGATGGATGTTTGTGTTGTTTCTGAGGTGGGCTGTGGTGAATCAGGATGCTTGAATATTTGTGTACAAGTCTTTAAAGTCTTTTATTTCTCTTGGATAAATAACTAGGCATAGACTGCTGAGTGATATTAGAAAGTAATACACTAACTTTACAAGAAACTACCAAAATACATTCCAAAACGACTGTCTCATCTTGCTCTCCTCCAGTTTTTCCCTGTCCTTACTATTATTGGTGTAATTTTAGTCACTTAGGTGGGTCTGTGATGTTATCTCATTGTGACATGTGTTTTTTTCTAATGACTAATGAAATTAAACATTTTCATATACTTGTATGAAATCTATGTACTTAGGTAGAATCTATGTTAAGTCTTTTATCCATGATATTTTTAGTTTACTATTTTTATTAATATATTTGGGAGTTCTTATTTTATCTTGGACTCAAGTTATTTATCAATAAGTTGCTTGAATTTTTTTTTCATATTTCATGATATGTCTTTTTAGCAATATATCACAATGTTCTTTGGTGTGGCTTTCAAAGTTTCTTCTGCTTGGTGTTTGTGAGTATAAAGGATTTCTGGATTCATAATTTTTATCAGTTTGTAAAATGTTGAGTAATTACCGTCTCGAATGATTTTTCTGTAATCCTCCCATTTTTTCTCTCTTCCTAGATTGACAACTACACATATGTTTGTTTCAGATTTTATAATTTTTTTCCTGAGTTTAATTAGTCTTGAATCTTACATATAATTTCTTACTTTCTTTCTGTCTTTTACATTCCTTCAAATATTTGTAAGATTTAGAATAGGCATTTAAAGCACTTGTTTGGTAATTCCATCACCTGTGTCATTTAAAGATCTCTTCTCATTGATTCTTTTTCAGGTTATAGGTCATGTTTTCAGACTCTTCATTCTTGGTAATTTTGACTGGCCATTTGGTTTTATAAATTTTACATTATCAAACACTGGGCTTTTAAATTTATCATTTATTTCTTATTTATGAGGCAGTTGGAGAGAAAAGCAGTGTTTCTCTTCTACTATGTCTCTGCTACTTTTATTTTTTTTAAATTTTATTGGTGCATTGTAGTCATACATCTTAATGGGGTACAAGATGGCGTGTATACATGCACACATCACCCAATTAGCCCTTATACAATTCCCGTCCCATTCCCTCCTCCTCCCTTCTTTCTTGCATTGATTTAGAATCAGTTAGTTCTGCTAATAACCTGAATGTGCTGGCAAGTAATTCTGTCCCTCGGGAGTTTTGAGATGGTGCTACAACTTGGCTGGCATCTTAAGCAATGAATTTATGGTAATTCGTATACAATAATGAAAAATGAAATGCACTGTTACTTTTGCTACAGTTTGATCCTTTTGAGACTTGCTTTTAAGCTTTTTATGGTTAGTCAGGAACATTCTTTATGTAAAACTTATCCTTTATTAAGATGTGACCCTCTTAGCTAGGCATGGTGGTACACAACTGTAATCCAAGGGCTTGGATACTAAGATAGGAGGATTGCAGGTTTGAAGGCAGTCTCAGCAATATAGCAAGATCCTCAGAGATGTAGTGAAATCATTTTTAAAGTAAAGAATGAAATAAGGCTAGTGGTGTGCAGAATGCCCATAGATTCAATTCCCAGCAACACACACACACACACACACACACACACACACACACACGATGGAACCCCCTCGAGTATGTTTTTTGAATGCACTATATACTAAAACATTTCTTCATTCTCCTTGGTTAGGGACACAAACCATGCCCGGCCTGCAGGAGTTGTAGAAATTTTGTGGCCTATTTCATTCATCTGTCCAGCTTTGTGGAATTTCACCTCACAATGGCACAGAATGATACTCCACTAAAGACATGCGGGGATCCTTCTGAGATTTTGAGCTCTTCTGCTGTACAGTGCCTCTCAGATGTGGTACCCTGCCCTGCAAATTCTAGCTAGCTCTTGAGTTCTTTTATCTATCTTTCAATTGAGTGATCTGCCAAGCTCTTTTTGTTGCATCCTGGAAACTGTCTCCAGACAGTAAGCTGTGGCAACTCTTAGACCCACTGTTTCACTTCTCTGAAACATCACAATTCTGTATTGCCTGATGTCCAATGTGTGAAAACATTGCTTTATAAAATATGTTTTGTTGTTGTTGTTTTCTTTTCATTGATTCTTTAACTTTGGCAAGAGAGTGATTCCCAGAGCAGTTCCTATTTCCTGGGCTCACACAGAAGTCCTGGGTATATTCTCTTTTGTTATCTGTCACCATTTTGAAATGCATATGTCATGAGGGCTGAGAATTTGCCTGCTTTGTTTATTGATAGAACTTGAGTGCCTGGAGTATTGCATGAGTACAGATAAACACATGCACAGTAAGTAATTTTGCACGAATGAGTTTAGTCATATCATTTTCGGTGCACAGAGAGTGCATTTTTTATTTTTGGATTTATTTTCCCAATCTTAAGAGATTATGTGCGTTTGCTTTCTCTTCCTGCTTCATCTGAGGCATTTCATAGAGCCTTTCTTGTTAACTCTTCCTTGCTTCTTGAAATTAATTTGCTTTTAATTTGACCAACATACATTGAAAAGTTCCTATATTTCAAATATTATATTCTAGAAATAAAACCATGCTGTTCATTCTTTCCCTTTTTTTGTCATTATCTTAACCTTTTAACTTTTCTTTCATGTTATTCTTTTTTTCTTAAGTCTTAAAGCAGTATAAGAAGACATAAAATTAAAATAAAAATAAGTGACTTTTGAAATGTTCTAAATTTAAATTTTCTGATTCTAAAGTATTTTTTTTATAAAATATACTGTACATGTGTTATTCACCCCTTTCTTCACAAGAGATTTGACAGTTCACTGCATTATCTTGTACTCTTAGGGTTTCAGATTGGAAAGTGCATTAGAAAATTACATTGTAGGATCTCTGAAAACTAGGTGAAGCTGAGTTCCTGCAGATAATCACAGACTTATGTAGCTCAAATTCTCTCACAATAAAATTTATCCATTCTTTGTTAATTTTATTGCTATAATTTACCTTAGTTTTATAAAATTATTTAAATTAAACATTTCAGAGATTAAAATGCTATAATATTGAAAATTAATTTTCATTTATTTTTATTGGTGCATTGTAGCCATACATTTTAATGGAATACAAGATGGTAGAGGCATACATGCACACATCACTCACTTAGCCCTTTCCCAATTTCCACCTCATTTCCTCCCCTGCCTCCTTCTCATGTGTGGCTGAGTGATTGACTTTAATATGTTTGTGAATGCCTTCTCATGGCTCTCTTTTCTGACAGTGAGGCCATCATCGCATGGTGTGGAACTGCTTGTCCCTAGAAAATAAATTTTCATAATCTTTCTGTTTTAAAAAATCACAATTGTTTTTAATTTTCCATGTTGTCCTTTGTTTGTTCCATTAAGAGAGAAACCATTTTAATACTTTTATTGGTGCAGTGTAATTATACATCACAGAGTCAAAGTAACACAAACATTGTGATTCAAAGTGATATATGTGTAGCATGATATACAATGCTTGGTGTATTTCCCTCCAAACCTGCATGCTCTCCACCACACACGTTAGTAAGATTGGTAGTGAAATCTTGTATGAATGTAACCTAATTTGAGTTGTTCGATTCCTCAATTCTTATTTTCTTCCTTCCTACCTCCTTCCACCCAATTCCCTTTACTATTTTACTGTTTTTTTTCTCCTCATTTGACCGAAGTCCCATTTGCTCCCTGTTTTTGTTCTAGTTTTCACAAATAAGAGAAAACATATGATTCTTGACTTTCCAAGACTGTCTTATCTCATATAACATAATATTCTTTAGTTCCATCCATTTTTCTAAAAATAACATCATTTTTATGGCTGAATAAAATTCCATTGTATGTATATGCCACAGCAGAAACCATTTTTGTGTATTGATATAACCCTAGAATGAGCATATTTTATGTGTTCAGTAATTTTTTGCTACATAAGTAAACAATTGATTATTAATGATGTTTAAATAAGAACATATTGGTGAAAATACAGTTTTGCAAATTGACAATATAAAGAGAGTTCTTCATCAAAATATTAAATTGTGCAGGGCATGGTGGCACATGCTTGTAATTTCTTCACTTGGGAGGCAGAGACAGGAGGATCGCGCAGGTTCGAAGCTGAGCTGGCTTAAGAGACCCTGTGTCTAAATAAAAATATAAAATAGGTCTGGGAGTGTAGCCCGGAGGTAGAAGAGCTTCCAGGAACCCTAGTACCACAAAAAGAAAATATTAAATTGTAAAGACACACATAATTTGAAAGGGCCTCAGTGGTAGAGTGCTTGCCTCGTAGGGGCCAAGCCTTGGGAGGTATTAATAAAAATATTAAAAATTATTTTATAACTAATCTGATAAAAATAAATTCCATGGCTTCAACCACTTGGAAACTTTTAGCATATAATAAATAAAACCTGGAGCTTGTAATAAATATAAGAAAAATAAATTTTAGAGTATATGTATTTAGCAGAAAATGTGTCATTATATATAAAACAGTTCCTTTAAAAAGCTAAAAATAAGCCAGGCATGGTGGTGCACACTTGTAATCCCAGCATTTGGGAGGCTGAGACAGGTGAATTGCAGTTTGCAGACAGCCTCAGCTACTCAGTGAGGCTCTTTGCAACTTAGTGAAACCCTGTTTCAAAATAAAGAATAAAAAATAGAGATGGGGGGTGTTCCATCACTGGTACTGGATAAAAAGAAAGCTAAAAACAACAGAAGTTACTCCAGTAAATATAGATTACAATTATTTTATCTTCTCTTATTCAGGAATGGAGGAATTTGGAGAAATTGTGGAATGAGTACAAATGAGAGTTTTCAAGTTTGACTTTATAAAATGTTTTTTTGTTGTTTCTTTTCTTTTTTAAAAATTTTAATTGGTGCATTGTATTTATACATCATAATGGAATAAAAATCTTGTGTTTCTTTTCTTTTTTTCTTTTTCTTTTTTGAGTGGGATGACTTGGTTAGGGGAGGAAATGTCTCTCTGGGCTCTTGGAGGTTCAATTTCCTTGAGAACTTTCATAGCCTGTTAGAACAGGCATGCTCTCCTCCCCCTCTTCAGCAAGCCCAGTTCCCCGTGTGCTTTGCCCTGGCTTGATAAACACTCTTGTGGAGGAATATTTTGTTATTAGTCACTTTAAGATGTGCATCTTCTGGAACATAGGTAACTTTGGCCTATGACCTAAAGCACCTTGGAAACGGTATGGTGCAGTCAAAACCTGAGTATAACTAGTTATCTTTTCACATCTTCAAACTCTTCACTGACATAATTTATTTGTTTTTAATTAATTTCTGAAGAGTTTTGAAAGATTTTTGTCTCCTTTTGGTAAAATTTACTTCTAGATTCTCTTGGCTACTGAGTTTGGCTACAATGAGCCACGATGCTGTCCTCTATAGCGACTGTGCTTCCAGGTTGTTTATGAGTAAAATGATCTCTACATTTCTTTCTTACCCTTAAGGGATAGATAAGTAAGGAACAGATTTTTTTCAAAATTCACTTTCTTCTAGGGTTATCAAAGACAAAAATCTACAAAAAACAATATTAAGATGAATGAAGACTCTAAACATACAATAAGGTGTCCAATCCTTTGTTTTAAAATCTTTCCTTAATATATTTAAGTTATATTGTTCCCTCTTGGATAGTTTTCAAAAGTTACAACTCATACATCAAGTGTGTAAAGTTTGATGATGAGTGAGATAGTTTCTGGAGTGATTTCTCACTCTGTAAATGTTTATAAGAATGAATGATTTTTGCTGTAGATTCAAATGTTATCCAAGGAGAAAAAACCCATATTCATTCACACAGACACTACCACTTTCTTTAGAAGAAAATCAAATATTGTAGTTTACTTATTGGTAAGCATGGTGTGCTGTGGTCTTCAAAATAAGCCATAAAATTTTATAAGGTATAAAAAAGTAATATCTTCCAAGAGTCTAATAGAAACTTTTGAGAATGAAAAGAAAATAAATAATAGAATGAAAAAATAATTCCATACATTTCAGATTAGATTTGGGACAATAAAAATGAAGTTATTTTATATAATATTAATGCTATTTTATATGAAAAAGTGAACAAAACAATTCTATATGGGCTTCAGTAGAAAGTGTACAAGACTGTGACTGTAATACAGTGAGAATTTTATTATTATCTGACTTATGGGACTGGTATTTTCTACTCATACTTTTAAATTTGCTTTCTCACCCAACTATGCTTTTGCACAGAAAACCTTTATTTCTTAATTTTATCATAGTGTCTTATGTAATATAGTGTCTCAATAATGAAGGTAATGACTAAATGTATAAGTTCTTTTTAACATTGTGATTAGTTGTATAAAATTTTGCCTGTATACAACTTGTTTAACATCTAACCTCTCTGAAAATATTTTCTTTTTGCTAAATTGGATTTTCAAGAATTTACCTTTCAAAGCTCCTAAAATTTTTAAAGAATAACTTGTCTAAGGTATGGGGTGAAATCCAATAATAGAGATCTGTGGAAGGCAGATCATAGTGTGAAAGGCAATGAGAGGTGAGTATGTTATCTATTGGGTGGAGAAGTAAAGTGACCAACTTGTACTGTTTTGCCTGGTATTTTGCTTGTTTTATTTATGAAAGTGTTTTTTTAATGTACTGGTGCATCACACATACATTATAATGAGGTTTGGAGTTATAGAAACATATATGCACAAAGCTCCAGGTGCATTCCCCTGTGGCTTACCTTATTCCCTCCACCTCCCTGTACATATTATTGAGATTGATATTGATAATTTCATATATGTACTTAGCATTAAACTGTTTTCTTTCTTAACATTTCTTTTTCACCCCAATTTCCTTCCATTATTCTACTGGTGTCTCTCTTTATTTATTTGAAATCACTTTTGTTTCTTATTTTCTTTCCAGCTTCTACATATGAGAAAAAACATATGGTCCTTCACTTTCTGAAACTGGATAATCTCACCTCGCATGATATTCTCAAGTTCCATCAACTTTTCTGAAAATGACAGAATTGGGTTCAATATAACTGAGTAAAATTTCATTGTATGTATATACTACAATTTAGAAATCCATTCATCTGATGACAGATACCTAGGCTGGTTCCATAATTTCGTTATTGTGAATTTTGCTGCTATAAACATGCATAAGCATGTATCACTATAATATTGAGACTTAACTCCTTTGGAAATATACCTATTCTTAAACACTGTGAACTTCTTCAGTCCATATAATATATAAATATATATGGTTTATATATTTATATAATTTATATATATTTATATAATTTATATTATTTATATATTGTAATTATAAATATATAAAATTTCAGTGGGTCATGCTCTGTTTAGTCCATGTTCTTTGTTTCTATAAATAAATCTTTATCTACATCTGTTGTCATGTGTATGATACTATGTGTATGATATGAATGCACACAATAATTTGTACAGGTAAGAATGAGCCATTTATACTTGTATGTATAGATATAACCTTTGTTTAATGTCTTCAGGTGCAGAAAGTGCTGTTAATTATTAATTACATAGCTATTATCATTTTTATTTTTTATTTTTTTTCATTTCACTTATAGAATTTTTTATTTCACATTTCAGAGCAAAACATTTTTATTTTTATTTTTTTAAGATCATAATTGTTAATTTATTGATTAATGATTAGTACAAACTCAAAGATCATATTTGTCAATATACTAATTTATCATTCTCCAAATTTGGAATTAAGTATATCCTATTCATCTTTCACACAAAATTATATCAAATATTTCCCATGTCTTAAGTGTTGTTTTTCTAAAACATTATTTTTTTACAATATAGTGAGATTTATTTATTTTTATTTAATTTTTATTTTTTATAAGTGGAACATATTGAGAGTGGTGTACATTTACATTGTGCTTCATACCCTTCCCCCTCCCTCCCCCCAATAGAGAGTGTCCAGGTTAATCGTATCATATTTATGCTATTACACACATTCGTATGTAGTTCCTCCATTGAACAACCTCAGCTTTCCTCCTCTCCTCTCCTTACATATGCATACCCATGTTCATAGCAGCACAGTTTGTGATAGCCAAAATATGGAACAACCTAGATCTCCATCAACAGATGAGTGGATTGCAAAATTATGGGAAATACACACAATGGAATTCTATTCAGCTATAAAGAAAAATAAAATAATAGCATTTGCAAGAAGATGGAAGGAACTAGAGAACATTATGTTAAGTGAGATTAGTCAAGCACAGATAGAGAAGGGACATATGTTTTCTCTAATATGTTCAAGCTAGGGAGTAGTGGTAATACCAGAGGGACTCCAGATGATGGAGGGGAAATCTCAGCAAAGCTTGAACATAGCTATTATCATTAATGGGTCCATTTCAGGATTCTCTCATTGTATTTATTTCATTTTACCCCTTCATGTCTTATTTATACTATCCACTGAAAAACATTTCAGGAATGTTTTCAACAATTTTTGAATTCTTATAACTTTGAAAAGTCTTTGTGGGCCTATGGGTTTTTTTTTTTTACACAAACGTTCTGATAGTAGAGGTCTTTTTCTATTTATTTTATACCTATGATTCATCATATTCTGACGTAATTTATGATTTTAAATTACTGTAAAAGATTCCATCACATATATTCACTACCTTTTAATGTTCATTTTCTCACTTTTAAAAAAAGTAGTGGTGGTGCATACTTATAATCCCAGTACTTTGGAAGCTGAGACAGGAGGATCACAGATTTGCAGCCAGCCTCAGCCACTTAGTGCGACTCTCCGCAACTTTGTGAGACCCTGTTTAAAAATAAAGAATAAAATAGGGCTGGGAGCATAGCTTGGAGGTAGAATGCCAAAAGGCTTAATCCCCAGTACCAAAATAAATGAATAAATAAATAGTGTTGCTTTGCTGCCATGATCATTTAATTTTCTATAAACACACTCTTCAAGGCTGAAGCAAATCTGGTTTTTAATGTGAAATAAAATATAAAAACTCTTCTTAGAGCTGTTTATAAACAGAACTTGCCTCCTATATTTATGTAATGAAAATGCATATAGTGCTCATTATTTAACAACCGCTTCTCATGTGATAAATTTGTGTAATCTTCAAGTCATCTTGGGGCGTGTAGGACAAGTGCAGTGCACATGGAAAAAGGGTTTAATTGCTTTCAACTCCTTGTTTTCAATAAGGAAGCACTGAAAAATCTTTGAAACTTTCTAAATATTTTTCTGGATTTCTTACCTAGAAGAGAAATAGCTCAGTGGCAGGGCCTAGGCATCCTAAATTTCAATATGTTCTGCCAGATTGCACTCCAGAAAGGGTGAATATATTTATACTGTCACTGTATCAAACTAGACTTCGCATTTCCCCATTTGTGATTCAATGCTTGGCATTATCCACCTTTCTAAAGAACAGTTTGTGTTTGATGCTCTTTTTTTTTTTCTTAGAAAATTGTACTGACACATTTTGGTTAGTCTTTGGTTTTTCCTTTCTTCTTATCTATCATCTATCTATCTATCATTTATCTCTCTATATCTCTATATATCTATATCTGTGTGTTTTATTTTATAATTAAAACATCAAAATTAAAACATCAAGATTACAAGGCACATTGATGATATACGTGTGTAGAAGACATCTGGGAACAAGATTCACTTTCTATTTTGAAAACTGACACTGTTAAATTCCTCATAATTTGAACTTGTATCATTTTAAAACATAAAACCATTAAAACTGACTGAAAACACTGTTTTTCCAGATTTCATTTCAGCTAAAGTTTTGGACTGATGAACAACAAGAACTAACCTGCTTCCTGTATTAGAGATATTTCTCTTCAAAGATCGCACAATCTTTGAATTGCAAACTATGTTTGTCATGTCCATAGTTCATAGTTCATAGTCCATAGTTCAGTTCCACTGTCCCTCTTTTCTTTTCTTTTCTTTTTTTTTTTTTTTTGGTACTGGGGATGGAACCCAGGGGCATTCTACCTCCAAGCTACACCCCTAGCCCTATTTTTTAGTCTTTTTATTTTTGAACCAGGGTCTCACTGAGTTGCAAAGGGCTCGCTAAATAGTGGAGGCTGTCTGTGAACTGTGATTTTCCGGTCTCGGCCTCCTGGATGCTGGGTTTTCAAGTGTGCACCACCATGCCTGGCTCCTCTTTTCTTTAGGGACAATACACTGAACCTCCAAGTTCCTTGAACACCCTTACAATCTTATGGTACCATCTTCCTCAATGTCCTTTGGGTGGCATATCATGTAAATTGTAACAAAATCCTACAGTAGTGAGACAGAGAACAAGGGAATGTGATCAGTCATACTGAATCAGAGCACACAGACTGAATGCAACTCATCTCCCTGCAGGAATAGTTTGTAACCAAGCAGAAACAGAATCAATATCAACTTTACCATCGCAGTAATGTGAGGCTGCAACTTATGCAGAGCCAAAGCCACATTATACTAACTACCAGGAATATACACACAGCATCCTGGGCTGTCCTTTTTACTCACTCACATATTGGCTTTAACATTTGTGCTCAGTGTGCAGTGGAGGAGTGCCAGCTTCTCAACACTTCCAAGCAGTTCTGTGACTGTCTGGGAGTAGGGAAAACTTGGACTTATAATTTATAACATCAGTGCCCAACAACATACCTTCAGAACACTTGCCAGACAGCCCAGCTCCTTGCATTTTGGTGTTGATGGCCCATCCTCTCTTTCAGAGATGCATCACCACCATTGGAGCTGTCTCCTCTTGATGGGGAAAAGACTAGAAGTTGTCATTACATCACTGGTATAAAGAAACTGATACTGTCTTAAGGTAAATGCACCAGGTCAGAGCTGCTGCTAGGTCACATGGCTGGGCTATGTAAATATGCATGGGAAGAACACTGGAGATGCATTGCCACCCCTCCCGTGTGAAATCCAACTGCTCCTGCCATTCCTTATGGGACCTTTTGTTTACTACCTTCTGATCCATACTCTGTATCCCTCACTCCCTAGTTTTTTTTTTTTTTTTGGTTTTTTTTTTTTTTTTGGTTTTCCACATATCAACTTGTGATGTTCTAGAAACAGAAAAATATTCTAAAGGTCTCAGGACTGATGCCAGCACTTTATTATATTGCTCAGAAGCAGGTTGGAGGGTGTTGTCCTTCATTCTACTCCCCATTATCAGGACCACTGTGGTTCTCTACATAAACAATATGCTTCATCCTTAACTCTCAAGAGGTTTTGCACTTTTTCCACAGATTGTCACCATGAGGCTGTTGTGTGTAACTTCCCATATCAGTCCAACCATTTGTACAGGCAGCTTTCAGCCAGAAAAATAAAGATATGGCATGGTTCTCATTAACAGCTTAATATAAATCATTGGGTAGGTCGTGTGGTGATCGAAACAATTTTACTCATTTCAGTCCTCTTAGGAATGTACCTCCAGCACCAGCATCTTCTGGAGCCAGCCGTCAAGAGTATGGGTTCTGAAGTGAGGCGTGAGGATGGAGAATTTTAAATTCTAATGTGGGGGAGCCGCCAGCCTACTATCTTTACTGGTCTACCCTGTTCATGGGTCAATATTTTCTACGGGTCGACGACTATGCCTGGGTCAGTATTCTCTATTGCGCCAACACTCCTGGGCAATGCAACTTCTGGGTCAATCTCATCTTTGCTGTGCCAACGCCGACTTGTTTTTCCAGAGGTATTTATACACAGCTACAAGGCAATCAACATTCTTGTGCTACCACCACCGGAATACAATAAAGACCAATACAAAACACATATTACAGATAGGTCAATCAGTATCCTCGTGTCATCACCACCTGATCTTCTCTCAGACCTCATTGAACTTTCCATAACCCCAAACCTTGTTGACTCTGGGCAAAGGACAATCAGCTGAATCAGAGACATCAATACAGGGGAAGGCCTTAATGGCTCCCAACAAGCATCCCAGTGCCACAACAGCCACTCTGCTACTCATCCTCTGGCTTTCTAGTACAACTTGCTCCTCAGATCTACTAATCCAGCAGCAATATATTCTTCCCTGGAGCCAGGGAGGTTCCATAAGGAGGGGGCAGACTTTCAACACCCACTCGTGCTGGCCTTGGCTGATCGTCCTCACCCTTCAGTGAGATCCATCTGCTTCTTCCACGGGCACCTTAGCTGGTTCATGCAGCCCTCCTCCTCCTCTTCTTCTGAGGTCCTGGGCTCCCACTTATGAGTAAGCATCACCTATCCTTAGCTCATGGTAAACGCTGCCTCATGGTCCAGAAAAGTGGCAGGCGGGAGTTTGCAAATGGTCCTCAGATGAGCAAGTACTTGCCCAGAGGTCCTGGCCTAAGTTAACCATGCTTACACTCCCTCTTTAACTCCTCCTGCCATTGCTTAAGCTTGGCTCTGAGCCCTTGCTGACCCTACCACACTGAGGAGGGGCCATGGCTACTGCTATATTATACAATGCTTTGTTTATCTGTAGATCATATTGCTTGCTTAAGAGCAACAACATTTTCCCTAGTCCCTTGAGTATTTTGGAGGCATTACCACACTCACGTGATGGCCCCCAGGCATCCACAATAGCTATCACCCTCCCTACATAGAGGTGAAAGGCCTCCCCTCATACCTCTGCCCCTTCCCAATTGCTGCAGTCTCAGTCCTCATGGGAGTTTTTTTGCCTCCTGGCTGGCTCACCACCACTTGTCATGTCCTTAGCCCACTTGTGCTAGGGCAGTGGGGTAGGTTATAGATGGGCCCAAGAGACATACGCTTTATTTGAAAATGCTTATAAAAGATCAGTGACTGCTCCAAGGAGAGTTCAGTGGTGACCAGCTGACATCTCTTTTGTCCCTCACTGTGTTTCAACAAGAAGCACACCCTCCTCCTTAGTGTAGTGGTGACTGGCTGGACAGGGGACATGTATCCTTTACACAGTGCCCTCAGTTCCACACCATTCTCACTAAAAGAGGAGCTTTTTATGTTAAGCTGCAGAAGCAGTGATGTCATCAGCATCAGCTTGCTAATTTTCATGTCTGACCATCATCCCCCAAAGCCCGTCCTAGTCTGCATAGAAGAAAGTAGCTTTCTGCAGATAACACTAACTTAACCAGGCATCGTGATGTGACACACAACTGAGATTACAAACCCAGTACTTTGGAGGCTGAGACAGGAGAATCACAAATTCAAGGCCAGTCTCAGGAGCTTAGCCAGACCCTCAGCAACTTATCAAGACCCTGTTTAAAAAAACACACAAAATAAATTAAAAAGGCCAGAGGTGTATCTTGGAGATTGAATGTCCATGAGTTCAATCCCCAGCACTAAGAAACCTGCTCAAAACAAAAACCAACATGGCTAACACTAACTTTCTCTGCATTCCAGTGTACATAAGATAAAGCCAACATCCTTCCAGATAATATGGACCTGGAATTTCCAGCCAACGCTTGCTCTCACTGTTGCCTTGACTTGGCTAGGTTTTAGGAACAGAAAAGGTTGGATACTCAGGGACAAGAAGTTTACTGTCCTCTTTCTTTAGGAGCAATACTGAAGCATATGTGCCTTATACAACGTCACTTATACTGATATTTCACTTATAAGCCATATCAAATAACTGTATCAACTTGATTTTTTAAACAGACTCTCTCATGCTGAGAGTTCCTGATACTTCTCACTGTGTTCTGAGTCTTTACTCTGAGGCCGTCAAGACACAAGCTAGGAGGTAGCTTCCGGTTGGTTTCTGCTGCTGCCCTCCATGAAAACAGTGTTTCTCTCTGTTCCATCTTTTCTCTCTACTTCGTTGTATTTTGCTATAAAAGGTCTTATTCGTCACCTTATCCTTAGTACCTGGGAGAGTACCTGGAACCTAATAGCTATTCAGTAAGTAGGTAAAGGTTGTTGCAGGAATGCATGACTGCACTCTCTTACCCATGCATATTTATTTAGTGCCTAACAGGGGCCCGCACAACTTCAGCTGAAGTGCAAGGATGATCATGAGTCAGTCTTGTCTGCACCAAGGGCAGTTACAGTTCCTGGAGAATGCAGAGCAAAGACAGGAAATGGGGTGCAGCGCACGGCACCAAAGGCCTTGGAGGGAGTGCAGAGACCTTCAGCTACTCCATATGGGATCCGTTTAGGCTACTTTGGTCTATGGACAGCTGGCTATGCTAGTACATATTTTTTGGGGGGCAGATAGGAAGTAAAATGCTGTTCTTTCCTGAACCCAGGATTGCTCTTCTATCCTTGAGCCAGGATTGCTCTTCCTAACACAAATCTCACCAGAACTGAGCATCTCTACAAAATCTAAGTTGTTTCTGGGTTTGAGCTATTTATAAAAAATGCATATTTTTAAAGAATAAAATTGGTTCTTTAATGCATTTCTATTTTTATATTCTATAAGAACATTTCTGAGTTTTTTAACTTTAAAGAATGTAGCATACTAACTAAAATACCTGAATAGTATGATAAAAATTTAAATACTAAGACTGATTATATTTTTTGGTGGTATATGTGAAGGGCAAGAGTAATTTTAAATGCTTTCTAAGATTTATCCTTCAAAAATGTTTTTTTTTTTTGTTTAATCATCATGGGCAGGTGTGCATGATGTTGCTGGTGGGATTTCTTTTATCTAGGGGGAAGCATTTAGTGTAGAGTTCTATTTTCATGAAGTAGTTTCAATGGGCCCTATGTATTCTACATAGTCAGACTAGAATAAGAACCTGTTTTAGCATACTTTTCTTTCCCTCTGTATCATTCATATGCTAATATTCTGCTAAATTTCAGTTTCAGCTTTAGATTTTTTTTATCTTCAGGTGCTTCATACATACTCTTCAAAACACAGTTAAATAAGAAAACTCTGGTTCACTTTCTATATATTTTCAAAATGATATTATTTTACCAAAATTTTATGAAAATGGTACAGTTATTTTAAAATGTATTATTAATTCTCTCTGAATTTATATATGGAAAACATTATGTTCATTTGATTTAAATAAAAAATGTTTAACAATTTTAACTAGTACTAAAAATAATAATGCCAGATTTTTTATTTGTATTATTGGAATTCTTTATTAATAGCAATTTAATTTGGATCATATTGTATTATGAATGTTTTGTTTTTTCAGTGCATATTTTCCTAATGTAAACCCTTGAGCTATGAAGCCTATTGTCATTTCTTTTCTTCATCATGTCATGATGATGATTCTTAACATTATTTATGTAATATTTCATGTAGAAAAATGGAGGTACTCATACAAATATATCAAAGTTAATCACTACATCAAGCATGGGTTTAATGGAGGGGGGGAATGGGATGGGAATTGGATAAAGGCTAATTGGATGATGTGTGTTTGGATATCCTCACAAGTCTTGTATTCCGTTGTGATGTTTGACTACAATGTACCAATAAAAATATATTAAAATAATTCTTTTATAAAGTTAGAAATAAAACACTTTTTGGTGTTGATTTTATTTATTTATTATTTATTTATTTACTTATTTATTTTTGGTGGTACTGAGGTTCCTGGAAATCCATCTACCTCCAGGCTACACTCCCAGACCCATTTTTATATTTTTATTTGGAAACAGGGTCTCTTAAGCCAGCGAGGCTGGCTTCAAACCTGCACGATCCTCCTGTCTCCACCTCCCAAGTGCAGGGATATTAAAGCGTGTGCTACCATGCCTGGTGATTTATTTTAAAATTCACTTTGGGTTTCTCTTTTAACTCTGTGTAACGTACTTTTCATAGAGAAGCCTTATATGATTAAACTAAATAGTTCTTCCTTTTATATTTTTGCTCTATTTTTATATGTTCCCAGCTTTTCTGGCACATTTTGTCCTTTTTTCTTGTCCCCTACTTAGTCCCTTAATTTCCTCTTGTTCAGCTGGCTGTCCTGGCTTTCTGCACTCTGGGCACTGCCTCCTAGCTGCCCCAGGTAGAAGCAGCTTGTCTTGTCTGTCAGTTATCTATCTCACTGTACGTTTGTTCCTTAAAATTTACTGTGTCAGAATCAGTGTTCACAAACATCTCTTACTTTTATTAACTTACTTGTTAAAATACAAAATCAGTCTTAAAAAATAAGAACCTTTTCTGTACATCAACCATAAATGCACTGAGAAAGAAATTCAGAAAACACTTCCACTCAAGATCTCCAACAAAAAAATAAAATACTTAGTAATAAACTTAACCAAGGAGGTAAAAGCTTCAAAGAAAATTATAAAACATTTAAAAAAGAAATCAAAGAAGATCTTAGAAGATGGAAAGATCTTCCATGCTCATGGATGGGCAGAATTAATATCATTAAAATGTCCATCCTTCCAGAAGTTATCTACAGATTCAATGCAATGCCCATTAAACTACCAAGATCATTCCTCACAGACAGAAAAATCAGTCCTTAAATTTATTTGGAATAACAAAAGGCCCAGAATAGCCAAAGTAATTCTCAGCAACAAAAACCATGCAGGAGGAATCACAATACCTGACTTTAAGTTATACTACAAAGCCATTGTAATAAAAACAGCATGGTACTGGCACAAAAACAGATACATAGACCAATGGAGCAGAACAGAAGACCCAGAAACAAGCTCACACACTTTCAGCCAATTGATTTTTGACAAAGGGGCCAAAGACATACACTAGAAAAAAGGTAGCCTGTTCAACAAATTGTGTTGGCAAAACTGGTAAACCATATGCAGAAAATTGGAAATTAATCCCACTTTCTCACCTTGCACAAGAGTCAATTCAAGATGGATTAAAGACTTGGAAATTAAACCAGAGACCTTGAAGCTCCTCAAAGAGGGCATAGGTCCAACACTCAACACATAGGCATAGATAAACACTTTTTCAACAATACCCCAAAGGCACAACAAATTAAAAGGTGAATCAATACATGGGATTGCATGACACTGAAGAGCTTCTGTTCAGCAAAGGAAACTGTCAAGAATCTCAACTGAGAACCAACAGAATGGGAGAAGGTTTTTGCCACTTATACTTCCAATAGAGGACTAATATCTAGAATATACAGAAAACTCAAGAAACTCAAGACTATAAAAACAAATCATCCAATAACAAAATGGGCAAGCGAACTAATAGACACTTCATGAAAGAAATTAAAATGGCCAATAAATGCATGAAGAAATGCTCAACATCATTGACAATCAGAGAGATGCAAATCAAAACTACCCTGAGGTTTCATCTAACTCCAACTAGAATGGCAATCATCCAAAACACAAACAACAACAGATGCTGGCGAGGATGTGGAGAAGTGGGAACTCTAAGACATTGTTGGTGGGATTGCAAATTAGTGCAACCACTTTGGAAAACAGTATGGAGAATCCTCAGAAGAATGGGAACAAATCTACCATTTGATCCAGCAATACCACTGTTGGGTATCTACCCAAAAGAAAAGAAACCAAACTACCAAACTAATGCATGTGTATCTATGTTCATAGCTGCACAATTAACCATAGCCAAACTATGGAACCAGCCAAGATGTCCATCAACAGATGAATGGATTACAAAACTGTGGGATATGTACACAATGGAATTTTGCTCAGCCATCAAAAAAACTCAACTACATCATTTTCAGGGAAATGGATGGAACTGGAGGACATTATGCTAAGTGAGATTAGTCAGTCACAAAAAATAAGAAATCAGATGCTTTCTCTAATATGTGAAAGCTAAGGAGAAATGGGTCATAGGAGGAACTCTAGATGAAAAAGGAAATCCTAGAGAGGAGCAAACAAGACAACCTAAACAAGGGGATGGGAGTGGGGGGAGAAGGAAATTCTCTAAAACACACAATGTACTTAAACATATAGAAGTCAACCAGTAAGCCAAGAAAGAGAAGGAGGGATGGGGAGGGAGTTGGGTGGGAACTGGGTAGGGGTTAAATAGGTAATGTGTACATGTATGTCCACACAATTTTTTTTCTTTTTTGGTGGTACTGGGGTTCCTGGAAGCCCTTCAACCTCTGGGCTACACTCCCAGACCTATTTTATATTTTTATTTGGAAACAGGGTCTCCTAAGCCAATGCGCACGGCTGGCTTCGAACCTGTGTGATCCTCCTGTCTCTGCCTCCCAAGCGTACGCCACCATGCCCAGCTCCACACAAGTTTTTTACCCCAATATGATGTATGAATATAATGCACCAATAAAAAATTAAAAAAAAACTTAATAATGCCAGCACTCTCGAGTGATTTAAATGTAGTATTTCATCTCATTGCAGTACCATTCAGATAAAAGAAGTCAGAAATCTTGTCCAAGGTCATTTTCTGCTATGGTTCCATCCATAGTTGAGGATGGGTTTGTATCTCTGCTCCTGAAATATTAGACACTGGGCATAATTTGAGTCAAGACCTTTTTAGGGCCATTTTAATGACAATACTCAGGCTTTTTTTTCCATTTGGTGATGCCTCTGTGTACACTAAAGGTACCCAAAGTTTCAGTGTAAACTTTTTTCTAGAAGTTCAGTCCTATGGTACCCATTTATTTCTATTTCATTTGTATTGAAGTAGAAAACTCTGCACTTACTCATCCAGTAAAATGCCTGCTTTTATTTTTATTTATTTATTTATTTATTTATTTATTTATTTATTTATTTATTTTTGCGGGTCTGGGAATGCAACCCAGGGGCATTCGACCTCCAAGCTACAGCCCCTGCCCGATTTTTTATTCTTTATTTTGAAACAGGGTCTCACTAAGTTGCAGAGGCCCTCACTAAGAAGCTGAGGGTGTCTGCGAACCGTGATCCTAAGGTCTCAGCCTCCCAAATGTTGGGATTACAAGCATGTGCCACCACACCCAGCTAAATGCCTACTTTTAAAGCTTCTTTTTTAGGTTAGGTTACATCAGAAATTCTTGGCCCCAATTAATATATTGTAGATTTAAAAAAATCACAGTCTTGGTGTCTCTCAGCCTCCTTATTGTTGAAGCATCTTCTATCTATGAATGTACTACTCCTTGTTACCAGGATGGTAAGAAATTTGTACCACTTGAACAAATACCCTATTGGTTCAAATCTTGAAGACTAAAAGGTGTGATAAGTGTGTGAATCTCAGCACTACATTCTTTCTTTTCACAAAGCAATGGATTCCAAACAAATGAGAGCTTAGACTAGTCATCACACATGAATTTGGAAAGTATATTTCAATATTAGATTAATATTGACATTTTACACACTTTATTTAATATTTCTTATAGCATTTTTCTCATGGTCAAACAAGAATGATTATCTTCTCACCTAACAGATAGATAGACATCAATTTTATCATGTTAATGATTTTCTGTTTCTGTTTATTATGTTTTATTAGGGGAAAAACAAGACTATTCATGATTGATCTCATGGTATAAATATAATTGTGAGAGAATAAAAAAACTTGATCCAAGCAAGAGTTTCTTAAGGTGATTCCAGTGTATATTAGTAGATAGCATTTTAAACAGAAACATCCATAATAATTGAATTATCATTTTATGTTTTCCTCTGGGATGGTAACTTTAATGGAATCATAGAAGATCATCTAGAATCACTTGTGACTATAGAGTAATAATATAGTTTGTACCAATTGGCAATGGTATTTTCTCATTACTTTGGGGCTGGATTCAGTAATTTCCTTGTCTATTGACAAATCCATTTGTACATAGTCACAAACAAAGAAAAATACTATATTTAAAAGGCATCACAGCAATAAATCTACTACTTCCTTTTATTAATACTTTTTATATCAAATAAATCAGCATCAGAAGATTTTTTGCACTCAGTGTGAAATATAAAGACTAAATACATAAGTCACCACAGAAGTGTCTTGACACATATTTAACTCATTTTGTTTTTGTTTGCTTGATATTTTCTCTAAAGATAACAGAATAATGTCTTGAAAAGATGGTGATTTTACAGTTACAAAACAAAAATTGTTTAAATTAAGAGGCCAATTTATATGTATGCAAATTTTTATGCTTCTTTAAACTTAGTTGGTATTTTTGGTTTTAGTCTTTCAATGGTGCATCCAATTGTACATCATAGTGAGATTCAGAGTGTTGCCTGCACCTATGCTTAAAGCACCACTTGGTCTATATATGAATTTCAGATGAAGAGATACAAACACATTACTTTTGGTGAACACGTTAAAGGCTGAAATTCTCTGGGAAGTTATCATATCTGCTGAAAAAGCAAAATGAAACTCAATTCACTAGCCATTAAATCTGGCTACATTATACCTTCAAACAGAGGAACTTGCTCCTGTTATTGTTTTAGTCCACTTGGGTTTACTAATGAAATTGTTTAGATGCATGTACTCTTTTAGTCAGGGATATAGTAGAAACTATGAGCACTGAGTTAAATATTTGCAAGTAATTATCATCTTATAAAAAGAAATACTGGCCTTGGTAATTTTAATATTAATTTTTTATCTAACTAAATTTGAATTCATCTTTTTAAAATTTTGTGTTTTTTGAACTCTAAACCATATAGTTATTTCAGGTTTACTTTTAAGAATATATTGGTTAGAGTAGTATGAGTTTAGGGTAGTTGAAATGGTATGGAAATGTTCAAATGTATATATTTTTCCATGTAAATTACTCCATAAATCTATGTGAAAAGTTTGGGGTGTTTTTGTGAATAATATATTGTATTTCAAGTGACACATTTGTTCCTGTGTATACACATTTTACAGAGTTCAGATTGAGTCTATTGGATTGCACTTGAAAATATGTCAACTTTATAAAACAGGTTACTAAATATACCTATACAATTTATTCAGAGTTAGTAATGTATTCCAGTTTTCCTTTTGGGGGCCAAAGTGTTCATATTTTACTGTAGTAATTACCATCCATCAAGCTAGATCAAAGTTATTGGATCAAAGAACAGGTTTTTAGTTTCTGGAGCTTTTATAATACTACTCTGAACATGAATATTTAAAATTTATAAAGTTTTGATAGTATGGGAAATTGATTTTTATAACCAACTCTAGGCAGCACTGTATATTCCTGAAGTCTTATGAATATGAGTGCATTTAATCCCTGAAATCTCGGGAAAATAGTGTGTCCTTATCTTCTTATGCCTATAAGGTAGCCTGTTTTTACATTGTTGAAAGTTGTGAGAAATATGATTATGGCAATTCTCCTTAAAGAAATGAAGAATATTTGTGTAGAACTTTCTTCAAATTCTTATCTTGAGAAGCTACATTTATATAAAACAGGGATGTGGAATGGGATGAGAGTGTAATGTTTAAATTAAAATTATGATTAGCCTTTTATACAACTTTTCTGAACCCTATTAGCCTTTGTGAATTAAAAATAAAATTTTAGATCTTTTTAATGTTTGCTGATATTTTTTTCGGAAATAAGTACAAAATGTGTGCACCCTATGGCATATATTAAACATAGACTGATTTAAGATTTTAAAAATTGACCATTCAACTTTCTATAAAGCACAAACCAATAATCAATCTGTATGTGATAACTTATAATAAAAGCACGTGGTGACAACTGAATCTGGTGATTTCATGGTTAACAGAAAGGCAGATATATAAAGTGATGCTAAATCACAGATGCTGGCTTTGTGGAAAGCCATTTTCTTTACTTCGTAAGGAATTACTAAACAAAGTCTCTACATAGATGAATATGAGACACTAAATGGTTTAATCTCCCAAAATGTACTAGTCTACAATTTAGGAAATATAGTAAAATATAACCTGGTATACTCAAGAAGGCAAATTATAATTTGTAGGCAAATTATAATCAAGTTACATAAAAAATCCAATTAGGAGGTTAATGGGCAGGACTTGATTAATTTTGTTTGCTTTGGGGAAGATATGTACCTATTACCTTTCTAAATTTTAGTTTATAACTAAAATTATAACTGTACTTTATAACTTCAGAATAATCTATCAGTTTCTAACTCCAAAAGCTCTGTGGCATTGGAGCACCATATTTTCATATTTCCTTTAACATTCTCATCAGTTCATATGGGTTTTTATGATAAAAGGTTCAAGATGCAGGCTTCCCCTGTGTGCTTTAGCTTTGCAAGCCTCTTAAGTCCTTTACCTCCACTTTGACTTCTCACACATATCTAAAATTTAATCTACTTTAAATTATTGTTTTCTCTGCCAGAAAAAGGGGTCATTGATTCATCATTCCCTTTAAACCAAAACATTGAAATCACAACTTGCATCTATCTTCTTCCTTCCATTTGTAATGCTACCTTCTTATTCTTTAAGTTATCTTGTGCCTTGATTGCTACCTGTCTATATCTGCCTTTTTCCATTTTGTGACTTTCCTATTAAATCTCTCCATTGTTAAAAATATGATCTCCTCATCACCTAAATTGAATCACATCCATATATTATTATTATTGTTGTTGTTGTTGTTGTTGTTGTTGTTGTTGTTATTTTAGCAGGGCTTTCCTTCTAAGCTTAAAATAAAATAGATATTTCTTTTTTTTGTGTGTGTGTGGTGATACTGGGGTTCCTGGAAGCCCTTCTACCTCCTAGCTACACTACCAGACCTATTTTTTAAATATACTTTTTATTTGGAAACAGGATCTCTTAAGACAGCGTGGCTGGCGTGATCCTCCTGTCTCTGCCTCCCAAGCGCGGGGATTACAAGTGTGTGCTCCACGCCCCGCTACATATTTCTTTTACAATGGCAAACCAAGCTTTCATGATCACTTACTGCATATCTTGTCAAATTTGTTTTGTGGTGCATTCTTTCTACCTGGCCACACCTAAGCCAAATTGTTTTTCCTTCAGTCCTATGATGATCCAAGCACTCTTTAGTCTTAGTCATTTGGCATAAAGTTTGACCATTGAAAAGCATGCTCTCCTTACACCTCCTGCCCCTATTCCCCCTCTGCACTAAATTCACTTTAGGCTTTAATTTAAATTTTTTTTTTTTTTTTTTTTAGTTTTCTCTCCTGACTGCCCCAACTTCTCCAAATAAAGAAGATTGTGTGTGTGTGTGTGTGTGTGTGTGTGTGTGTGTGTGTGTGGTTTATTTTACCTATTGCATATTTCTATATTAATACTCATTATGAATTGAAGTTATTTCATTATTTATCAGCTTGCTTTCTTTTTTGTGTACCTTCTTCATGACATGTTAACCAAATGAGGTCAGGGGTAGTATTTGCCTGGATACTATCTAGTCTAATACATTACGTCTCTACCCAGTAAACAGTTCTTGACATGTAGTTGGTATAGTGGTAAGCTTTTCATTTTTAACTCAATATTTGAGAAAAACAAAAAATTCATGATTGACCCTCTCCTTTGCTTTTTGCTCAATTTGAAGCAGAGCATGATGGCAGAAGGGCATGGCAAAAAAAAAAAAAAAAAAAAAGCAACTCATTTCATGTGAGCTAGGAAAGAGAGAGAAGAAAAAAGGAGCGAGAGGAGATAGGGGAAGGAGGGAGGGGAAGGGAGAAAAAGGAGAAGAGAAGAGAAGAAAGAGAAGAGAAGAAAGAGAAAGTGAGATCCTGTTTCAAAATAAAGAAAAAATGACTAAAAAATAGGCCTGGGGGTGTATCTTAGGAGTAGAATGCCCCTGGATTCCATCCCCAGTACTGCAAATAAAATAAAATAAAATAAAATAAAATAAAATAAAATAAAATAAAATAAAAGGCTGGGGGTGTAGCCCAGAGATAATTTTAACTAATTATATTTTAACAAATTATAAACCATTTAGTTCTTTCTAACTGGCTGCAACTTGCCAGGTTGGCATTTACAATTCAGTTCTGAGAATTTTGCAGCTTGTGGTCTGGTGTCTTTCAGTTTGGATGAAGCTTTATCTCCTCTCAGCCATTCGTCCTTCTGAACTTTTGCTGTTATTTCTATTCATTCTAAACCTGGGTGGGAATGAAAGTTTTCTTATGTAGCTCTTGCTATAAAGCACTTTAGGTTTGTTTGTGCATCATAAAACAGTGTTTTGCTGGGTTGCTAAGTGTCTTGCTAAATTGTTGAGGCTGGTTTTAAAACTGCAATTTTGTCTCAGCCTCCCAAGTACTGGAATTACAGGTGTGTGCTAGTCCATACCTGCCTCCTTAAGCTGATACTTCTGAACTTCATCCACACCAATGAAAAATCAAATAGCTTCCCCTTGGGTTGGTTTAGAACAATTTGGAAGGAGAACTCTGTCACAATCTTAGATGAGTGGCAATACATTAATACTTCTATTATAGTTAGATAAAAAATGTCCCCTTAAGAGCTCATTTATTAACATTTTGGATTGATATAACTGAGTCATGAGTGTTGTAATCCCAGAAGTGGATAAATATTCTTTTCTCTAAGTTATGTGATCAGATATTTAGATTATGGTGCAAGAATGCTGATGGATATAGTAAATATAGAGGATATATATATATATATATATGTAGGATATATATACATATATATATATGATATAGAGAAGCAGGATTACTACTACTATATCTAAGTCTGACCTTGTGGATTGTGATTCTTTAAAACTGGTTTGTGAGAGGAATGTGGAAGGGCCAGAAGGTGACTCCCATCTCAGAGCCCATGTAATTCTGGCCTGATTAGAAAAAGCAGGCCATGGAAGCTTTTCCCCATATTTCAAAATAAGGTCTGGGATCCCAGGCAGTACACCACCAATTGAAATCATCCAGGCCACAGGGTTGGGGTTGCCAAGAACCCTTGGAGATCATGTCTCATCATCATGTTCAACAGATGCCAGAAGTGGAACTGCAAGACCAAATGCTGGCCCTGCTGGATTTTGTTACTGTTTTGGTCCCATCCTTTCTCTCTTGGACTCTATTCCTACTTTTAGGAATACAGGTGTTTACACCTAGCAATTGTACATTGGATTCATGTAACTTACTTTTTGCTTTGATGTTCATTGTCTTTTACAGGGGCACACAAGAGTTCACACTGAGTCTCAGACTTACTTTGGACTTTGGGACTTTTCAGCAATGCTGGAACTGTTAAGACTGTGGGAACTCTTGGAGAGGACTAAATACATTTTTGCATTCTGAGCTGGGCATGACCTCTGTAGGGGCAAAGATGGAATGTTATAGTTAGATAAAGATGTTCCTTAAAAAAACTCATTTAGTATTTGAAGCTAATATAATTGAGTCATCAAGATTGTAATCTCTGAAGTGGATAAGCCCATTGTAATGGGTTTTCTTGGGTGGTATCCAATAGGCCAGTTACATTTGCTAGAGATGGGTCAATGAGGGTGCATTTTTGGGGATTATATAAAGTGATCCTACTCTTTCTGCTCCACCATTTTTTAAAATGTTTTTGGCCTCCATTATGTGAACACTGCCCCTGTTCTCACTCTCTGCTATGCCCTGAGATCCATGGTTCCCAGCTTCATGTGGACTGAGCCCCAAATTGTAAGAAAATAGATCTTCTTTCCTCTAAGTTATATGGTCAAATATTTAGATTATGATGGATACAACTTCCTTATTATTTAAAACGTTTTCCTTCTTAAATAGACATTTCATGAAAGAAAAAATTTAAATGGCAAATAAATGCATAAAAAAATGCTCAACATCATGAGCCATCAGAGATATTCAAACCAAAACTACACTGAGATTTCACCTAGAATGGCAATCATTCAAAATGCAAACAAGAACAAATCCTGGTGAGGGATGTAGACAATGAGAACTCTTAAGACATTGTTGGTGGGATTGCAAATTAGTCCAACCACTTTGAAAAACAGTATGAAGGATCCTTAGAAGAACGGGAACAAACTTACCATATGACCCAGCAATACTGCTTCTGGATATCTACCCAAAAAAGGGAAATAAAACTATCAAACTAATGCATGCATAATTATGTTCATAGCTGTTCAATTCACCATTTTCAAACTCTGGAACCAGCTAAGATGTCTATCAACAGTTGATGCATGACAAAACTATGGGATATGTACACAATGGAATTCTAATCAGCCATAAAGAAAAACACAATTATATCATTTACAGGTAAATGGATGTAACTGGAGAATATTATGCTAAGTGAGATTAATCAGTAACAAAAAATAAGAAATCAGATTCTCTTTCTAATATGCAGAAGCTAGGGAGACAATGGGTCATAGGAGAAACTATAAATGAGCAAATATGGTGACCTAAGTGAGAAGGGGGAAGAGGGAAATTCTCTAATGCACCTGATGTAAATTAACAGACATATCAATGTCAATCACTAAGCCAAACATGAGAAGGAGGAAGGGGAAATGGGATGGGAACTGGATAAGGGATAAGTGGGTAATGTGTGCATGTATGCCTTTACCATCTTGTACCCCATTAAGATGTATGACTACAATGCATGAATAAAAAATGAAAAAAGTTTTCCTTCCACTAAAAGAAACAGTAGGAAAGAGTATTTGAATTCAGCTATTTGATCAATTTTCTCCCTCTAGCCTTTTTCTCTCTTTTCTTCATTATCTCCTTGAGAAAAAAGGATCTTTATTTTTTGACACTATTTTGTAAAATAACAAATATTTTTAATACTAAATGGCACACTTTCTATTTTATGAGAGTTTTGGATGACCCGAGTCTCCCATGCTTAGTCTCAACTCTACTGAAATGGAGGAATGCACTTAAGGAATGCTTTCACAAAACAATAACTAATTTTTTAAGGCATTTTCTTTCTGCAAATTCTACTTTGATTAAAAGATCAAATGTTATCAGGCTCCACCCTCCCTTTTTATTTTTTTCTTAAAATTTTTAATCTTCTTTGGTTAAGTGAAAATTCATTATGTATATGTACCACATTTTTTGTTATGTTGCTTTTAGAAAAATGTATGGAACTAGAGAACATTAAGCTATGTGAGATCACTCAGCCTCAGTCAAGGGTCGAATATTTTCTCTCATATGTGAAATATAGAGAGCATATAGGAAACAAAGGGGACTTTAGATAATCAAGGAGAGAGATAATTTAAATAATAAAAGGGAACTAAAGGAAGGAGATGGGGAATGGAAAAGAAACTGATGAAAACTAGTAATCCCTGCGCTTGGGAGGTGGAGAAAGAAGGATCGCGCAGGTTCGAAGCCAGCCATGCTGGCTTAAGAGACCCTGTTTCCAAAAATAAAATAGGTCTGGGAGTGTAGCCCGAAGGTAGAAGGGCTTCCAGGAACCCCAGTACCACCAAAAAAAAAAAAAAGAAGAAAAGAAAAATAGTTTAAATAATGCTGTATCTATATATGAAGGTATCACTACCA
This sequence comes from Muscardinus avellanarius, assembly GCF_963383645.1. Taxonomy (NCBI): domain Eukaryota; kingdom Metazoa; phylum Chordata; class Mammalia; order Rodentia; family Gliridae; genus Muscardinus; species Muscardinus avellanarius. The sequence continues at coordinate 31,804,691 of NC_137791.1, forward strand.
GGCTCATTAAAATATATTAATAGGGTTGGATAGTGGAGTGGGACTAAAGGGAAACACACAGAGACCAGTGAGCATGTATATTTCTATCACTTTGAACCTCATTATAATCTATAATTACAATTCAATAATAAAAATATTTTTTCAAAGCATTTAGATCATATAATATAGGCAAATGAATGCCTTTAACTGGATAAGGTACCGATCAGATACTCATAAAGGTAACATAAGAACAAGAAATAATTATTTTAATAGTAGTCTAAGTAGATCATCCTTTATATAGACATTCAAACTGAAAAAATATTTGGAGAAACAGGATAAACATCTGTACCTAATTTTGTTAAGTTACTCATAAGACTAGGAGAAAAAACGAAAGAAAAATGGATTAAGAGATGTTAAAAGATATTTCAATCTGCCCAAGAATATTTGTCTTTATACAATGCATACAGTTTACCATATGTAAATTATATTGGATTAGCATGTCACTTTAGTTTCTCAAGTGCAGGGGGCTTAATTTGAATCAGCCTTGAGTCTACAGTTAGCTTGTTTTGGTTGGCAGCATTTAAATTCAGAGACATTGTCTGTTCAGTCTTCCCAACCATGAATTCTTCACTGCACATCCTGCACATATTTTATCTCTTGTCTCTGATTCTCTTGATTTAGTGAGGAGCAAGGTCTGTGTAAAGATGTTGCATAGTCAGCACTTATCAGGAGGGAGCAAAAATTTTAGTGTTGGCTCTGTTGGTAGATAAGCTGTAAGAAAAGACTGCAGTTATTAAAATAAGATAGTGACTGCTGAATGCCTTTGCCAAGAGGTTTATTATAATGGGATAGGGATCTTGTTAATTAACTCAGTAAAATTACTAAATCTGGAAGCTTCTTTCTGGAAAACATAGAAGTGATAATTTATATTCTCTAAAGAGTGTTATAAAATCATCATCTTTTCATTCAAATATGCATAGTGTCTGCAACATGTCATGCACTCTACTGATGGGTGGGATAAATTGAGTGCGTAATTGAGGCACCAGGATAAAATACTTAAATTCCAAAAATGTTGATTCAAGTTCATAAGAGGATTCTGAAAGGAAATACTAAGGTGCAGTTTCATGACACCTAATTTGATGTTATAAAATGATCAAGCATAAATATTGAATAAAAGAGCTTTGAAGACATTTTAAGTAGGAGGGGGATGTCTAATTTTTAAAATCTGTGCTCTTAAGATGAGTTTGATGCCATCTTTGGGCAGTAAAATATATAGATGTGGTATACATAACTAAATCATATAAAGAAAGGAGGATATGACTATCAATCTAACTGGCAGAATAGAGAATGTGAGGGGCTGATGCTGCACATAATGTAATTTCTTATTCCAGTGGCGATCCTGTGGTAGAAATGTCAGCTTCATATAAAGTTAAGAGATTCTGTCCCAAAATTCATTTGACAGAAGGTGAGGAGACTGCAGCAATGAGGCATTATACATTGACCACCAGAAAACCAGAAATTGAAGATGAGAGCTGTAAAAGAAGTATCCAGGTGAGAAGAGGTGGTGGTGAGAGAGATGGGGCTAGCAAGAGGCAGACTCACAAGTCTCCCATGAGAAAAAATGCCCACTTTAATTTACACTATGTTCAAAGGACATAACCAGACAAGTTGAACTATCTAGAAATGATCTTTCCTTTTTTGTCTGTTAACTCCAGAAGCTATGGACATCAAACTAAATGAGGACACGAAAGAGACAAAAGCTGCTTCTATATACTTTTCCTGAAAGCAGGTATCTGCTAAACATGGACCTATTTGATAGATGAGGGAAGATTTGACTCCGAAGTCTTGTCTAAAGTTTTGATTATTGCACTGGATAGGATATTTAATAAATAAATTGTCTCAGTGAGTAGAAAAGGCAAAGGTCCTCCGAAAGTGAAGGAATACAAATTCTTCCCTGAGGATAATTAATAGGAGATTGGGGGTAAAATAAAGTGATATGATTAAAATATTTCATCATTCATGATTACATTAGATCTCAGAGAAACAAAAACTATGATATAGTTTTTGCTCTTGAGATATCAACTTTTAGTGTCATTTATTTATTTATTACAGTTTTTGAATGCTAGGTACTGAAACCAGGGCCTGGTGCATGATAGACAAGTGCTATACCATTGAGCTTAAACCCCAACTAGAATGCTATATATTTAAAAGGAGATTGATACTTATGTAAGGTATAATGAGAACTCTTGGGATGGATATTTAACCAAGACAGAAGGATAAAAAAAAAAAAACTCAGAAGAGGCAGCTTTTGTGTGGTACTGGGGATGGAACCCAGGGATATTCTACCTCTGAGCTACACCTCCAGCCCTATTTTTATTCTTTATTTTGAAACAGGGTCTCACTATGTTGTAGAGGGCCTCAATAAGTAGCTGAGGCAGGCCATGAACTGCGATCTTGAAAGAAGAGTTGATAATGAGCTGGGAGGATTGAGAACTGGGTAAAAAAAAAAGAGCATGTGCAATATTACATACAATTTTTTATTGAAAAAACTTTGACCTAAATATGATACTCCTTCTTGTCCTGTTAACCTGAATTGGGCCAGAAAGCAATGGAAGGGACTGGAAAGGGCTGTTTGTGCCTTTGAGCCTTCAAAAGGTAAAGCTCTCTGGTCTCTGCTTTCTTTCCTCTTCTATCTCCCTTCCTCCCTTCTTCTCCCTTTCCATCTCTTCCTCCTCTTCTTTTTTCTTCCTTTTCCACCTCCTCCTCTTCCTCTTCTTGTTTTGTTCTCCTTCTTTGTAATAAGAATTTAACCTAGGGACGTTTTATTTCTGAGGTAAACCCCCAGGCACTCCCTCATGTTTTTATTTTGAGCATAGTCTTGCTAAATTGCTGAGGGTCTTACTAAATTTTTGAGGCTGGCCTCCAATCTGTGATTCTTATCTCTGCCTTCCAAGTACTGGGATTATAGGGATGTACCACTACACATCTTTTTTCCTTCTTTAAATTTTTGAAATGAGGTTTTTCTTGATACAGTGGACATTCTTAGATCAAACTAGAGGGGGAAGAGATCCATACAGAAATTAAAGTTTAAGAAACTCCATGTCTCTTCAAATTAAAGTACTGTCTTTCTATAGCAGTGCCCAGTCTTAAATCAGGGAATGGGTGGATGGGGAAGAGATTGTTCACCATTTTTTACCTGAAGTGCACTATTGTTCTTTCTCTTCTTATTATTTGCTACTTCTTATTTTTTCCTCATGGTACTGGTACTGGAGTCAACAGCACCTCCCCACCCCGGTCTCACTCATACCAGTCAAGCACTCGATTGCTAATCCACATTCCAATATCTTCTTATTTCTGATTGATTGTATTGTTTCCACTTATTTGGAAGCTTAAACTGACTTTATAGTTGCAACAATAACTTAACAATTCAAAAACTAAATTACATATAATTTACTTATCTTCAGATATATTAACTTGTACACATTGTATATTTGTAAAACGTTGAGAGGAAAATAATGTAGGTCATAAGGAGGCAGATGCTAAACAATAACTCCTATATAATAATTGTTTTTTGAGATTTTTATAAGAGAATATATCAAATAAGTACCAAAACTATCAGCAAAGATCCAGAAGTATTATATATACTCAGTAAAATTGGGCATGATTGAAATAAATAAACAGAAATGTCTTAGCCCACAGGATAGGATTCTGGTCCTTAATGCCTCTGACACAAAATTCTTGAGTTTGTAATAAAATAAGTCAAAATGCTCTGGTTTTTTAAAATGCTAAGGCTTTGATCTTTAGGAGCTGCTGAAGAGGATTCATCTTAGGCCAGTGCTCTGCTTCTTGGAACTGAGCCTACCAGTCAGCGTTTGGATGATTAAAGGGAAATTCCTCCTTCCTTGGTCTTCATTTTGTCATCCCTAAAAGTGTGTCTCTTCCACTTAAAACCTTGATTCAAAGCATAAAATATATTTTATTTTATCTGTTAAATATCATACATAGATTAATTCTTATTTTGGACATAGACATGGCTTTAAATCCTGGGGAGGAGAATGGGGCTAGCAGGAAACAGACTCACAAATCACAGATGAGAAAAAAACATCCACTTTAATTGACACTATGTTCAGGGGACATAACCAGAGAAGTTGAACTTTCTGGACATGATCTTTCTTTTTTAAAAAAGATTTTCTTTTATTCTTCTGTCTTGGTTAAATATCCATCCCAAGAGTTCTATGTAAGTTCTATATAAGTATCAGTCTTCTTTTATATATATAGCATTCTAACTGGGGACAAAGCTCAATGGTACAGTACTTGCCTACCATGCACCAGGCCCTGGTTTCAGTACCTAGCAAAAAAAGTAATAAATAAATAAATGACAGTAAAAGTTATGACACCAGTCATGCTTAGCTGAGTGGTAATTTTAATATGTTTTTTATATATTACCCTAACATTGTCTGTAAAATCAAGAAACTATCTAATTTGACCTATTAATCAAAAATAAAAAATAATATTTTGCCTACTATGAATAATTATTTTAGGGGAAAATATTATATTGTCATACTTGTGCCCTTTGAGAATAAGACTCTGAAAATTATTTTTCTGAAAATTATCAGAATAGCAATTCAGTTCAAGAGAAACTTCATTGATCTTGGAAACAAAAGACTGAAGTCTTCCTATTTCTCATACATGTTAGTTGTGTGACATAGTCCCTTCAACTCTCTGTGCCCCCATTTTTTTAATGGATAAATCGATTCATTGGCCTAAATATCAACTTCTAAAGATGAGTTGGCAGTTTTAATGATTTTCCCACTTCCTTGATGATGTTATCAATCAATTATAGAATTATTTCCCATGGATCCAAGACATGGTCTCACCATCATTGTCAACATCACCCTCCAAGAAGCACAACCAATTATTTTACATTTGCAGAATCAATTTTACCTCTTCTAAAATCCCTTACAGCTATAATAGCTTTGAAGTGGAATAAAATGTGTTTGTCACAGAAAAGCAAAGACCATAAGTAGGTTTCTCTTATAGGTGTAATCTAGAAAGAAAATAGAAAAAAAGAGGATTTTAGATAAAAAAGAAGTATTATGTCTAATTATATTGTATAAATTAAACTTAAAAAACAATATTTATCCAAAAATCAAGTAAATAAGTAAAATATGTCTCTTACACAGAAAAAAATAAAGACTAAAAGAGAAAATACTTGAAAATGAGTCTAAAATGTAAGGTTGTAGTCCATTTGTGAATAATGATGATGACATTGTGACATCAAAGTACTTAAGTGGGTACTCAAGGACTCAAAGTATGTATCAAAGGTCATTCTGAGAGCATTCTAGAAGTTGTATTTGGGGTGACACAAAAGAGCCAGAGGTTCCAAAAACAATGGCAGTCCAGGTCAGATAATGACTACTCCATGAACCAGGGCATCAGTAGAGAAAACACATGACATATTCAAAGGTGGGCACTATAGGCTTTGATTTCTGACTAATTGGTCATGGAAAGCAAGCAAATATTAAGAAGTCAAAAGTTTACTATAAGTAATGGTTTATTTCTACTCTCATTCATCACTTTGAAGGTGAGATTTCTGTTTTGTTTTAACCTCACATATAATTAAATCTCTACCATCTTGCACTAACTCATATACAGAATGAATCAATTCCAACTTTATTTATTCCATTAAGCTATTAATAACTACTATTACAAGATTAGCTCTGTAATTTTTCAAATGAGATTTAGAAATTTATATAATTAAAAATAACAGTTGGATATTTTCTGCTGGGAAAAGTTATTTATTATCAACTAATCATCATTTAGGTGAAATCATTAGTTAGTTAAAAGATTAATGCCCATTATCATCTGTTAGATTATTGCCAAACTAGGTGTTGGCGGACATTCATTCAGAAAAACTGACCCATGTGAATATCAAATAAGTTTAAGAAATTGAGTTTCTATGTTCTATGATTTGTTTATTAATATCAGCATAGACAATCTGTGAATTAGGCTAAATATCTGTGCTCCTCTCATGCCTCAACTGACCAACCTCTGTAGAACTCCAGTGACCTTTCACCATTGCTACTGTCCCTTATTGTACAAAATCCAGGGGGTAGTTGTCCTTCTTTGTTAGATTGTTAGCTCTAGCCCTCAAATGCCCTCTTCTACATTACTAAGAGGCAGAAAATATAGATGGAATTCTCAGTTCTACCTTCATTAATTGTATAATTTTTTCAAGTTAATTAAAAATTTTGAATATTTTTTCTCACTGATTATAGAAATAATATCTATACACCTTTTAGGTTTGTTATGAGGTTTAAGTAAAAATGAAACATTTAATATTTTGCATATTGCCAGACTTTTAGTAACTTTTTAAAATGGTAGTTACTAGTATAAGTATTATTACCTCCATTCCATTAGAATACTGTCTTCTGGAAAATAAGAGGCCCTATAGCTTGAAAATTAACTCATAATGGTATGTTAATTGTTGATACTATAAACCTGATCAGTCTTGATCAGCTCATTGAATCATTTTCTTCAGTAACCAGTACTTAAGCCAGAGGTTCTCACATTTTTTACTTAAATTTTTTTTTTTTTTGGTGGTACTGGGGTTCCTGGAAGCCCTTCTATCTCCGGGCTACACTCCCAGACCTATTTTTACATTTTTATTTGGAAACAGGGTCTCCCAAGCCAGCGCGCGCGGCTCGCTTCGAACCTGCGCGATCCTCCTGTCTCTGCCTCCCAAGCGCGGGGATTACAAGCGTGCGCCACCACGCCCGGCTTTACTTAAATTTTCATAGGTATTATAACTCTTAAAAGGTAAGACTCCATGACCAGATAAATTTGGGGCATAAATTTTCGGTTCTTTACTGTAGTAATTTTCCAAATGTTTTAATGTACTCACATACATTGTGAATATTTATAAAGAAATCTTAAAAAAAAACAACCAACCATTCAAACCATTCCCAAACCTTGGGTGCTGTAATATGTATTCAAAAAACCTTGATACTTGAAGAATTAATGGTAAAAATGTGATGTGTGTTCTATTGTTTCTGTTAGGTTTCTTCAGACTTCTCAGTCACTTCCAAAATTAGTTACCACATTTTTAAGCTACAAAACACAAATATCCACACTGGGATTTCTTAAAATATCTGGTCAAATTTTTGTTAATAAAATTAACGGTTCCCCCAAAGCAGTGAACCACCTGCCTTTCTTTATTTTTCACTGCAAATTACTTGAAACATAATATTTGCTTAAAAAGTCCTTATACCTGCCCCTTTTGCTCTTCATATCCTCACAAAACCCCATGCTGTCTTTGAAGTAAGATGCTAATTCTCATATTATTTCCTCTGCAGTAAGATTCTAATTATATCTAGATCATCAAGAGCAATGCCTGTGCATAGTTTCTCTGAGAACTGCATTTAAAGTATTCAAGTAACTGAAATGCTGGGTTGGAATTCATATTTTTGTGCCTTAAATAGTTTTTAAAAAAGTGGTAGCTAGTAGCAACCTTATTGCTAATTAATATGCATGATGCTTTCTAGCTGAGTACACAAGTGTGATATATTTACAATGGATGAAAGTCAAAGAAGGATGGGAAGATTTACAATTTTGCACAATTATCATACCATTTTTTTGCTTTACAAACAGAGCTTTATAAACAGAGACAATCATGTAATCACAAAGAGCAGCCCCCAAAAATCTTGGTTTCAAGTGAAGTATTTCACATGTAGTTGCAGGAATGGAATTAAAGTAAACAAAATAAGAAAAAATAAGATGGGAAAGATATTTTCTAAATAGAAAATCATTTACTATCTCAAATAAATGCATTATCCTCTAGTATTATGTAAATTTAAAATAATCAAAGATTATAATAAATATTTCTTAGTATCCTTGATTTACAGTATGTCTTTTTTTCATTTTAGCTGTAATCTGGAAGTGTGAATAGTCTTAACAGAAATATAAATAATTTTCATTTTTTACTAAACTTTAAATTTAGACTCATCCTACCCTCAAGATGCACTCCTACCCCTGTTTTATGTTTTATTTTGAAACAGAGTCCCACTAATTTGCTTAGGCTAATCTCAAACTTATGATCCTTCTGTCTCAGCCTCTCAAGTACTGAAATTATGGGTATGCACCACCATGCCTGCTACTAATTTTCTTTAATGAGAGCTAGTATGAACAAAGATAAGAGACATTTTGGAGTTTAAATATTTATATGAATTATCTCATTTAAAATATTTCTATAATTGTACAGGCTAAAACATGCATCAAATAGTATGTTCCATACACCATAAAAAACATAAAAAAGCAAATTCTAAACCAAAATTAAAAACCAAATTTTTAGGATTTCAGATCTCAGGCTCTTCTCTGGGAAAAACATTATGCTGAAGTCTTTTGCCTGAATTGTGAGCAAATTAATGTGACAATCTACACTTCTACTTCTGCCCAGAGCCACTGTATAACCAGGCTTATTTTGACATGTGAGCTGAGAGATCATGGAAGTGTTCCTGGAAGACTAATTTTCATGTTTTCTAAGAGAACAGTGTATATTTGGAGCTCTCCTGGCATATCTTTTCTTGAAAATAGCTGCTTTGTCTTTGACTTGTTAAATCTCTTTTTATCAGCCCACACATAGTATACTTGACCTCAAACTCTGAGAGATGCTGAATGATGATCCAACACTGAAGAGGTGACCTGACTATCAGGACTTTGCTTTCACTTAACATATATTTTAGAGACTACTTTTAAAACAGAATAATGTGCTTTAGAGATGCAGTTCAGTCTGTTTTACCCATTTTATGGTAAATACTTTACCACTAGATTATCTCCCATCCTCCACCAATTCTAAAATCCATATCAAATAATATTAAGCATTGAAATGACTTTGTGAGGCATATAGTCAAGCTTTTCCATTTTCTCCCTCCTCCCCTACCCCCAGTACTGGGAATTGAACCCAGGGGCATTCTACCTCCAAGCTACACCCTGGCCTAATTTTTTATTCTTTGTTTTCTAAACAGGGTCTCACTAAATTGTGGAAAGCCTCACTATGTAACAGGATTTCTGCAAACTGAAATTCTCCTGTCTCAACCTTCCAAGTACTGGGGTTACAAGCATGAGCCATCATGCCTAGCTTAAGCTTTTCCATTTTACAGATAAACAACATAAGGTCAAGAGAGGATTAATCAGCTAAGGAAGACTTTTATTCTAAAAATACAACTATACTTGTTTATGATTTCATTTGAAACTACTTTTAGCAATTTAATATTCTTTAGTTGTATCTACAAGGTGCATATTCATGTGGGAGAGCTAACAAATGCTACTTAATATACAAACAATGCTTCAACAAGATTTTCATGCATTTTGGAGAAGGTTCCTTGAATAGTGGAGAAGAATGTACATTCAGATGTTGTTGGTTGGAAATTTTATATATGTCTACTAGGTCCATTTGTTTTATAGTGTTCTTTAGCTCTGAAGAGTCTTTACTTATCTTTTTCCTGAAAGATAGATATAGAAGTATGAGTGGTGTGTTGAAGTCTCCTAATATTATTGTATTTGAGACCTAATTTTTCCTAAGAGTTTGTTTTATAAAAGTGGGTACACCCACAATTGGGGCATATATGTTTATTATCACTAAATATTTTTGTTGAATTGTTCATCTTATTAGTAAGAAATGACTCATTTTGTCTCTTCTGAAAAGATTTAAAGTCTGCTTTGTCAGATATGAGTGTTACTACCTCTGTTTTCAGGCTCCATTTACAATAGCACATCTTTTTTCTGTCACTTCACCTTTAATCTATGGATATCTTTGTCTGTAAGCGAGTTTCTTGCAGGCAGCATATGATTGGATTATATTCTTTAATGTACATTGCCAGCCTCTGACTTTTAATTGGAGCATTTAGACCTTTAACATTTGGTGTTATTATTGAGAGATGATTTTTGTTTCCTATATTTGACTTACATTTACTATTTTATATAGTATTATTTCTCCTTCACTTAGAAGTCAAACAACAGTAAATGCTGGTGAGGATATAAAGAAATAGAAACTCTTTTATATTCTTGGTGCTATTGCACATTAGTGAATATACTGTAGAGATTCCTAAGAAATTTAGGAATGGATCCACCATATGATCCATTTTACCACTTCTGGGTATCTTTCCATAAAGACTAAAATCACACTGTTATAATAACATATGCACATCCATGTTTATAGCAGCACAATTCACAATAGCCAAATATCAAATTAGTCATCAAACTTGCTAAACTAGGTGTCTATCAATATATAAATGAACTACAAAATTGTAGGCTATACACACTATAGAATTCTATTCAACAATCAAAAAGGACAAAATAATGTCATTTGAAGGAAAATAGATGGACCTAGAACATTATGTTATGTAAGATGAACCAGTCACAGAAAGCGATCATATGTTTTCTCTCATATGAGGAAGCTATGGAGTATTGAGATATCAGAGGGACTTCAGCTAATGGAGGAGAAACTCCAGTGGAGTCAAGGAGGTGGTGAAGGGAGGATCAATGGAGGAATCACTTCCATTTTCATTGACATTATGTACAAATGTGAAAATACCAATGTCAATCTCAATACCCTGTATGGGGAAGATGGGGGAAATAGCAAGAGAGAGCTGGGGGAAAGCCCACCAAGTGCTGTGTGCACATACATCACCATCGCTATAAACTACATTATGTTGTGAGACTATCATTCACCAATAAAATATTTTAAAAAATATTTCTTATGCAGCTAAGAATGGTGGTACACTCCTATCATCCCAATACGTGGAAGGCTGAGATAGAAGGATTTCAGGTTCAACATCAGCTCTCAGGAACTTAATGACACTCTTTTCAAAGCAAAAGATAGAAGAGGCTGGAAGTGTAGCTTAGAGATAGAATGCCTTTGGGTCTGATCTCTAGTACTTGTGCACATGTACAAACACCACACACACACACACACACACACACACACACACACACACACACAATTTCTCAAAAAAAACAATTAACAAGTGCTTTGATTTCTCTGTTTAACATCAAATACTCCTTTCTGTCTATAATAGGCAGATTTTCATTCCCTTAATTTTCAGTCTTCAATCACCTTTTTAAACTGAGTCAGGTATATCTTAGTATACTCTCTCCCCATCTTATAAATGTGTTTCTGAGTTCTCAAGTAAGTTAACATTATTTTTTTCTATGGTATCACTACCAATCTCACTAACATATGGAGGTGAATGTGGTGGCATCCCAAATGAAACACAGCAAGTGCCCTGTGCATGTATTTTGTATCACTTTACTATGATGCATAATTATAATGCACCAATAAAAGTATATTACTTTGCTAAAAATTCACTGGTATAGGAAACCATTAGGAGTAATATTAATTCCAGTAATATATTCAACTATTCCTAAAACTGTCATAATTTTTTTTCTATTGAAATCTCTAGGATTGATTTCAAAATATACTTTCACTTTCAAAGACTGATAGATACAGTAGTTAGAGGAAAATAATAAAAAGAAATAAGCTAAGAATCAAAACTCTGAGACATCATTCTTACCCTTATGTGATTCTAATCAAATCACTTAATCTTTTTAAGCTTGCATATTTATCTATAACCTAGAGCTAATTATACCTGTCCTGCTTACTTCACATGGTTGATATGAGATTAAATGTGATAATGAGTGTGAGACTGCTTTGTTAGCTGTTAGTCACCAGCAATTAAGTTATTCATTTATTCATACATTCATTTATCCAACAGTTTTGAGCTTATACCCTAAGTCAGTGCTCTCCTAAACACTGAACACATTACATTGTCTCAAAAGATGCAGGTGCTGCCTCTGTGGAACCCAAGTTAGACATTAACCAGAACACAAAGAAACAAGTACATAAAATCAAACTGGGGCCACTTGGAATAACAGCATTCTATGTAAAATAATAAAAGAAGAGGTCTACCTTAGATTCTGGAAAATTCTCTTAAAGTTAATAGCATTTGAAGAAGTACACACAGGAGAAAAACAAGGAATGGGGAGGGTGATGATAAAAAACACTCTAAGACACAATACACATTGCCTTAAAAGAGAAATATTTTTTAGTTATACAGGAACAAGAAGCAGGTAGACAAGAATAATGAAAAATAGCATGGGGGAGTTAGCCAGATATTCCAGAAAATTGCACTTTTGTGAAGTATATTTTTTTTACTAAGTACAATGAAACTTTTTGAAGAGTATTAAGTAGTGGATTGATCTATCATGAACACTGTTGGTAAGGACACTTTATTTCTTTGTAGAAATTTGAGATCTACTTTTTGTAACAAATCAACAAATTCAAAATTGGCACATAATGATTGAAAATAAAAATTTAAAAGGAATATTTTCTTTCTTGATTAAAGAATTGCAAGATAAAGGTGCTATATGCTACTGTAGGCATAGGAGGATCAGAAGACAAGTTTAGTTGGTAATCGCTAAGATCAAAGTTATGTTATTATGATGTGAGAAAGGTAACAAACTTGGGCAAAAAATTCTAAAATCAGCCATAGTATGGTCTATATGTGTTCCCTTCCAAAAATTAGGTGTTGCCATTGTGACCCTGTTAAGAGGCAGAGCCATTAAGAAGTGATTAGATCTTGAATTTACCACCCTCAAGAGTGCCATTAAGATTCTTTATAAAAGGCCACACCTGTAATTACTAGAAAGTGAGAAAATAAGTACAAATAAATTACTCAGTCTATGGTATTTTGATATAGCAGCACAAGCTATATAATATGGTTAGCCTATAATATCAATAATTTTTGTGTTTAAGTATGAGTTGGTGTTCTCCAATATAATCATAAAAAAACAATTTGAGCACAAATAAAAATATCGTTACTCTTCAAATCAATACAGCTTGGTTGAACAATAAGGTTCACAATTTTATGTTAAATTTCAGAATATACGAACTCTAATGTCCTAATGTAGTTTTATAACTCATTTGTCAGCAATACTTGATATGCTATAACAATTTTGGAAGAAAAAGCCACACTGAAATGATGTAAGATGTTAGTTTTTATTTCATCCTATTAAGCTTGAGTATTTGCATGTTTCCCCATGAAAATATAGCTTATTTGGTTACAGGGTTTTTCCCAAGATACTTGGCAGTGTTGCATAATATATGATATAAGCATCTTTATCATCTTTCTAAAATTTTTATAATTTTGAGTCTATACCCAAATATTTCATATAAGGTAATATGGACCTATAATAATAGTCACCTTCTTGGGAATCTTTGAAAGTTTGTCAGTCAATCTGCTGAATGACAAAGGAAAAGAAAAGTGCTGCTTTTATTTATTTTCAAATAGATTTAGGAACATGCCATCATAATAAAAAGTTAAATGACCTATGTTCAGCTCAAAGAGGAAAATATGATTTGGACCAATTCTAAACATGCAGTTATTTTGTTTGTTTATTTTATTGTTTGCTTATTTTCTTTTTAAAGTAAAAGGATCTAAAAGTTTTAGGTAAGTTATGATAAAAGGAAAAGCCAAATATTGGTCCTTCCTTTAATTTCTTTTTGGTTTGGTTTTCTTTTTAATATGCTTTTATTGGACCCTTATAGTCTCACATCACAGTGTAAATCACATTGACAGTGGCATACATGTATACATTACTTGATACTGCCCCCTGCTTTCTCCTCCCTCGTACAGAGTACTGAGATTGGCATTAGTATTTTCACAAATGTACACAAAGCCAATGGTAGTAATTCCTTCAATGATCCTCACTCTTTTTCCTCCCCTTTCCCTAGATCGTCTCTCTGGCTTCACTGAGGTTTTATTTTGGTTTTGTTAATGAGAAGAAGCATACCCATAGAAATTACAGCAGATGTGTGGATATGGAATCTTTTTGTCCCCACTGATAGAGCCTAAGTGGGAGGAACTAACTTCAGTTTTATTTCTGTTGGGGAAGTAGTAGTAACTGCTGCTGCATTCACGGAAGAAAAAATTCTAACCACATTCTCAGACTTAAGGAATTAAATATTCATGTCACTTTGACTTTTAAAGAATCTCAAGTCTCTACATTCTCAACATGGGATGCTGTTGAGGGGGAAGTAAGTACACAGGGTGGAAACTAGGAGAATGAGGAATCACGCTCCAATGTTGTAATGCCATAAAACACTGAGTGATTTGTCCATCTGAATGTGTCAGTGTCCCTCTTTAGCTAGACAAAGATAAGGCAATATCCATAAAAGAGACACAGTCACCAGAGGACAATTGCTAGTTCTAGAAACTGGATAATTGGAGCAAGGCTAAAATGACAGGTAACAATACTTAGTTTCATTACTGTCAGGTACTGCATAACAACATTTTTGGTCAACAACAGATCACAAACTGATGGTGGTCTCCCAAGATTACGTCAACTAGTGATACAGCTTAGTTTGTATAATTAAGTACACTCTGTGATTTTCACACAAAAATGAAATAGACTAGTTGGGTGTGGTGGCACACGCTTGTAATCCCAGTGTTTGGGAGGCTGAGACAAGAGGATTGTGGTTCACAGGCAGCCTCAGCTACTTAGGCCCTTTGCAACTCAGAGAGACCCTGTTTCAAAATAAAGAACAAAAACCTAGGGCTTAGGGTAGAGCTTGGAGGTAGTATGCCCCTGGGTTCTATCCCCAGTACCACACACACACACACAAAAAAAAGAAATAGACTAAAGAAGCCAGGCGTGGTGGCTCACGCTTGTAACCCCACGATTGGGAAGTTGAGACAGGAGGATCGCGCAGGTTCGAAGCCTGACTCGCTGGCTTAAGAGACCCTGTTTAAAAAAAAAAAAATCTATCTATCTATCTATATCTATCTATCTATCTATCTATCTATCTATCTATCTATCTATCTATGTATATATATGTATATGTGTGTGTGTGTGTGTGTGTGTGTGTGTGTGTGTGTGTGTGTAGCCTGGAGGTAGAAGGGTTTCCAAGAACCCCAGTACCACACACACACAAAAAAAGAAATAGACTAAAGATTAAAGTTGCATGTTTCAGAACACATCACCATTGGTAAGCAATGTGAGACTGCACTTTTTTATACTTGTATTTGTGCATTATAATTGTACATCATAGTGAGATTCAAAGTGATACAAACAAGCCAGGAATGGTGGCACACGCTTGTAATCTCAGCATTTGAGGCAGAGACAGGAGGATCCAGGTGCGTAGATAGCCTCAGCTACTTGGTGAGGCCCTTTGCAACTCAGTGAGACCCTGTTTCAGAAATAAAAATATGTAGGGATGGTGGTGTGTCCCAGAGGTAGAATGCCCCTGGGTGGCATTCCCAGTGCCACCAAAAAAAAAAAAGTGATGCAAGTATACAATCACCCAGCTCTTAGTATATTTTCCTCCATTTCCTACCACACTTCTTCATTTCTCCCCATTATGTTAGTGAGATTGGTAGTGATCCATTTATATGTACTTAGCCTTATTTAAACTTTCTTCAGTCCTGTTTTTCCCTCCCACTTCCCTCTTCCAATGTCTTTCTGCTATTATACTGGTTTCTTTTATCATTTGACAATACTTTCTTTTGTTCCTTATTTTAATTCTAGTTGTCATATATGAGAAAAAATTACCTTTGACATTCTAGAATCTGGATCTTCAGCACAATATTAACTAGTTCTATTCATTTTCCTTCGGATGACATAATTTTGTTTTTCTGTGTAGCTCAGTAAAATTCTATTTTGTGTATATTCCATATTTTTATTATTTATTCATCTATTGATGGACACCTAGATTGGGTCCATAATTTTAGTATGAGTTGAGCTGCTATAATTATGGGCATGCATATATTACTATAGTATTCTAACTTTATTTAGTTTTAAAGATACCAAGAGTTGTATCATGGATCATATGATGATTATATTTCTAGTCTTTATAGGAGCTTCCCTACTGATCTCCAGAGTGATTGTACTAATTTACCATTCCACCAATACTTATGAGGTTTTTATTTCTCCCAAATCCTCACCAGCATTTATTATTATTTATTTGTATTGTATTATTATTTATTTTACAGTACTGGGGATGGAATCCATGGACATTCTACATCGGAGCTACAACCCCAGCCCTGTTTTTTGGTTCTTTATTTTGAAACAGGGTCTCACTGAGTTGCAAAGGGCCTCACTAAGTACCTGAGGGCAAAATTTGAGCTGTTTTTGCGTATGGCAAGAGATAGGAATTTAGTTTTATCCTTCTGCATATGATTATCTAATTTTCTCAGAAACATATATTAAGGAGATTGTCTTTATTAAAAATAAGCTGCATTTAAATACATGATTTGTACCTGGGTTCTCTATTATGTTCAATTTGTCTATGTTCATTTTTATTCCAGTGCCATGCTGTTTTGGTTAATACAGCTTTGTAGTATGCTTTGAATTTAGATGTTATGGGTTCTCTAGCTTTGTTCTTTTTGCTCAATATTACTTTGAATATTTGGAGTTCTTGGTGTTTTTATATAAATTTTAGGACTGTGAAGAATTTTACTGAATTCCCATTCTACTGTAAAGAATACCATTAAGATTTTTATGGACTTCCGGTAAGATGGTGACCAAGGGAAGCAGCACATATAGTCTTGCTGACACTGGGTCTCCATTGCCGTAAAATCAGCATTCTTACAAAAGAAAAAAGTACCATAACTTTAAAAAGAACATGATAAGTAAAAGATGACAGGAAAAAAATTAGAAGGCTGATCAGAGAGCAGAAAACAACCCTGCCTACCTACAATGGCTGCAGCTGCAGGCGCCACCATGGTGGCCATCTTACTTCACCATGCCTGACTGCCAGAAACTCACAGGAAACAACCGACAACTTAAAATGAGATAAGCAGCTGTAGCTCATTTGAATTATAAGCTATCAGTTTATCCTGCACAAACTTGCAGCAGGGGTGGTAGAGCTCACCACACCCTCCAAGAATTCAGAGCCATACTCAACACCATCTTAAATGAACCTGCCATCCTCATGAGAGAACACCCAGTGCAGCCATAGGGACTTGCACAGCTGTGATAAAGTAAGTGGGTGTGAGTCTTTGCAGTTCAACCCAGTGAAGGTGGGGTTTGAGTCTGCTGTTGTACATTGAAGAGGCTCAGAGAGACTCAGGCTCTGCATCAGTGAAAAGCATGGAGGGGAGACCTTCACTTAACACTATATCCAACTAGTAGGATCTCCAAGGTCACCACAGACCACACAATTTTGGTAAATGGGGAGAAGTCAGACCAACCCAGCTCTAGCTTTGGAGAACAGAAACTCTTATGTATACACCGGATTTGGTCCCAAAGCCACACCTGGCTATATGGGAGGGAGATACTCAGGTTCCCTATCTGTGGAAAGCATGAAGGGTGACCTATGCTTAACACTTGATCAAGCCCCATTGATACTGGGCATCTGCATAGACTGAGAAAGACTCAGAGAGTCAGGCTTGTGGCAGAAAAGGTGCTATTGGTACAACCACTTTGGAAAACAGTATGGAGGATCCTCAGAAGAATGGAAATGAACTTACTATATGATCCACAATACCACTTCAGGGTATCTACCCAAGAGAATGGAAACCAAAATACTAAACTAATGAATGTCTATCTATGTTCATAGCTGTACAATTCACCATTGCCAAACTATGGAACCAACCAAAATGTCCATCAACAGATGAATAGATTACAAAAGTATGGGATATATACATAAAGGAATTTTACTCAGCATTAAGAAGAACAAAATTATGTCATTTTCTGTGAAACGGATGGAACTGGAGAACATTATGCTAAGTGAGATTAGTCAGTCACAAAAAATAACAAATTGGATATAGTCCCTAATATGCAAAAGCTAGGGAGAAAATTCATATGAAGCACTCTAGAAAAAGAAGAAACTATAGATGAGCAAATAAGGTGACCTAACTGAGGCTGAAGAGGGAAATTCTCTAATGTACATGATGTGCATTCACAAACATATCAAAGTCAATAACTAAGCCAAATATGAGAATGAGGGTGGGGGGAAGGATTGGGATGAGAATTGTATAAGAGCTAATTGGGTGATGTGTGCATGTATGCTTCTACAATCTTGTACTCCATTAAGATGTATGATTACAATGCACCAATAAAATTTATAAAAAAAAGAAGTAAAAAGTTCTTATTGATATTGAACTGATATATAGATCATGCTGGGGAATTTGAAAATTTTATAATATTTATTTTTCTAATCCATGAGATGACTTTTCCTTAATTTTTTTTTTAATTTTTAAATCTGTGTATCCTAAATTACTTTGTAGATATTTTAGAGATTATTAACCTTGTTGGGTTAAATTTATGCCTAGATATTACATTTCTTTTTTGTGTGTGTGATGGTACTGGGGTTCCTGGAAGCCCTTCTACCTATGGGCTACACTCCCAGATCTATTTTTATATTTTTATATTTTTATTTGGAAACAGGGTCTCTTAAGCCAGCGTGGTTGACTTTGAACCTGCGCGATCCTTCTGTCTCTGCCTCCCAAGCACGGTGATTAAAAGCGTGCGCCACCACGCCCAGTGTAATATTATATTTCTTTTGAACTTACTCTTAGTGGGAGTTATGCTCCTTTTGTACATTATTGCCCAGTGGAATGTTCTACAATAATAGAAATGTTCTGTGCTGCCACATATTATGGCTACTAATCACTTGAAATATGGAATCAAATTTATAATCCTACTTAATTTTAATTAAAATTAAAATTATAAAGTCAAATAAGGCTAATGACTACTGTTTGACTGGCACATATCTAGCAGATTCTTCATGGTATCAAGTTCTTTATTTACATTTTGAAGTGCCTGTTCTTTCAAGCTGCTATCAATTTTTTGGCTGTTGATATTAAATATTCTTTGAGATATACTCCTCAACTGGCAGTAATATTCCTTAGGACTTTTTTTCTTTTTTTTCTTTACTTTTATTGGTGGATTGTAGTCCTGGCTCCCTCTTTATTCCCCTCTTCTCCACATAAGGTATTGAGATTGGTATCTCATTCTACATTAATATGACCTTTTGACTATTATGATATTAATATAAATTATTAAGGCAAGACATTACTTATCCTTTTTTTATTCCTGAGCACTGTCTTTGATATAGAGTAAATAGAGTACATAGAAATTTCCAAGGCTCTTCAATTTATAGGACTATGCAATTATAATTACCTACATATTTTTATTGATGATAATGATGAAACCATAATAGTGACAATTCTCAGGATTCAATAAAAATATAACAAAATCTGTTACCATCAATGAGATTGGAGAGATTATTGGTTGCCTTGAGATAAACTGGTTTGTTAAATGTCATATAGAAAGGAATCTAATGAATGGCAAAAGGAAACGAGGACAAGTTGTAACTTCAGTCCATCCCCCAGGGCAGTGGTCTGTGCCTTGTTAAATTATAGTGGTTTTTATTCTCTAATTATAATTACCAGCATCTTTTTGTGGGTTTATAAAATATTTAATTTACCAGGGTGGAAAAAAATCACACTATAAGTACTCTCAGTTTGAAAACTGATGTAAAAGGAAAGGGAAAATGGAGAAACAGGTGTTAGAAAATAAGAGAATACTGAGGAAATGTTTTTTTAGAACACGTCTGAATTCTCAGTCTATAGATAGTTTGGCTTAACAACTTTTATCACCTGAGAGTGAGAACCAGGAAAATAATCAGCTTCTAGTCACGTGTTACTGTTTCCACAGTATAGAAATAAAACGGTATCTATTTATTTGGTTTAGCTGTGGTTTGTAGTTTAACTTATTGCATGCTATGAAAAGTAATTAAATGGCCAGATGTGGTGGTGCACACTTGTAATCCCTGTAATTGGGAGGCTGAGACAGGATTGCAGTTTTATGGACAGCCTCAGCTGCTTAGTGAGACCCTGTTTCAAAATAAAGAATAAAAATAGGGGTGGGGGGTATAGCTCAGAGGTAGAATGCCCCTGTGTTCAATCCCCAGTACCAAAAAAAGTAATTAAATTAAAATCATATACATATATAATTTATATGTAGTATAATTTGTGGCTTGTATTTAAATGATTATATGCTAATAAAATTATTAAATCATATATCTTGATGTATATTATATATAAAATATGCATATTTTATTTTATTTTTTTGCAGGTCTGGAGATAGAACCCAGAGGCATTTGACCTCCGAGTTATACCCCCTGCCCTATTTTTTTATTCTTTATTTTGAAACAGGATCCCACTAAGTTGCGGAGGGCCAAAGTAGCTGAGGCTGTCCGCGAACCATGATCCTCCAGTCTCAGCCTCCCGAATGCTGGGATTACAAGCGTATGCCACCAAGCCTGGCTTGAAAAAATATGCATATTTTATATACAATATGAATTAAACCTGATATAGATACAGCTGATATATATCTATATCCATATACAAGCAGCAGATGAATGTGCTATTTTAACAACTGCAAGGAAATGTCAGAATATGGACAAAATATTTTGAACAATAAAAAATAGACACTTTGTCTAGATGTGGGTGATTTAATAAAAAAACTACTTTGAATTTTTAATATCTGCATTTTATATCCCAAAGACACTTTGTCACTGAAAATTTTTTAATAACTAGATGATATATTTCAAATAATCAGTCTGATAAAAGTGTATGACATTCATTCATTTGTAAGAATAAAGCTATCAAGATCCAGTTTATGTCAGTCTACAAGCAAATTGCTGAGACAGAGTAAGACTTGGCATCTGCTATCTAGATATTCAGTATGTTTAAAGATTCTTGCTATATGTTACCAGGGTGCCTATAAGATTATAAAAGCAATATCCTGCTGCAGTAGAGAAAAGGCAAACTTCAGAAGATGTTTTGAAGAGTAAACCATAGGAAATAACATCTGGGGTAAGCCTTCACTGAAGTAAAGAAAAAGAGCATTTTATGGAGAACATATAAAGAGGCATGATCTTCAAAATGTTCAGCATTTCCAGAATTGATGAGTTATGTGGAGAGTGAAAAGAAATGAGCTTAGCTCATTGAAATCTTGAAAACTATTGTATTTCCTATTAAATAAATTTAGGTTGGTTTTTATAGTTTCAATTATTAAAAGTAATATAATGTTTTGGGATACATTAATTTAAATTTCAGTGTCCACAAATAAATTTATTGAAATATTGCCATGAAAATAAATTTAATTATTTTTCTATAAGTTATGGAAAAACAAGATTTTTGGCATTTTATTATTCAAAAATATTGGCAAAACTGGTCTCCTTAAGTATGTAGTTGAAAAAGTTAATATGTCAGATTTCTAAATTAAAGAAAATATGTCTTTTTATAGTTCATCATTGATATGGTCAATAGAAACCATGGTCCAAAGCTGGGCGTGGTGGCACATGATTATTATCCCAGTACTTGGAAGGTTGAGACAGGAGGATTTCAGGTTTGTGGTCAGCCTCAGCTACTTAGTGAGGCCCTCCTGCAACTTAGTGAGATCCTGTTTCAAAATAAAGAATAAAAAACAGGGCTGTGAAGTTCAAAGGTAGAATGCCACTGGGTTCAATCCCCAGTATTGGAAAAATAAAATAGAAATCATGGTCCAAGTAATATATAATAATACTAGCCACTGTTTCTTTTTATTATGAGTTAAGATCCAAAAAGAAATTTGTGTTTTTATTTCACAACAGTTAAATAATAGCATCAATACAGTTTTCATCAACATCAATCAGCTTTGCTTTATAAAGCTTGTCTTAGTCCATTTGGGCTGATATAATGAACTACATTAATTTGAGTGGTTTGAAAACAACACTGATTTCTTACAGTTCTGAAGGTTAGGAAGTACAGCATATTAGGTGTCATATATAGTGTAGATAAGATGTAAGAAGGAAGACAGCTCTCTTGCGCCTCTTTTATAAGGACACTAATTACAATCATGTGTGTTCTGCTATCATGAACTATCACCTCACCTCCCAGAATCCCCAACTTGTATTCCATTTTTAGGGGGTCAGAATTTCAACATATAAATTTTAGGAAGACAAAAATATTTAGAATTATAACATAACAGAATTTCTCTTTAGCTTTAACATTTAAAAAATTGTATAGACCTAAGTCCATCAGTTAGATCCTGCAAACATATTTGTAAACTTTTCTAAGAAAAGAACTCATGTTTGTATTTAAATCAAGGAATTTAAGTATTCAAAGAAATAGAGGTGATTGGGTGTGGTGGTGCATGATTATAATCCCAGTACTTGGGAGGCTGAGGCAGGAGGATCACAGGTTTGTGGCCAGCCTCAGCTACTTAGTGAGATCCTCTGCAACTTAGTGAGACCTTGTTTCGAAATAAAAGATAAAAACTAGGGCTGGGCATGAAGCTCAGAGGTAGAATGCCCCAGAGTTCAATCTCCAGCACTGCAAAAAATAAGACAAAAAAGAAATAGAGGCATTTCAGGTGTTTCTTTCAGAAAAATGAGGCATTTTAAACATTAAGATAAATATAACCATACAAATAATCTTTGCTTTCCCACTCCATTTGCTGATTATTCATGCAGATAATCAAAACAGAGTAGAAGATGTCTTAGATCAATTAACATGATACAGTTGAACACACTTACACAGTGAATACACAGATGTTTCTCTGTGACTTAATCTTCTAATTTTGGAAAGAAAGAATCTCATATTTTAAATCTTAAAATATTTGCTGCATAAGATTAAATTTTTAACATTAGAATATATTTGAAAAACACTATTTTGAGAATGATAATTTTCTTAGCTTGATCTTTAATATGCTGTTTAAATTAACTTCCTCAATATTTTCACCAAATATTAGTGAGTTTATTAATTTCTTCTACATAGGCTTTTTACTTAATGCAATTAAAACAATAAAAAAGCTTGTTTCTCATTAAAATACAATGTTGGATAAATTCAGAAAATGTTTACTCATAAAATATGTATTTGATATATTGTTTTATAAAAATGTTTAATTTTAGAATTATAAAGATATGTAGGTTTAAATTCAGATAAATTATAAAACATTAATTCATAGCTTAAAACATGCATATTATTTGATTGGAAATGAGCACATCAAGGAAATGTATTGGGACAGTATGAAGAGCAAGGCTAAGAGTTGATAATTACCAGAGTACTCAAATTATCTCAGAGGTATTGACAGGTGTTCCATGGACTACTACTCTATCATAGTAACTAATCCCAAATTTCTCATGTTTTCTTGATGGAAACCTTATTGCTGCACACAACTGGTATATCTGCAAATAATTTCATTTTAATTTGACTCCTTAAGATAAATGGTTTTTATTGAAAGGATCTTAGGGATTTACAGAATTGGACGAAGGCTGAATAACACATTGGGAAAATAATCAGGAACTATTTGGAAAGACCATGCTATAGTATCTACAGTCAAAGTCACCAGGTAGATGTTGATGCAAATTTTGATACTGTGCTGGAGATAACCTCTTTCTTCTATATATCATGATACTAGTTCAAGGTTCAAAATTCAGAAAGAATGTATTTGTTTAGCCTGTTCAGTGATTGTACCAAAGTAGGAAGAGATTACCTCTTTCATAGTGGGAGGTGGGTGCCATCTTGTAAGCTGATACACAAAGAAGGATTTCCTAAAAGAAGAGAATAGTAATATAGTGGAAATTTCATGCTGGATAATAAACAAGCAACAAAGGTTTACTATATATCTGTATTTGTGTCCCTGACATACATACAACTTACATACATATTTAAAACTATTTTTAAATTGTAAATATGATAGCTATGCTGTCAATTTTGTTATTGTGGTTACTTGAGAAATATATAGGTTATAAACCAAAGTACCTAAGTGGAGACATCTATAAGTTATTACTCTACTAACATTTTTATCTTTTTTATCTTCTGTTCTGCCATGTTTTTTCCACTTTCATCTTCATTCTTTTAATCTTTCCCATTGGATGTCTTTATTTATAAATTTGGTCTTATTATCTCCCTTGTTACTCCCCTGAGACATCACCTAAAATTTATTTGCAAGAGCACTTGGGTAATACAATTGTTTTAGTTTGGGCTATCCTAGAAACAGAACCTTATGAAAGAATTTGCCGTAATTATTTCATTTGGAAAGTAATCCTAGAAAACTTTATCGAAGATTGTGGAAGTGAAATGGAATAAAAGGCCTTGTTTGTAACCAAGTGAGTTGTCACTGTGGATGAGTAACTTGAGCTTGATTCCACTGGGGAAATCTGACAGCCAGAGTAGACCAATTAATGAGAGCTGAGCTATTTTATACTTCAGTTTTCAGTAGTCACTGATTTAGGTTCTCTCAGATCTACCTGTTTTGATTCAGATGGGTAAAGTGACCTCTGTGGTACAGAGAAGGCCATAAACAAGGGTTTGGTGAAGCTCTGGAAGAGCCCAAGATTATTTTCCAGGCCTCCTCCAGGGGGCAGTGGTCCTGGCTACAGTCAAAGAAATGGGCCACCAAACTTGTTCCTACTAAGGAACTCAAAGAAACCCTGTAACTTGTTTCTGACTCCTCCTAACCATAGGAAAGTTCTTGACAAATTAGAGGCTTGTAGCAAGCCATGTTCATTCATGATCATGGAGAAAGACCTTGACATTGGTTTTGGTCCCTGAAACAGCCCTGTGACTCAGGTTCATCCTTCTCACTCATAGTCCATGGTCAGTCTTTCCTTCCCAGTGACCCACATAGTGACCTTGGGGGAACCTCCCAGTTACTTTGTAAGAAGGCAAAGAAATGAATTGGAATCCAGGCCAACAGGAAGTGAAGTGAAAAGAGTGGGGGATTATAAGTGTGGCTCCAATGGCATCCACTGCAGTAACTTGTTTTACTTCTGTTTGTAGGTTTTGCCAGTTGTCCCTTTATTAGTTACACTTGGAAGAGATTAAATGATATTATCAAATGAGCTCAGAAATAGCCAGCAGGCATTGAGGGACTTGAATAAGCAGTAACTCATCAGGAACAAGACTTGTAAAAGGTTGAGAAGATTTAGGGAAAAAGGGAGAGAGTTAGTAGCCAAATGGCTAGAGAGGAGTAAAACGGATGCAATAGTTCCATAAGTAGGCAGAAACAAAACAAAACAAAACAAAACAAAAACAAAAAACACAGAAGCTGGAACCAAACCAGAAGCTTTGGAGGATGTTGGAACACCCTCCCTAATTTCTCTTTTAGAATTAAAACACTTATTCCTCAGCTGCTGGTAAGGTTACTGGCTCACAATCAGCAATGAGTTCTTTTCTCTAACTTTCCTTTAAAGGGGAGCCTTGCCTAATGTTAAGCCATGTATGTAGGAGCTGCTCATATCCAGTGACTTGTCAGGATGGGGTTACAAAGGCTCTGCTCCCTATCTCATTATGGGGAACTTTTGATTCAGACCTCATTAAGAGCTCCTAATGAGACTGGCTGAGGCCACTTTTGAGAATGTATCACAGCTCAAGGTCTCCCTCTGCCCAATCTTGCTTGCCTTACTTCTTTATACTTTTGTGTTTATTTTTCCCCATGAGAGAGTGTTATACTTTTCTGTCACAATAACAAATACTCAAGGTAAACCTAGTGTGATGGTGCACCCTTGTAATCCCAGTACTTGGAAGGCTGAGTCAGGAGGATCACAGGTTCTTGGTCAGCTGCAACTACTTCCTGAGGCCACCCCACAACTTAATGAGACTTTGTTTCAAAAATAAAGAAAAAAAATGCTAGGGTTGTAGCTCAGAGCTAGAATGCTTCTGGGTTCAATCCCCAGTACTACAAAAAAGATACCCAAAGATAATTAAATTTTAAAAAGAAAAGGTATATTTAGGCTCACAGTTTCACAAGTTCCAATCCATGGTTGACAGATCTGTTGCTTTTAGGCTTTAACCCATGAGACTTTGGTGTTCCGAACTATAACAAAGAACATATCTTATAAACCTCCTATAAAAAATTTTCTTCTGCAAATTGGTTTTCTTAGAATGCCTTCTAAAATAGAAACAAGTAAGGAGTGGAGTACTGACAAAAGCAGGAATAAGGACTTTTGTTTGATTCTTTTAAATGGGGTAGATGGTAATGTTTATTTGCATTAATTTATTCCAAGCATACCTATAAATGAATTTTGATCTGTGTCTTACTACACATATAATTGTTAGTGTTTACTGACACATATTTCATCTGTATTCTAATATTGAACACTTGAAACTTACTTTGATTTCTATTAGATGCAAATATCAAGTAAATGTTGACCCAGGGAACATTACATTAAAAAATTGTTTTATGGGTTGCTATGAATATAAGCAATTCAGAAAAGATCTGGAGATTAAAAGTAAGGCTGTCATCTAGGGAGATTAGAATTGTCAAATGTATCATTCATTTATCAAGCCCCACTTTGTTAGTGCCAGTTTTAGTTTTTTCCTACAATATTGAGCAGGACATGATAAGCAAGTTATCACAATTAGTTTTCTATAAAAAGAATGACTTGAATTACTAGGAATGTTAATGTTACCTTCTTATTTACCTTTCAAAGTCTTTGGTTTCATGGGCAATTAAAGTCTACTCTTGACTTTTCAGACATTGAATATGAAGATTTCCATTTCTTTCTCCTCTTGAATAAAATATATATATTTTTTACTTTTCCAAGATTCTGCTTCAGCAGAGCTGTAAAGTCACTTTAGTATAGTATGAATAAAATAACTTCCTGTAAAAGGTCTTTCTGTTTCTCACAGTTAAAAACTCATTTCTTTCTTGTTTATATTAATATATCTATAGTTTCTTAATCCAGGGAATAGGAATGACTAAGAGGAAAAATACTGTTACTCTCAGTGCCTCCTTTTCTGAGGACTGAAAAATAAGGCTTGACTTTTTTTTCCAACAGACTTTTATAGAATAACTAGAGCATGTTATGGATTTGAGAAATAAAAGATTATGTCAAGACAATAGGGACCAAAGACAGACCCTTTATTCACCCCAGAGGGAAAAATGAACTTTCTCTTTTTAGACATATTAACTTTAGATAAAAGGTTTAATTAGAGTAGAATCTTTGATATGCTAGTCTGGTGTATACTTTTACATTTTGTTAAGAAAGTAAATGAATTGGAGCTTTAGAATTTTACCAAAGTGGTATCATGGACATAATGAGGGTAACAAGCTGAAATTGGGCTCTTGGGCTTAGAAAAAATAACTCACTTATGAAAAGAATTTTTACTTAAATAAAGGAGCCTTCATCCAAATAGCGCAATTTGCTCATCAGAGATCATAGATAGAGATAGACCCAAGAAAAAACCTGGTGCAGAGCTATATGGGGCCTATGAATCAAAGTGTTTATTATAATGCTCCTGTCTCCTCAGCATCTAGACAATTGTGGGGAAAAATCTCACCAATATATAGAATTACCATGGACATATATATAAGTATCCTTTTACCCTGGTATGTAGCTCACCCTCAAAATCTGCATGAATTAGTTTTCTAGGAACGCTATAACAAATTTCCATAAAGTGGATTAAAACAGCAGAAATATATTTTCTCCTAGCTTTGGAAGCCAAATGTCTGAAATCAAGATGTTGATAGGGGCATATTCATCTGTGAAAACTCTAGGGGAAACCCACAGATCACATACCACTGCACAACCTCTTCCTTTATGGCTGTCAGATAATGTATGTAGTAATACTGGCCCAGTAGCTTTGTAAGGTTTCAAGGTCCAATGTGATTGAATTCATGTACCTTCTGCACAATAATTAGCCCAAGCTTATAAGGAATGGCTATTCAGTTATCAGGCAGTAGCATCCATTTTCCTAGGGTTTCAGTCACCCATTTTCTTCTTAGATAACTCTTGTTCGTAGGGCTCATAGGAAGGAATGTGGTTTGGTACCCAGGCAAGAAGGAGGGGCACCAGCAGGTGGTTGGGCATAATAAAGGGCTTCTGGGCAGCCCTATTTGCTTCACTGTCAGCTTTGGAGTTTGCTTGCATCTAGCAGCTTGCTCTTCTTTGATCCCTTCTACAGTGCATGACTGTTTGGAAACCAACCTCTGTTTTAGCAGTTTTAGGATTTCTTGAGGGTGTTTTAGGTCCTTTCTTCCAGAAATTAACAGTCCCTTTTCCTTGTAAAGAGTTCCATGTACAAGTAGAGTTAAAAAAGGCATACCTAGAGTCAATGTAGATGTTTAAATGTTAACTACTAGCTTTAATGCCTGGGTTAGGGCAATTAACTCAGCTTTTTGGGCAAACATACTGGCCAGGAGGGGCTCTGCCTCTAAGACTTTGTGCACAGTTACAGCAGCATACCTGGCTTGCCATTTTCCTGTTTATTTATTGAAATGCTTCTATCCAGGAATATTTCTAAGTCTGGGTCAATATAGGGGTGGTCTTTTAAATCTGAGCTCTGAGTATATCTGTGTCAGCACTTCTTCACATTTATACATTTATTGCTTGTCTCTAAGAAGTAGAAAAGTGTCTGGATTTAGTGTGTGTACCCTCTCCATCCTTATTTATAGATTTTCTTTTTAAAAATTTTAAATTTAAGCCGGGTGTGGTGGCACACGCTTGTAATCCACGTGCTTGGGAGGCGGAGACGGGAGGATCATGCAGGTTCGAAGCCAGCCTCACTGGCTTAAGAGACCCTGTTTCCAAATAAAAATATAAAAATAAGTCTGGGAGTGTAGCCTGGAGGTAGAGGATTTCCAGGAATCCCAGTACCACCAAAAAAAAAATTTAATTTAATTTAATTTTGTTTTTGTTGTATTGGGGATTGAACCCAGAGATGTTCTACTTACAAGCTACATCCCCAACCTATTTTTAATTCTTTATTTTGAAACAGGATCTCACTAAGTTGCAGAGAGCTTCATTAAGTAGCTGAGGCTGGCTGTGAATCTGTGATCTTGTTTCAGCCTCCCAAGTACTAGGATTACAAGCATGGGCCACAATGCCTGGCATTATTCATGGAATGTCACAAAGAAATTGTTGATTTATAGGTGACCTATGTGTTGGTTAGTCAGTAGTGACTTCTAGAGTTCATGAGTGATACTACAGAATGAGAAACATTCATTTGTACTTTGCCCCAAGTGTACTTGATCAGCTTCTTGGAAGAGAATGGCTGATGCTACAAGGGTTGGCAGTGGTGGAGGAGAGGACTCATCTCTGGACCAATTAGATATTGTGTGGAACTGGCACAGAAGAATGGAAGAGTCAGGGTCCCACTATTTTGTCTGTCTGGATGGTTGAATGGGTCAGGAGGTAGTGATGGGCGAGGGGTACTAAAGGTGCTGGTATGGCTAGCAGCTGCTGCAGTGTCTGGGCTACATATGGCAATAGCATGTCTGGTTTCTCTGGGGGACTTCACAAAATGGGCAATAGTTGGGCTTCACCTAGCTGCTGCCTTCAATTTTCTGACTACAAGAGTTGAGCCTTTTGGCCACCAAGATCTAGGAAATTGGACCCTGCAGCCATAGGGGGGAGGGTTCTGAGCCAATTGGAGCCAAACATCAATCTAAGTGAAATTGTTCAAACATTCTGGGAAGCCTGTGACTTGATAAAAAATGCATGAGGTGATGCCTGAACCTAATGAGCCTTTTGATGGTCAACCATTTCCAATGCTCAGTTCACCTCACATAGAGTGTGCAACTTCCTGAGGTT
This sequence comes from Muscardinus avellanarius, assembly GCF_963383645.1. Taxonomy (NCBI): domain Eukaryota; kingdom Metazoa; phylum Chordata; class Mammalia; order Rodentia; family Gliridae; genus Muscardinus; species Muscardinus avellanarius. Next base: position 31,834,254 of record NC_137791.1, read on the forward strand.
ATCTTGAATCCATAATCACGTCTATAAGCCTTTCCAAAATCATGAGGCCTAGAGGAATGGATTTACTCTATTTCTCTTATATTCTTCCCTAGAGAGTCTGGAATAGTGTTAGGACACCAGAAACAGAAAACAGACAACACTTGCTTCATCTACACCCAGCTATTCTCATGGAGGCATTTCAGCTGTCCCTTTGCAATAGGCAAATCAGTATGAACTTCTGATCTGCTCAGACCAAAGACCTTTTAGGTACTTGTTAAATTGTCACATAGCTGTTACAGGATCGCCCTGAATCCAGGCAGTGGAACAGGAATCTGACCTCCATGTTCATGTCAGTTGTCAACTTGTATTCACCACTCACACCCCCCAACCCAAATCCTGAACTGAATTCTGGTTTCCTATCTCTTCCACTATTCTGATAGTGAGACCTGACAACCCGGGGACAGCCTTCTGTAATTCAGACACCTACATTGAGAAATATTTTTTCTGTCTCTGGCCTAAAAACTTTGGCAAATGTTGGTCCTGGAATTGAATGGTCTCTCATGTGGTGGCAAAAAGGCCTCTGGCATGTTCAATGGACAGTCAGTGCCAGGGAGGGCTGACTCCTGAGACACAAAGGGGTAGAAGCAAAATACCCTGGGTCCTGTACCAAACTGGCCAGAGGGGGTCAGTTTCCTGATCAATGCACCAAAATGTTGCAGGAGAATCAGGTCCACAAATATAAGATCCAGATCAGGAAGCCATGAGTTTATTTACCAGTGAAGTTCAGAGAGCCAAGCTCTAGGTCTGAGCCCTGAATGACATCAACATACTAATTATATAGCCCCAGCGGGACAGGCTTGGATCAATAACAGAAAGGAACACCAACATGGGAACTCAGGTCAGGTTTTATATCTACTTCCTGGTTAGATCTCCTGTGGTAGGGACTAAGTAGTGCTATCTTGAGCTCCACATGCCAGGGACTGGGTTGCACCATCCTGGGATCCTGCCTCAGTAAAACAGTATAACATTATGAGAGCACATTGTGGAGGAAGCTGCTCACCTCAGAATAGTAACAAAGCAAGGAGAGAGATAGGAAGGGGTTGAGGTCCCAATATCCCCCTCAAGTATAGACATCTAATGACATAACTTCCTCTGTTAGGCCCCACTTCCTAATAGTTCCACGACTTCCCATAGTTCTAAAGGCTAGGAGCCAAGACTTTAGCACATGTGCTTTAAAGAGTACTTATCATTTTTTTTTTTGGTAAGATTTTACAATACTAATTAGATTTATTTATTAGATATAGATATATTCAGGTGATATGTTTTTCTTTGAGTATGTTTTAGTGGTTGATATTTTTTAAAAGTAGTTGTTATTTTAAAGAATTTGTCAATTTCACCTAAGTAATTAAGGATATGGGTATAAATTTTTTATAACATTTCCTTATTATTCTTTTCATGTTCACAGGGTCACTAGTGATCTTTCTTTTACAATGGTAATATTGATAATTTGAGTTTTCTGTATTTTTTTCTATTTTTAAAATTGCTTGGAGTTTCAACATTTTATTGCTATTTTCAGACAACTATTTTTTGGTCCCATCAATTTTTATTTTGCTATTTTCAATTATATTGAAAATAGTGTTCATTGAAAATTGATTTCTGTTGTCATTTTTTATTATTTTGTCTTCTGTTTGTGTGGGTTTAATTTGCTTTTCATTTTCTAGTTTTCAAAAGTAAATGTTTAGTTTATTGAGTTTTATAATGATATATATGTTAGAATTGTTCTGAAATACCCCCTGGGAATTGCCTTTCATTGATGAAGTGAAAAGAGATGGGAATAGCATCCATAGCTGCTTTTGAAATGATAACCTTGGAAAGTGGGCCAACACTGATAATGTTGAAGGTGAGACTAGATGAACAAAATAGAACATTGGGAAAAAAATCTTTATAGTTAGATATGAGATATGCTGTGATCTGAATATAAAATTTTCTCTCTGAGAGTTATGTTGGACTTTAATCATGGTTGTTAGGTATGAAAAGAGTAGAAAACTTGATCTGAATAGAATGTATAGAGGTGAAAATTTGGGAAATTATTAAAATTAGTTAGAATGGAATCTCCCCATGATTGAATACTGGTGGAGAGAGAGAGAGAGAGAGAGAGAGAGAGAGAGAGAGAGAGAGAGAGAGAGAGAGAGGAAGATCGACAGACAGACAGACAGACTACAAGTTACATACATGAAAACTCCCTGTCATGTGATATCTAGAGCCATTTTAGGAATCTGCCAGCAAAAAATGATATTTATCAGATGCACTTTCTTGACATTGGACTTCTATAATTTTTAGCCAAAAGAGACCTTATTTCTTTGAAGTCAGTCTTTGTTATTAAGCAAAAGAAAATAGACTACTATGCAGTGATTATGTTTTCAAGGTTGTATTCACTTTCTTGTTTTCCTGAAAGTATGAATTCTGCTCATTATTTCCCCACATTCCTGCTGATGACAATGTAAGATGGGATAGGATTGAATAACTTTCTCATGACTTTATCACATTAAACCACAAGTTGAGCCTGGTGTGGTGGCACATGCTTGTAATCCCAGTGCTTGGGAGGCTGAGACAGGAGGATGGCATGGGTTAAAAGCCAGTCTCAGCTACTTAGTGAGGCTCTCAGCAACTTAGTGAGACTCTGTTTTCAAATAAAGTATAAAATAGGTCTGGGAGTATAGTGTGGAGGTAGAAAAGCCCCTGGATTCCACCCCCAGTACCCACACACACACACACAAACACACCCCACAAGTTGATACACATTAAAACCCACAAAACTTAGTTTCAACATGCAAATAGAACAGAGGTGGACTTTCCAACCAACTATGGTGTTCACTATTGAATCAAGGCCATGTTTTTGCTTCTAAGAGCAATTTATTAGAACTTGTGGTGACTTTATATGTATTTGTATATATAGAATAAAATAAATGTCAAAAACTCTGGTTAAGATAATGTCTCTTAGAGGGAAATTTTGCTAAAATTTTCTTAATGTTGATTTCTCATTTTGTTTCAAGAGAAGATACTATGTTCTTTACCCTCTGCTTTGAAAAATGTCAAATTGCATAGGACATTGTGCAGATCTATGATATTTATTTTATTATTTATTTTTTATTTTTTTAATCCATCTCCAAGTTTCATTTTTTTATTAGTGCATTTTAATTTTACAGAATGATGGGTTTTTGTTTGTCCATCCCTTTTTCCTCCCCTCCTTGTCCCTCCCACTGCCCTTCAATTTAACAGACACTATTTTTGTGAACTACAGTGAAACATCTTTAAATGGTAGCTGATACTCACTGGCCTCTCAAAATTCAGAAACTCAGAATTTTACTGTTTCTTTGCAGTTCATGGCAACAGTTACTTGAATAAATCTAATACAAGTCTATTCTCTATGTTTACCAGGATACAAGGACAAATAAATGGTGTAACTAGGCATTACCTAGAGTGGCATATTTCAAAATGATGCATTTTCTTTTTTTTAACAATTTTTTTAATTGAACATAAATAGTATATATTTAAACCATATTTGGTGCCCTCTCACCCCTACCCTCATTTTCCCTTCCCCCCTCCCACCAATGGTTGACCAGGTTAACCATGTCATGTTCATAATTTTACGCATGTTCAGATGTAGACCCTCATTAATCAAGATCAGCCTTCCTCCTCTCCTATCTTTCCATTCAACTTTGCTGATATTTCCCCTCCATTATCTGGAGTCCCACTGGTATCCTCTGTGCTTCCTAGCTTGGGCATATTAGAGGAAACATATGTACCTTCTCCTTCTGTGCTTGGCTGATCTCACTTAACATAATGTTCTCCAGGGCTTTCCATCTTCTTGCAAATGATATAATTTTGTTCTTCTTTATGGCTGAATAGAATTCCATTGTGTGTATTTCCCAGAGTTTTGCTATCCATTCATCTGTTGATGGAGATCTGGGTTGGTTCCATATTTTGGCTATTACAAATTGTGCTGCTATGAACATAGGTATGCATATGTTGCTGTATTTCTCTGGATTCAACCCCTTTGGAAAGATACCCAGGAGTTGTATAGCTGGATCATATGGTGGATCTATTCCCACCTTTCTTAGGAATCTACACACAGATCTCCATAGTGGTTGAACTAGTTTGCATTCCCACCAACAGTGTAAAAGAGTTCCTTTTTCCCCACATCCTCGCCAGCACTTGTTGTTGTTTGATTTCTTTATGTTTGCCACTCTGAATGGGGTTAGATGGAATCTCAGTGTAGTTTTGATTTGCATCTCCCTGATGACCAGTGATGAAGAACATCTTTTCATGCATCTATTGGCCCTTTGTATCTCTTCTTTTGTGAAGTGTCTATTTAGTTCATTTGCCCATTTTTAGATTGGGTTGTTTGTATTGCTAGTGTAGAGTCTTTTGAGCTCTTTGTATATTCTGGATATTAGCCCCCTATCAGAATGGTGGCTGGTAAAGATCCTTTCCCATTCTGTAGGCTTCCTCTTTAGGTTATTGATAGTTTCCTTTGATGAGAAGAAACTTTTTAGTTTGATGTTATCCCACTTGTTTATTCTTGCTTTAATTTCCTGAGCTTTGGAGGTTTTGTTGAGAAAGTTACTGCCTGTGCCAATATGTTGTAGCGTTGAACCTATGCTCTCCTCTACTAACTTCACAGTCTCATGTCTAATTTCTAAGTATTTGATCCATCTTGAGTTGATTCCTGTGTTTGGTGAGATATAGGGGTTTAGATTCATCCTTTTTCAAATGATTAGCCAGTTCTCCCAGTACCACTTGTTGAAAAGGCTGTCTTTTCTCCAGCATATGTCTTTGGCATCTTTGTCAAAGATTAATTGACTAAAGATATGTGGGTTTGTTTCTGTATCTTCTATTCTAATCCACTGGTCAGTATATCTGTTATTGTGCCAGTACCATGCTGTTTTTACTACTATTGCTCTATAGTATAGTTTGAAGTCTGGGATTGTAATGCCTCCTGCATGTTTCTTATTGTTGAGAATTGCTTTCGCTATTCTGGGTCTTTTCTTTCTCCATATAAAGTTCATGATTGATTTTTCTAGGTCTCTGAAGAATGTCGCTGGTATTTTAATGGGAATTGCATTGAACCTATAGATCAGTTTTGGCAGACTGGCCATTTTGGTGATATTTATTCTGCCTATCCATGAGCACAGGAGATCTTTCCATCTTCCAAGGTCTTCTTCAATTTCTTTCTTTAATGTTTTATAGTTTTTTTGTAGAGGTCTTTTACATCTTGAGTTAGGTTTATTCCTAGGTATTTTATTGGTTTTGAGGTTATAGTGAATGGAATTGCTTTTTTTTTTTGTTTCTTTCATTGTGGATTTGTTGTTGGCATAAAAAAAGCCACTGATTTCTTTAGGTTGATTTTGTAACCTGTGACTTTGCTGAATTTGTCAATCAGCTCCAGAAATCTTTTGGTTGAGTTCTTTGGGTCTTCCAGATAAAGGATCATGTCATCTGCGAATAAGGATAATTTTAATTCCTCTCTTCCTATGTGAATTCCTTTGATTTCCTTCTCTTGTCTGATAGCTGCAGCAAGAGTCTCAAGGACTATATTGAAAAGGAGTGGTGATAGTGGGCATCCTTGTCTTGTTCCTGACTTTAGCGGAAATTCTTGCAGTTTTTCCCTATTCAATATAATGTTGGCTTTGGGTTTACAGTATATTGCCTTAATGATGTTGAAGTACTTTCCTTCTATCCCAATTTTTTGCAGTGTTTTTAACATAAATGGGTGTTGGATTTTGTCGAATGCTTTTTCAGCATCTATTGCTATGATGATCTGGTTTTTGTTCTTGGTTCTATTTATGTGGTGAATAACATGTATTGATTTGTGTATGTTGAACCAGCCTTGTTTTTCTGGGATGAAACCAACTTGGTCATGGTGTATTATTCTCTTGATATAGTTTTGAATGCATACAGCTAGTATTTTGTTTAGAATTTTTGCATCTATGTTCATTAAGGATATTGGTCTGTAGTTTTCCTTTCTTGAGGTATCTTTATTTGGTTTGGGGATTAATGTGATACTGGCCTCATAGAAGGAATTTGGGAGAGTTCCATCTCTTTCAATTTCCTGGAACAAGTTATGAAGTATTGGTATTAGTTGTTACTGAAAGTTTTGTAGAATTCAGCTGGAAACCCATCTGGGCCTGGGCTTTTCTTTGGTGGAAGAATTTTTATTGCCATTTCTATTTCTTTGGTTGTTATTGGTTGGTTTAGGCTTACTATGTCCTCTTGGCTGAGTGTAGGAAGGTTAACTGTGCTTAGAAATCTATCAATTTCTTCCAGGTTTTCAAGTCTATTGGAGTATAAATTTTTAAAGTAGTTTCTGATAATCTTTTGAATTTCTTCACTATCTGTGATGATATCTTCTTTTTCATTTCTAATTTTGATAATTTGAGTTGATTCTCTTTTTCTTTTGGTTAGGTTGGCCAGGGGTTTATCAATTCTATTAATCTTTTCAAAGAACCAACTTTTTGTTTTATTGATTCTTTGAATTGTTTTTTTGTTCTCTATTTCATTTATTTCTGCTCTAATTTTAATGATTTCTTGCCTTCTGCTGGCTTTGGGAATAGACTGTTGCAGAATTTCTAGGTCCTTGAGTTGTGTCATTAGGTTCTTTATTTGGTGGTTCTCCGTCCTTCTTATGTGGCCATTCAATGCAATAAACTTTCCTCTTAATACTGCCTTCATGGTGTCCCATAGATTTTGGTAGGTTGTATCTCTGTTTTCATTTGTTTCCATAAATTTCTTTATTTCTTCTCTAATTTCTGCTCTTACCCATTCATCATTAAATAGTGTATCATTCATTCTCCATGAATTTGAATACTTTCTTTCAAGTTTTCTGTTGTTGATTTCTACTTTTCTTCCGTTGTGGTCTGAAAAGATGCAAGGAATTATATTACATTTTTTGAATTTGCTGGTATTTTCTTTGTGTCCTAGGATGTGATCTATTTTGGAGAAGGTTCCATGGGCTGCTGAGAAGAAAGTGTATTCTGTAGTTCCTGGTTGAAATAATCTGAAAATGTCTATTAGGTCCATTTGGTTTATGCTTTCCTTTAGTTCTAAAGCGTCTCTACTCATCTTTTGCCTTGAAGATCAATCCAGTGGTGTGAGAGGCATATTTAAGTCTTCCAGAATTATTGTATTTGGGTCTACTTGGGATCTTATGTCCAGAAGGGTTTGTTTTACAAATGTGGTTGCACCCACATTTGGGGCATAAATATTTACTATCATTATATCTTCTTGGTGTATTGTTCCTTTTAATAAAAGGAAGTGCCCTGATTTGTCTCTTTTGATGTGTTTTAGCTTAAAGTCTGTTTTGTTGGATATCAGGGTTGCTACCCCTGCTCTTTTTTGGTCACAGTTGGCATGGTATATCTTTTTCCATCCTTTCACTTCAGTCTGTGAATGTCTTTGGCTGTAAGGTGAGCTTCTTGCAGACAGCATATATTTGGATTATGTTTCCTAATCCACATTGCCAGTCTATGTCTTTTGATTGGTGAGTTAAGTCCTTTGACATTAAGAGATATTATTGAAATATGATTTTTGTTTTCTGCAGTTTGTGTTCTGTCTACTCTTGGGTGGTTTGATCTTTCTTCTTTACTTAAATTGCCCACTTATTAACTTACTCCCTTCTCTGATTGTGAAGTCTGCTTCTTTTTTCTTCCTTATGGTTAATTTCTTTAAGAATTTTCTCTAGTGTTGGCTTTGAATAAATAAATTTTTTGAGATTCTGTTTATCCTGAAAGACTTTGGTTTCCCCATTGATCTTGAATAGTAGTTTTGCTGGAATAATGAGCTTTGGTTGGAAGTTATTTTCTTCCAGGGTCTTAATCACGTCGTACTAGTCTCTCCTAGCATTCATGACCTGGTTTGTATAGTCTGGGGTGATTCTTATTGTTTTGCCTCTATATGTCACTCTTCCTTTTGTTCTCACTGCTTTTAAGATTCCTTCCTTGGCCTCTATGTTGGTCATTTTGGTTATTATGTGGCGTGGAGTGGTCTTTCTTTGGTCCTGTCTCAGTGGACTTCTGTATGCCTCTTGGACATTAAGGTCTAAGTCTCTTTCCAAATTTGGAAAATTCTCTGAGATTATTTCCTTGAAAATATTACCGATGCCCTTGGTCTGTACCTCTATTCTTTCTTCATTGCCTATTATCCGTAAGTTAGGACGCTTTATATTATCCCATATTTGTTGGATGTTTAGGTTTTGTTGCTGTAGAGATTTCTGTATATCGCTGACTGTGTTTTTGGTTTGGGATATACTGTCTTCTAATATTGATATTCTGTTTTCCATTTCATCTACTCTTCCAGAATTTCTTTCTATTGCTGTCTTCATTTCACTTATTGCCTCTTTCATTTCATTCCAGACCTCCTTCTGATTCTTTTTTAGTGATTCGAACTCACCTTTCACCTCCTCTATGCTTGTTTTAAATCCTTTCATCATATTGTACATCAAGATTCTGAACTCCCCTTCTTGCATTTCTAGTAGGTCAGTATTCATAATTTCTGCTGTCTCTTCATTTTTTCTGGTTCTCATATTTATAGCATTCTCTGTCCTGTTTTTCTGGTTTCTACCCATCATTTGTGAGTATTATGCTTAGTCCAATCTTAATATTAGGAGTTTAGGAGTATCGGCAAGTCAGCAGAGCTTTTCCAGTGTTGAGGGTGGTGATGTGGGAGGAGCTGGGGTGATGGGTAAAGGAGTCGGATTGGGTAGAGGATATGATTAGGTTGAAAAAGACTTTAAGTATGATAGGGTAATATCTTGCTGAGAATGAGAGAGAGTTAACTAGTAGGACTATTGTCATTAGTAGAGTAAGTATGGATATATGAAATACTTTGAGTATTAAACAAGGAGGTAAATTATGGGGAAAAGTTTTGGGGGAGAAGAGTATATAGGTTAGTGTGGGGAAGTTTGTAAGAGGGGTGATGAAAGGAGCAGACAAACATAAAACAAAATCCACACAAGATACCAAGACTATTATGTAATCCAAGAAAAAGAAAGGGCAAACCATTCAAAGGAGGAGAATGAAAAAAGGAAGGAAAGAGGAAGAAAGAGGAAAAAAGGACAAGAATAAAATAAAAGGAACCAGCAGCTGTGTGGAATCAGAAAATAAGGCAAACTATGAAATACATATATATATATATATATGTATATATGTATATATATATACATATATATATATATGTATATATACACACACACACACAAGTTAAAGTAAAAGAAGGATGGGTTAAGAAAAAAATATAAAACCACAATAACCATACCACAACAAAAGCACTGTAAAAGCAAAACAAAACAAAACATCTACAATAAAAGTAAAATGAACAGTCCTACTTATTTACGAATATGGTGTCAGGTCCATATAATATTGGAGTATCTGATTGCTTTGGTAGCTTTCAGAATATAATCCAATGTCTCTTAGTTTTCTTTGTACTCTATTTTTATCTTCTTAGGTCACTCTGGGTGTTTGTACACCTTTCTTTCTTTTAACTGCTTTGGGTTTATGTGTCAGGATGTCTGGTTTCACTGCTATTAGATTCTGTACAATTCCCAGGTTCTGCAAAATTCCAACCTGTAGTCAGCACCTCTGCACTTATCACCCTTGTTTCCAGCCTGTGCTTCCCTACAGCAGGAGTGGAGGATGTCCAAAGTGGACTTGGAACCTCCCCCTGAGGTCCTGTGCAGATATTGTGTCTCGATGGATTTTCCTGTGTCTCTGGAAATTCCAACTAGGCTAGCTGGTGTGGTCCCAGGATGTACCCTGGGCAAAGGAATGCTGGTTTCTGGATGCCCACACTTACTGCCAGAGCTCTGTGTATTCCGAGAGTGCAGGCTGGGTGCGCTGCTATTACTGTACCCAGGTGTGAGTGGGTGCAGCTGCCTCGTGCCTGCTGCTTTGTTCTTCCAAGGTGCATTGGGCTGAGCATCAGGCTACTGGGTGGGTGGGAACTCCCAATGGTGGGCCAGGGGCGCGGGATAGGTGCACAAGGGTCTGGGTGCACAGGTGCTGCGCGGTGTCCAGCAATGATCTCCGCTTCCCGCGGGATGTAGAAGCTGGGGGTCCCAGGAGATTTCACCGGCACACAGAGCTTTCACCGGCTTTAAGGCAGGCCTCCGGCAAGGTGGATGCCTGGGCTCCAGTGGGGGATGGGGGCTAGACACACAAGGTAAGCTCCGATTTAGGGGTGGCAGTGGCGCAGGCACTGACTACTAGCAGGGGTCCGGGGTGCAGGCAGGGTGTGCGAGGACAGTGCTGGCTTCTGAGGTGTGGGACAGATGCTCCGGGCCAGTGCTGGGGCTGGGGCTGGGGCTGGGGCTGGGGCTGGGGCAACACGCTAGGACCCGTACTTTCCCTGGACGCACTCAGGTACCTGGCTTCCTTGGTCCAGGCGTTCGTGTCCGTGGGAGTCTCTGTGCTGTTGTGATCCAGTCGCTAGTGAGCACACAGAATTCTGATGTGGGTTCTGCTCGCTGCTTAAGATGAGGCTCTATGTTCGTTTTCAGTTCCAGATTATCTTGCCAAGGTGATTTCAGTCAGGGCTCGGGAGTGCCATTTGGGCTGGCAGGCAGCCTCGCAGGCAGCCCGCCGGCGGGCCTCCCGATTGTATCTGCAGCAGGTCTGCTGTCCAATCTTTGTTGTTGTTCTTCTTCTTCTTTGAGTTCAGGGTTCCGCTGAGGTACCTGGATCTGTTTTGGTACCTGGGATGTATTTATTTTGTTGATTAAGACACTGATTTCTAAGTAGTTTAACTTTATTTGTTTCAGCTACTGAGAAGTGCTGTGTCCCTCAGTCGCCATTTTGAAATCCTCTATGATATTTATTTTAAAGCAGTATTGCTACTAGATTAATTTCTATGGAATTCTTTTGTCTTGAAGCTAAAATGCAAATGCTTCTTGTATTACTTCACCATCTATTAAAACACATTATCTACCATTTAATAGGCATTGTATATTCCCTGTCCTCCTAAAGTATATTTTACAGAATCAGAAGCAAATAAAAAAGCAAGTAAATAAATATATTACATGTAATGTGAAATGTAATGGCATCTAGTGATTAATGATAAGAAAAAACAGGTAGATGACAAGAATTGACAGTTGTGTGTGTATCTGTGTGGTTTTTTTGAAAGATGTTTATTCTTCAAAATGATAGAAGTATTTAGTCAAGGACTTGAATAAAATGAAGAAATGATCATGGAAAAATGAGATAAAATTTTCTAAGATTTAGCAAATGCAAAGGTTCTATGTAGTAATAAGCATGGCATTTTAGAAGAACTGTTCCCATATGAACTTAGAGAAGAGTAAAGTAGGTAAAAATTGGTAAGAGCAACAAGAGAAAAAAAGGCAGGTACAGAGCATATAGTGGTTTTAAGACCATGAGAACTTTGTATTCAATATGGAGAGATTGTTTTGAGCAAGAAAGTGAATTATCTAATTTCTGTTTTTTTTTTTTTTTTGTGTGTGTGTGTGGTACTGGGTATGGAACCCAATGGCATTCTACCTTTGAGCTACACCCCCAGGTCTACTTTTTATTTTTTATTTTGGAACAAGGTCTTACTGAGTTACAAAAGGCCTCACTAAATAGCTGAGGCTATCTGAGAGCCATGATCCTCCTGTCTCAGTCTCACAAATGTTGGGATTTCAAGTGTTCACTACCATGCCTGACTCTAATTTCTGGTTTTATTAATTAATTAATTAATTAATTTATTTATTTATTATTTTTTGGTGGTACTGGGGTTCCTGGAAACCCTTCTACCTCTGAGCTACAATCACAGACCTATTTTATATTGTTATTTGAAAACAGGGTCTCTTAAGCCAGCGAGGCTGACTTTGAACCTGCACGATCCTTCTGTCTCCGCCCCCCAAGTGTGGGGATTACAAGCGTGTGCCACCACGCCTGGCCTAATTTCTGGTTTTAAAACATTAATCTGGAGCCGGGCGTTGTGGCACACGCTTGTAATCCTCGCGCTTGGGAGGTGGAGACAGGAGGATCGCGCAGGTTCGAAGTCAGCCTCGCTGGCTTAAGACTTTTCAAATAAACAAAATATATAAAATATAAAAATGGGTCTGGGAGTGTAGCCCGGAGGTAGAAGGGTTTCCAGGAACCCTAGTACCACCAAATAAAAATGATGATGATGATGATGATGATGATGATGATGATGATGATAATAATAATAATAATAATAATAATAGTAATAATCTGGAAGCTGTGAGGATAGTTGCCTTTGAGAAATTTTTTTAGCTTTGGAAAAAATGAGGAACTTATTTTGTTTTGCACTCAAAATGATATGAACTGAACCTGTGCTGCAAAATGACAGAGTTTTAAATAACTTTTAAAGGATGAGACTCAAAGGTCTGTCATTAAAAAGACCAAAGAGGCAGAAAGGGTTATTAAAAGAAATGGCTACTGATTTTAGTCTCATCTCAGTTGTCCTGAGGTAATAAAATAAGAGCTAATGGACTGGATCAGAAATCAGCTGGTATGAAAAGTAACTGTGCTCTTGGGTCAGGAGAGAGTTAATGAATCTCCAAGAACATTTACCAATAGGTAGTGATTTGGGAATTAGAAAAATTGTATTCCTTGTGATCTATTTCAGAGACAGAGACTCAACTTCATTTATCTGCTTTACTATAAAATCTAGTCATTACCTCCGTACTATGGAAACATTATTATTCCATTCCAAAAAGAATAATTTTATTGTTAATTAAAATGTACCATATAGATACTTGAATCTTGATAACTTTTAAGGTATGATGACAGAAAGACTTATGTCTGCTAAACTGAGTGATGGTAGACTTGTACTGAAGAACTCAAGGAGACCAATCATGTGTTACCAACTCTACTGTCAAGATAATAGAAAAGAACAAACTAAAAGTGTAACAAGCAAACTCCAAAAGAATATAATTTGCACTTGTGCTATTTTATAGCATATACTTTATCTAACTTCTACTTTAATGTATGGATTCCACTAAAGTTCAGACCATGGAATTATTTTGGTGATTTTTGTTGTTTATTGTTTCTAAATTCTTCTTCCACTTCTATCATTTGCTTCTTTTTTTTTTATTAGCTTATGTTTGCAATGTGACTACTTAAAGCAGTTAAATGCAGTTGTTATACTGTATAAAATTTAGGAAGAGCATTTGTTTTATTTAATAACATGTATAATTGAGAAATAACTACTTGTGAAAAGTTGAGCATTAATTTATTTTTATTCATTTACTAGTCATTGATTTTTTTTTTTGTGTGTGTGTGTGTGTGGTACTGGAGTTACTGGAATCCCTTCTACCTCCACGCTACACTCCCAGACCTATTTTATATATTTTTTTAAATTTGGAAACAAGGTCTCTTAAGCTAGTGAGGTTGGCTCCAAACCAGCGTAATCCTCCTGTCTCCACCTCCCAAGCGGGGGGATTGCAAGCGTGTGCCACCATGCCCAGCCTATTTATTAATTTTTATCTGATAAACATTTGGTATGAATCTGGAATACCACTAAAGGACAAATCTGTAATGGATGAATAAGATAAAGATTGTTATATATGAGTTTTATTCTATGGAGGGTAGTTATAATAAAATTTAGTATATGTTTTGTGACACAGTAAAAAATACTTATGTTGCATAGAAAAGGGAAGCATTTCTTTCACCATAAAAGATAAAGAAATTATTTTAAGAAATGTTGGATTTAGTAAGTTTTTTATATAGAGAATCAATATGATTCCAAAAGGAACAGAAACACAGAAACATAAGGAATAATCAGGAGAAAGAATATGGTCTAGTGGAATCACATATGTCAAATATGTAAGAAAAGTGATGAGACACAGGAGTGAAAGATTGTATGGAGCCATTCTATAAATGACCTTTATATCATTTTATATATAATAACTTTATATAATATATAAATTTTATATAATACTTTTATATCTTTTCATTTTATTTTATAAAAAAAGAAAAGTATTTTAATGCTGATGTTTTAGGTCAAATTGTGTCCTCCAAAAGTTCATTTGTTGGTGGGATAGGAAAGATGGCAGAATAGAGGAAGGTAGTGAATTTCAGTTGCTCTGAGATTTAGAACTCAACCAGTGGAAAGACTGTTTCTTGGCAAGAGAAGAAAAACTATTAGAATTCAACAGAAAAAGGCAGTACAAACATGTTTGAATTGAGACAGATCAGAGAGTAGGGGACTAAAATAGATATACACATCTCATCCAGTGAAAAGAGAGTGGAGGCAGATGCTATCTTGCCAATATCTCACTGGGGCTGTTGGCTGCCAGGACTGTATGGATCTCAGAGACAAAGTCCAGCAGAGGAAGAATCTTGTAAATCCAGTGACTAAAGAACACCATCATCAACAGCAATCACATCCTTCTCTCTATGCTTGAATATCTTAAAACTGCTACTTTATTGGCCACCCAACCAAACTACCCAGCAAATGCTTGTGGCTGTAGCTAAACTCAACATGACTAAGAAATGTCAGGATATTTCTGCAGGGAACCCGGTGGCTACAACCTGCCTTGACACCATTGTAAATCTATAGACCAATCAGTCAAACTACCCAGAAAACTCCTGTGGCTACAGATGAACTTGTCCCTTCCTAAAGAGACCAAAGCAACACTAGTCAAGGCTGTGAATTTAGCAACCATTCCAGCTGGAACCTGAATTACAAGGACTCCTGTGGCAATAAACAAACCTGTTGGGTTTCTGACTTGGCAAATCATTCCTGAGGAGCTGGGGGCGATGGAAAAAGTCATAGACAGAAAAAATATTAATTAGCAGACAGCTCCTAGGGACATTCAAGTGGGAGGGACATAGTGTTAGAAGTTTGTCTTGCTCCTGTGATGTCTACAGTGATCACTGCAGAACTTGCAGTAGTGATAATTTATAGCTTGAACAAACTCAAGCTGGGTGTGGTGGTGCAAGCTTGTAATCCTAGCATTCAAGAGGCTGAGACCAGAGGATTGCAGTTCATGGACAGGGATTTTGCCTAGTGATCATGAATGCCAGGGACTGACAGGACTTCACATGATCATAACCAGAAGATCAGTGGTGGTTTCTCTCAGCCAGCATAGCTCAGCCAGGTATGCAAAAGGAGACTAAAAGCAAGCAGGGGAAGCAATGCTTATATCTGAAAAAGCAGACTTTAAATAGAGTGGGTCACTTCTTACTAATAAAAGGAACAATTCAACAAGAAGCTGTAATGATAGTAAACATTTATGTCCCAAATATCAGTGGACTCACTTTTATAAAAAAAAAAACAAAAACAAAAAAAAACCCAAAAACATTTGTGGACATTAGTTTTTAAATAGATCTACATACAATACTTTTGGGTGACTTCAACACATTGCTCAGAAAACTATATCTATGTTCAAGGCAAAATATGAGTCAGAAGAAAGCTGCAGTTGGGGGCAGGTTTTGGTGATGAGATCTCCAGATAAAAGAAAATATATGGAGTTGCCAAATGGAGGAGAATAAAGACCAGCATTATTTTACAAATACTTCCCTTATATAGAGTTCTGGGCAAAATGGTACAAGTCACACCAGGGTAAAGTATGCATGCATGTGGCACATTACCTAGTCATTTTTACATAACTATATACACAACTATGGTTAGGATCATGTCCTCCCTACCAGTCTGTATTTTCTCTGAGCCCCCACATCCACCTCTTACAGGGTGACAGTGCATGACTTGAATCAGAGAGCATTATGTTAGGGTCAAAGACCACAAAAGAAATATAATTTTCTACAGCCACACAAGTGAGGGTGGTCAATACCTATGTCCAGGAAGAGCCAAGTAAGTTCACCAGGCTGTAAGTGGATCTTCCTATAAGGCCTGAATAATCTGTACCTCTGGATCCATCTCCACTAAAGTTTGTTGTACATGTTGCCATTGGTCTGGAATATATACACAGAACTCTACATGGGAAAAATCACATGACCTAGGGTAGCATAGAAGAGATAAATTATTAGGTAGAAAGGATACAAATTGTGAAGGAAATGGAAAATATAGTTTTAAAATACAGAAACTTTATAATACTTAGCTTCACCTCACAGATTTTTAGTAGACAAAAGCCTTTAATGGGCCACACTTTTAGTTATAATGCCAGATCTAGCCTGTTCTTTTCTTAGGCAAAGGTCTTCAATAGGCCTGACCTATATACTTTCATTAATAATGGCCCAGCTGGTCTGTCATTTACTTGGGCCTTCAAAAGGCCTGACCTCGTGACTTCCGGGAAGATGGCGACCGAGAAAAGCGGGTCTTAAGAGCCCCGCTAACAACCAATCTCCATTACCACAAAATCAGCGCCTTTCATAGCCAGAAAATACCATCACCAGAGAAACAAAAAAATCACCAGGCTCCAGAGAGAAAGCGGACTGAGAACAGAGCTCAGAGCCACAGAGGAGATACACCGGCCTCACGCCCAAGGATGCGGCAGCAGCGCCATACTGCCAGCGGCAGTGGCGAATTCACCAGACGGCCACAGCAAGCCGAGGTGAGCCGCTGCAGAACAGCCAGGTGGGATCTTTCGGCGCAGGGAGCATCTAAAGCTCCCAGTGGCTGAGCTCAGCACACGCTGCAGGGACTCAGAGTGGAACTCGAAACCAGAGAAGAAAAAATATGCCAGCCTCACGGCCGAGGGCGTGTCAGCGGCGCCATATTGCCACCGGCAGCAGCAGCAGTGAATTCACCGAGTCCAGTACAGCTACATCTGCGTACTCAAGAACAGTGAGTCAAATTGTGGGCCACAGAGGAGAAATCCCAATACTGTACTCCCTGGGACTTGACCCAATTGGGGAGTGGCGGTGGCAGAGATATCACACCATAGGAGAACGTGCAACCCGGCACCACCCATAGTTTAAAGCAGCCTCTATCGACTCCCTGGGTCGGAGACTCTGTGATACAACCCAGTAAAGGAGTAGTGGGGTCAGAGATACTACAGACTCGAGATCCACAGCACCTTAAGCGAAGTCATAGTGACCCAATGGAAGAACCCAGAGAAGGCACAAACTTCCGAAATCATGGGAAAGAAGAATAACACTGGAGCAATGAATGCCCACAACCCCACAACATCAGAACCCGATAAAACAGAAAATCAGAGATTTCTAGAAGATCAAATCAGGAAAATAACTGTAGAAGTAATAGAGGTACTTCGAAAAGAATTCAGAGAGAGCCAAAAAGAATAAAGGATGCAATTACTGAAGTAAAGGCCTCAATTCAAAGCACGAACAAACGATTAGACCACATGGAGAAGAGAATCTCGCTCTTAGAAGATGATCATTCCAAAAATGAACGCATAGTTTCTAATCTAGAAAAAAATATCCGACAGCAGGAATCTGACATTGAAGAAATATGGGCCCATTTTAAGAGAGCTAACCTAAGAATAACTGGAATAGAGGAGGGAAAAGAAAGTGAAACCAAAGGGATCAACAATCTCTTCAAGGAAGTAATTGCAGAAAATTTTCCAAACATAGAGCAAGAGGTTGATACACAGGTCCAGGAAACTTATAGAACTCCCTTTAGACAGGATCGGAGAAGAGGATCCCCACGCCACATAATTGTCAAAATGACCAATGTGGAAGCCAAGCAGAGAATCTTAAAGGCAACAAAAACAAAAGACCAAGTGACATTCAGAGGCAAACCAATTAGAATCACTCCAGACTTCCCAATCCAAGTCATGAAAGCCAGAAGGGCTTGGAGTAACATATTCCAAACTCTGAAAGAAAACAACTTCCAGCAAAAAATTTCCTACCCAGCAAAACTTTCTATCAAATCACATGGGGAAATAAGAAGCTTCCATGACAAACAGAAACTGAAGGAATTTATGTCTTCAAAACCAGTGCTAGAGAAAATACTCAAAGAGATGAACTACAAAGAAGAAATAGGTAACACACACCAGAATCAGAGAAACAAGATTTTCCATCCAACAGACAACTAAGATTGGTTATCTGTGGAGATTTATTATTTATGTTAGTCTTTTACCTATCTCTAAATTGTGTTGTTTGCCTTTATTGTTGTTAATTTTTAGGATGTCTAGTTGGAATATTAATATACCTCCAGATATAGCATTTGGAAATATTTTATCCCATTCTATTAGTAACCGTTAACTCTGTTTACATTGTCTTTGGATATACAATATTTTTTATTTTTTAGGGAGTTTGTATACTGTTCTGTTGCCTGTGCCATTGAAATCATATCCAAGAAATCACTGCCAATTTCAGTGTTGTGAGGTTTTATTACCCAGATTTTTTCCTAAAAGTTTATAGTCTTAAGATTTATATTTAGGTCTTTTATCTATTTTGAGTTAATATTTGTATATGGGATTAGGTAAGGGTCCAACTTTATTCTTTTCCATGTAATTATTATGTTTCAACAATATTTAGTTAAAAGATTAATATTTCCACCACCAAATGTTTGTGGAAATCTTGTCAAAAATAACTTGACAATATAGGGAAGAATTTAGCTCTAGGCTTTTATTTAACTCCAATGGTTTATATATCTGCCTCTGGAACAGTACTACACTGTTTCAATTACTGTAGCTTTATATGGTTTGAAATCAGAAAATATATATCTTCTAGCTTTGTTCTTTTTCAAGATCGTTTTGGGTATCTAGAGTCCATATTCCATATTAGGATAGATTTTTTTCTGAAAAATTAATATATAAATATATGATAGTTTCACCTAAAAAAATAGAAAAAAATATTCTCTGGTAAGAAAGAAAGCAAAAAGAAATATTGAAATGTTATCTTTAAGTCATCAAAAGCTTGGTATCAGACAAATGAAACTGTTATGTGAAATTATCATTTTTAATTTTGGATAACTTGCTATAATACTAGATGTCAACCACTAAGCCAAGTATGGGAAGGAGGGATGGGGAGAGAATGGGGTGGGAACGGGTTGTGGCTGATTGGGCGATGTGTGCATGTATGTCTACAAAAGTTTGTATCCCACTATGATGTATGAATACAGTGCACCAATAAAAAAAAAAAGAAGTTGAAAAAAAACAACAAAAAAAAAAAAACCCCAAAGGCCTGACCTAATATTTTAAGTTATAATGGCCTAGATTCACACCTTAAATTCCAGAGGAAGTCTCACATTTTTCAATCCTTCTGCCCTGGCTTCATGTCTCATCTCCCTGGAATTCCTTAAATAGAGAAAAAGAACAAATCCCAAAGAAATTCTCACCTTTTGTCAAAGGTCAGTTCCTACCAGTGAAATGGCAAGAACCTGAAAATTCAAAGTAAAGATACCAGTTCCATGTTACCCTATTCCTGCCATGTTTCCTTATCCACCATCTTCTCTTGGTCCCCAATAAGAAAAGGATTGCGAAGATCCCAAGGGCCTCTTTTGCTTCCTGTGTTCTTCCTTGAATGTATATCCCCACTTTTTAAGATAAAATCTGTCTTTATTTCTGACTGGTGTGTGCTGAAATTCTTTTCACCATGGAAGCCAAGGACCAAGGTGAATTCCTTTCCCAAAACCTAGAGACTCCTCAGGACTCTCTACATAATTATGTTTTCCCATGACAGTCTCACCTTAAAAGCAGTGAGAATATTTAACAACATTATTTTCTGCAAAATAAATTTCCATATCTGGGTGGTTTTATTCATTAAATGCCTGACAAGACATATTTAAAACTTTGGCAGAAGGTTGTGCTAAGCCTTCTACCCATAGGTCTACATCTATAGTACTATCTTCAGAAATAAACAAGGCTAATGGGTAAAACTGCTGTGTGGTTTAGTACACAGAATTTGGCAAGGGCTATCTTTTGGAACTGTATTGGCCCTAGCAAAGTATGTAAATGTTTAGGAAAAAAAGGCTACTAGAAAACTATGCTGATTGTTCTAAATACCCATGTTACTTGGTCAAAGTGGGTTTTCTCTGTCTGTGTGTCTGAGTTCAGGACCTCAGCCAACATTCATGGGTTTACAATCTAAGAAGGTAGCATTATATGGTTGCTAACTATATCTCTTTTTTTTTATTGGTGCACTGTATTCATACATCATAGTAGGATACATACTTTTGTAGACATACATGCACACTTTTCCCAGTCAGCCCCCACCCAATCCCCACCCCATTCTCTCCCTATCCCTCCCTCCCATGCTTGGCTTAGTAGTTGACATCTAGTATTATGGCTGTTTATCTAAAATTAAAAATGATAATCTCACATAACAGTTTCATTTGTCTGATACCAAGCTTTTGATGACTTAAAGATAACATTTCAATATTTCTTTTTGCTTTCTTTCTTACCAGAGAATATTTCTTTTCTATTTTTTAGGTGAAACTATCATATATTTATATATTTATTTTTCAGAAAAAAATCTATCCTAATATGGAATATGGACTCTTGGTACCCAAAACGATCTTGAAAAAGAACAAAGCTAGAAGATATATATTTTCTGATTTCAAATCATATAAAGCTACAATAATTGAAACAGTGTAGTACTTCTAAAGGCAGATATATAAACCATTGGAGTTAAATAAAAGCCTAGAGCTAAATTCTTCCCTATATTTTCAAGTTATTTTTGACAAGGTTTCCACGAACATTTGGTGGTGGAAATATTAATCTTTTAACTAAATATTGTTAAAAAATAATAATTACATGGAAAAGAATAAAATTGGACCCTTACCTAATCCCATATACAAATATTAACTCAAAATAGATAATAAACCTAAATATAAATCTTAAGACTATAAACTTTTAGGAGAAAATCTGGGTCATTAAACCTCACAACATTGAAATTGGCAGTGATTTCTTGGATATGATTTCAATGGCATAGGCAACAGAGGAGTATACAAACTCCCTAAAAAATAAAAAAAAATATTGTATATCCAAAGACAATGTAAACAGAGTTAACAGTTACTAATAGAATGGGATAAAATATTTTCAATTGCTATATCTGAAGGTATATTAATATTCCAACTAGACATCCTAAAAATTAACAACAATAAAGGCAAACAACACAATTTAGAGATAGGTAAAAGACTAACATAAATAATAAATTTCCACAGATAACCAATCTTAGTTGTCTATTGGATGGAAAATCTTGTTTCTCTAGTTCTGGAGTGTGTTACCTATTTCTTCTTTGTAGTTCATCTCTTTGAGTATTTTCTCTAGCACTGGTTTTGAAGACATAAATTCCTTCAGTTTCTGTTTGTCATGGAAGCTTCTTATTTCCCCATGTGATTTGATAGAAAGTTTTGCTGGGTAGGAAATTTTTGGCTGGAAGTTATTTTCTTTCAGAGTTTGGAATATGTTACTCCAAGCCCTTCTGGCTCTCATGACTTGGACTGGGAAGTCTGGAGTGATTCTAATTGGTTTGCCTCTGAATGTCACTTGGCCCTTTGCTTTTGTTGCCTTTAAGATTCTCTGCTTGGCTTCCACATTGGTCATTTTGACAATTATGTGGCGTGGGGATCCTCTTCTCCAATCCTGTCTAAAGGGAGTTCTATAAGTTTCCTGGACCTGTGTATCGACCTCTTGCTCTATATCTGGAAAATTTTCTGCAATTACTTCCTTGAAGAGATTGTTGATCCCTTTGGTTTCACTTTCTTTTCCCTCCTCTATTCCAATTATTCTTAGGTTAGCTCTCTTAAAATGGGCCCATATTTCTTCAATGTCAGATTCCTGCTGTCGGATATTTTTTTCTAGATTAGAAACTATGCGTTCATTTTTGGATTGCTCATCTTCTAATAGCGAGATTATGTTCTGCATGTGGTCTAATCGTTTGTTTGTGCTTTGAATTGAGGCCTTTACTTCAGTAATTGCATCCTTTATCTCTTTTTGGCTCTCTCTGAGTGCTTTTCGAAGCACCTCTATTATTTCTACAGTTATTTTCCTGATTTGATCTTCTAGAAATCTCTGATTTTCAGTTTTATTGGGTTCTGATGTTGTGGGGTTGTGGGCATTTATTGCTCCAGTATTATTCCTCTTTCCCATGATTTCGGATGTTTGTGCCTTCTCTGGGTTCTTCCATTGGGTCACTATGACTTCACTTAAGGTGTTCTGGATCTCGAGTCAGTAGTATCTCAGACCCCACTACTCCTTTACTGGGTTGTATCACAGAGTCTCCGACCCAGAGAGTCGATAGAGGCTACTTTAGACTGTGGGGGGTGCCAGGTTGCACATTCTCCTATGGTGTGAGATCTCTGCCACCGCCCCGCTAACTATATCTCAATGTGATGATAGTGTGCTTCTGCCTCTTTTTGTGGCTATGACCAAAATCCAGTTAGAGTATTCCTAGCTCTTTTCTTCCTTCATAATCCCCACTCAAAACCTACATCATCCACTTCAACTGTTAGCAGGAAAGCAAGGGCAGAGTCTACTACACATAGAGTTTGTGCCTGTGACACTGTTTTTTTTGTAGCAGCAAATTCTGTTTCCATTTTAATGGTCCAATTCCTAGTTACCTTGTTACAGACAAAATGGAGTAAAGAGTACATAAGCATAGCTAAGTAGTATATAAACATTCAGCCCAAACCTAAAAGACCTAGATATTTCTGTAATTGAACATTTTTAGCCAAGGATATGCTTGTATCTTATCTCTCTCTGCTTTGGGTATCACTTGTGCCTTACCTGACCGGAAAACTCTCAATAATTTATCAGAACACTCAGGATTCTAGACTTTTTTTTGTTGACAGCCCATTCCATTTCTGGAGAAAGGCTTGGAGACTACATGCAGCTGCTTCTAATTCTGTAAGAGAATAAGATGTTCATATAATGTCATCAATAAAATTGAAATGGACATTTTTTTACTGGAATTTTTGTCTACTGAGTGTGAAGAATGATTATCACAAATAAAGCTTTATGACAATCCCTCATAAAGCTGATGAGGGAGTTTATTGTAAAGAGAACAATAAAGGAAAAAAGAGGCATAGCTCCCTTTCAGGCAGTGGGGACTCTGGTGTCCAGCAGCTGCCTTCTGGACACTACTTGGGAGTAGCTCATACTATGCATCATCAACTGCAAACTGCTTTCTACCAAAGTCCACGTGATATACTAAAGAGAGTTACAGGTCATTCCTATGGGCCTTGGTTGGCTTTAATGTTCAGTGTGTGTCTTCTGGTTATTACTTGGGAGTTGCCTGGCCTGAATGCCATCAATTATGCACTGATTTATGAGAGGAAGAGAGAAGGAGAGTGAGAGAGAGAGAGAGAGAGAGAGAGAGAGAGAGAGAGAGAGAGAGAGAGAGAGAGAGAGAGAGAGAGAGAAAGACGGCTTGACATTTAGGAGGTGTGAGGTTTGGTCCTTTCAGGATTTTGGAAGTTAGTTAGCATTTGTTTCCTCTCAGGAAATTAAGTCTTTCCACCATGGCCTTCTAGCCCTATTTGCCTGTTTCTTTTTTATCTTTTCATAATGGTACAACCATACAGCCTCAGGCTTCTGCCAAGAGGTGAAATCCTGTGAACTAGACTATAACACAAGGTGGGACTATGTAGGTATCCTTGGGGCAATACCAGAAAGGTTTATTGGCATGCTTTTCAGGTAAAAACTAATACTTCTTGGATTTATGGAGTAATGTCAATGAAGAAAAATACATTTGCCAAGTGTACAATATAAAACTATCCAAGTTTGTACAAACGATGATCCATCAACTCTTAGATTTTGGGTACTGATGCATACAAAGTTTGTGTCGATTTATTTAGCTTCTTATAGTCCACTGTCTCATGTTAGGAACTGTCAGGTTTTTATTGGCCACAGGGAAAGTGAATGGACAATGAGTCATGCATGTTACATTTGCCTCTTCTAGCTTTAGTATCATTTGTTCAATTTCTTCATCCCCTGTGACTTCTACTCCCATACTTTTGCAATCTTCATGGCTTGGAGTTGTAAGGGAGCATGATGTGGATGTTCTTTATTTCCTTCATGGTCTTTACTACATGCTCCCATAGCTGGAATTCTCCAGAGGTTGTCTGCATAGTCAAACACCATAATATGTTCACCCTCAGGATATATTCAGGTATGGGAAATATATACATATTCTGCTTAGGAGGCAAACATCTGATTCCCAGTCACTGGGCCATGTTGAACTGTCAACTAGTGCCAGGCTGCATTGCACATTGCAGGGGAACTAATAAATAGTAAATTATATGTGGCTTTAAAATAGCCAGTGGCCCCACCAAACAGATTCCCTTGGCCAATCTCTACTTTAGTGGTTGTTGCCACTGAAGTGGTTCACAGTTTGTTCTGTTCGCTGACTTTCTGACTCACCCCATGCTGCCCAATGGCCCCAATGGCTGGATCCCCAGCTCAAAAGCCACAGCAGGTGTTCTGACCTCATTCTACTGAATATGCCAATGGACAGGGGTCTTATGGTGGACCAGCTGGGGTTGCAGAGGAATGTTTTGGCTGCAAGAGTCCCAGTGAAAATAATGCACACTGAGTTGTCAATTTTACCAACATCTAATCTGGACTTCCCACCATTGGAATTGTGACAAAAAATTTGTTGTTTATTGAGTCTTCCATTCTGTCATGTTAAAAGCTCTATTAGATTACAATACCTATGACATTTTGCAGAATATTTCCTATGTGTCTTCTGCACTGTTGTTCTGTTTATCTTTAGGACCCCTTACTGTTATTTTTCTGCCTCCTCCTTTGGCTCATTTTTTTAGTCTATTTTAATGCTGCTTTTTGAAATGTTACTATTATTCAGATTTTCTTTGATGGTCTTGTTTTTCTCAGCCTGTCTTCTTTTCAAATTTTATCCATATCTATGATTTAAATATTGCTTATGTGCTAATGATTACAAATTCATATCTTAGGTATGAACTTTCCTTCTGAGCTCTCATTGATATATGAGAGCTTCTACATCTTTACTACATCTTTATACTTTCTAGTTACAGAGTTGACTCAAAAACATATTTCAGAAAGAATTCTTATGTTTGGTCTCCAACTATTTCTACCTGTGCAAACAAATTTAGAAAATATTATCATCATTTTTTCAGTTGCCTAAATTGAAATTGTATTATTTTACACTCCTCCATCTTTCCACAGACCTAATTAATTATCAATATCCAAATATTTTACTTTTATTTCATTTTTAATATTGGATTTTTCTGTCATTTCTTTTGGTAATGCTGTAGATAAGGCATGAAGAGTTTCTTCGCTTTATCAGACATCTAATTGTAGATATTATCATACCTAATATCTTATAACTCAGAGATAATAACTTGGTAGAAGTTTGCTTTGATTTGACAATTAAAATTCTGTCTAACTTTTGATATTTCATATAATGTAGAATTTCATACCCAAAATGAATAATCAGAATTGTCTTCAGGGTTATTTCAGCTTAAAAATGTCAGTCTGCTTAATGTAATATTAATTAATTAAGGATAATTTTGAAGGTTCAACTCTCTGGAAAAAGAGACAGATTTTTCTTTTATATTATATTATAATGTGATCTTTGCCTTATAATTTACATGCATAACTAAGACAACTAAGACAAATTGAAATAAGGTCTTTTTGAAATTCTTGGTGCACTTGCATTTTATTTGAGCAAAACTGAATAAAAAGTATATGGTAGCTGGTTAATCATATTTTAACAATGCATTTGTTTACTTTACCTGGTTGGTTAGACATCATTTCCTGGGATGAATTTTTTACTTGTAGTATCTTGTAACTATTTTGGTTTATTCCTTTTTCCTCCAAGCAAGATTCAAATCTGCTTTATAGCTGAATTCATTTCTTCATACTGCTCTATTTTTCTTCTTTAGGTCATAAATTCAGTAAAAGCTTCAAATGTCTTGCCCTTCACAATTCACGAGTAGTAGTAGTTTGGATCTTTCAGCCTGGAATATAGTGGTGTGTCAAAAGAATTTGAAAAGAAAACCATAAACAGTTGAACTGGAAGCCAAATGCACACAAAATAAAATGTTCTTATTTCTCCTGTAGTTTCATCTCTTACTAAGGAGTTTCTTATATCATTTTCATGGATTTTGTTATGCTTCAAAACCATACTGTGAAACATTCTGTTGGAAAATCTAAAAGAAAACCCACTGAGACAATACAAGTATCAGTTGGCATCATATTTTATTAATGTTTTTATTCATAGCTGACTTATAACTTCTATATTTCCATGGGATTTGTATACTTTTTATTGTTGTTAGTTTTATTGACAGGGAAAAATCAATGCATTAGATGGTGGGTAAATCAACAAAACAGAATAGATTGCCTATCTCTCACAGAAAGGAAGCTACCTGTTTCTGAAAGCACAGCATTTCTGTTACCTATAAAGAAGAATTACTGGTATACTAATTACAAAGAACCTAATTAGAGTGGCTTGCTGTGTGTTCCATGTTGCAGGGAAAGCTGGCAAGAGGTGAGAGCATTTCCCTTCCTCACATAACCCTTCTACTAAGAATGATGTGGCACTCAAATGCATGCCATGAGGTTTCCTATCTCATCAGTCTTCAAACTTAGGATGAGGAGAGGACAAAAATCAAAGCAAGCGACTTCCGTGATTGCTTTTTAAAGCTGTCATAGCTTTAGATGACCACAAGATGCCAGTGTTTTAGAACACTGGTACTTAGGAATAGACAGCTGGCTGGTTATAGCTGTCCAGGCACTCAAAGAAAACACAACTGCATTGGGTAAAAGCATTTTACTCTAATAATTTTTCCTCATAAAATACATGCCATACAACATTGCTCAAATAAATAATAGATTATTGATAATAAAACCCTTTAGAAATGAAGAAAAGATTGTTAGAGGCATCATACTTCAAGCAAAGAAAATCTAGTTATCTTCACTAAATTACTTTCTGCTTTTCTATGATAGGAACATGCTACAGGAACAAGTATGTTATACAGTTAAAATTTGGTCTCTGAATTGAGAAATGTCCTGTTTTAAGTCTTTTTTTCTAATTATTGTACATTCTAGGTTAGGTTTGTTAATTTTTTTGGTGGGGGGGCAGAGGGAGGGTTGCTGAGGATAGAATCCAGTGCTTCATGCATTGAGGCAAGCACTTTACTACTGAGCTAAACACCCCAGTCCAATTAATTACCATTTTAAATTTCAATTCTCTCATATGGGAAATAAATAAAAGTGGCTGCTTGATCACCTCTTGTGAGGTTTAAAGTTGACACATGTGTATTAGTGCTTAGTCTAGCTTTTGTCCTTGGTCAATCAGTAGAGAAAAGTGATGAAGAAAGAAAAGAACAATGACAAATAAAATGGTGTATTCCTTTATATGAAGTTTATTATTCTTACTCATAAAGGAAGCATTGGAGTCCTGACAAAATATAATTACCACTAAGATTAGATAGTCTTTACTAGTCTTCACATAGCAAATGTTCACTGTTCTTTGTTTAATTTTTTGTGGTAATGGGGATAGAACCCAGGGGCATTCTACCTTTGAGATACATGCAACGCCTATTTTATTTTTCTTCGTAGAAAGGATCTCACTAAGTTATGGAGTGCATCATTAAGTTGCTGAGTCTGGACTTGAGTCTGCTATTTTCCTGTCTCAGCCTCCCAAGTACTGTGCCATTCTGCTTGACTTAAGTGTTCATTGTTCTAATTTGCATTTTCTTAGTATTACAGTCATATCTGAGCTGTTTATTATGGCTCATGCTTTTTTGTCTTAATAGGCTGCTAAAAAAACTTACATAACTAAAAAGCTACCAAGTTAGTACTTAAAATTAATTTTATTTACAAAATCAAGCTCTCAGTCAGTTTTTCTGTATTTCACTATAAGTTACAAATTTATCTCCAAAGTTGCTAGTGCCAGAAATGCAGATGTATCTGATATCTGAGGTAATATCTGGTATATAAAGTTGATGAATAATTTTGGAGATAGTTTATAGGAACTATCAACTCTTGTATTCACAAGTTCATCTTATTTTCTTGGACAAATCAAATTATCTCAACTATTATAAATTATTTGAGTCTTGACCACTCTGTAATAATGAATGGGGAGTTCCCTGGGAAAATCAGCTTCTCTATGACTTAGTATAATTTATCTACTAGTGACCCTTGTGGGGACCGTCATAATTTGGGGCTTTCCTGGCCTGCTCATTGTATAGGACCCACTCAAGTAAAAGATAAATTCTAAATGGCTTTCTGGAATGCTAAGTGTGAATGATAGTCCACTTTAATGCCAATATGAGCTTTTAGGATGTATCCTACTTATGCACTGATAGGCATGGCATCTGAGCTACCTGAAGGCTTCTGTGCCAGTTCTCTTCCTGACACATAATGCTGAAAGAATATAAAGGCTTAGTCCACATGAAATCATAAACCTTAAGTTGTGAAGGGCCCTTCATTGTGACGATTTATTATTCCATGTATGTAAGAAGTTTTCACAACTTATAATAGAGGCTCAAATATTAGTTGTCAATATCGTATGTTTTGTTTTGAAAAGGTAAAAAGTGTTATTGGACTCTAGGTATTTTCAAATACCAATATTTTCTTTGTATTTAAGAGTTTCAACAATTCCATTTGCTCCCCTCTGTCCTTCTGTGAAAAGCTGCAACCTCTTTTTAGCAGGAAAACAAATAAAAAGCAAAACTAGCCTTTTAAAATGGAATTGAAACAGTATCCCAGGAATGGAAATGAAAGAATGAGCCAGTATGTTCTGAATTTATGTGTTATTAACATGACAAATGAATATAAGATAATAAATTGAACCTCTCAATGCAAAGACTGAGAAAATGAAACAAGGGACATAAGTTTTGTGTAGAACAGTGATATGTTAGAAGTGCTTTTTATGCAGAGACAGATGGCTGCATGTATAGGAAAGGATTTGTAAATATATATGCTCTACATAGGTAGAGTTCTACAAATGCAGAACATATGCTATGTATATGTACACTATATATTCACATATATGCTATGTATATTATATACTGTATATATATATATAATATGTATATGTATATATACATGTATGAATATATAGAAGTGCATATAGCCAGGTGGTTGGTATAGATGTGTTTCCCTAGTTTGGTCTCATTATATTTGGTATAGATTTGTTATAATTGATGCATTAAAATTTTGACTAGACCATAATAAAAAAACACACAATTCTAACCATATTGATACTAAAATTTCAAAATTTATTTACACATTGAGGTTAATTTATTGGTAGGTAGGAAAATCATTTGAGTTGTAAAGTTGGTAAAATAAAAGTTTTACTGATTGGATTAAACTCATCTGAACACCAGCTGTATTCAATATTTGTGTTAGACTGTCAGGTAGAAATATGTTGCCACAAAAAGGCATCACTTCCTTTACAATATGGCTTGAAACATCTGTTGAGAAATGAAAAACCATTATGACAAGCTGGTAGCAAGTCCAATCGCAAATGACTCCAGAGCCCTCTGCAATGTGGCCTCGATCGTCATTTAGGATTGTCGTGTGCCTGCCAGCCCTCTGCTTCCTGCCTGCTCACAAGTAATTGGGAAATGGAAGGTACTTATCTGTCTTGTTGATAGCACTGTGCTCATTTGATAGTGGTTGCTCCATAAGAGCAGAAGAAGGAAAGTGCATTTTCTGTAGCTATAAATTCACCCACTGAAGTGAGTAAATCATGGGTATTACAACTGGAGAAACAGATACTAGAAAAAGAGGGTAGGGTTAACAGAAATTTCTCTTAAGAGAAAAGAAAAATAAACACCTCTTTGTTTACCCTCTTTACCTGACTGTGATTCTTATTCATGAAAAATACAGATAAAGAAGGAAGATAGAAGTAGGAGAGTGGTGTTGAAGTCAGAAAGAGATAATAAGTTGCATTCTTTGCAAAAGGAAAATTTAATCTAAACAGCAGCAGAAAATCTTGCTCCCTTAATATAGTTTTTCTTCAAGAATTCTTTGACATAAGGGGCCTTTCTTTTCTTGCTGTCCTGATACTATACCTAAAAATGCTCATTATCATAATTATTGTTTTTGTTCTGGATTCAGCTTGGTAAGCAGTGGAATCTTTTTTTATTTGTTTGTTTGTTCATTTTGCATTGACCTGGTAAACTGCAGTGCTGAGAATAGTCCACTGCAGGTGCCAGGTTCAGAGATCAGATTTCCACACACTAAGCAGAAGCAAAGAATTGAAGAATTTTACATTTTTATACATTTTTTATGAATTATAAAGTATAAATGAGCACAAATCCACATCTGCAAATAATCAAAAGATCTAAAATCATGCTTAGAGACTCGAAGACAGGGATTTTCACCTCCACAAGAATTGAGTGCATTCTTAAAATGCTGTTATAGTCATAAAAGCAAGTATTTTACATCTTTTATTAGATCTTCTGATTTAGAAAGCTGAAGAGCATTTTGACTTGGTGTGAAAATGAAAATATCCAAACTAAAACCTCTTTCTTTGGCAGTAAATCCTTGTCTACTTTTGAGAGTTGTTTTATATTCTCTTTTTGGTGTATTAGTAGCAAACCTTTTTCTTATGACTTGAAACACATTTCTTTATTTGGGGATATATAAAAACAATTGATTTCTGAAGAAAAAAAGGAGTAGGATTAGGTGAATAGGTGAATCTATAGTTACTTCAATCATTGAAATTTCTTTAAAATACAAATATTTTTAAAGGTAACATAGTATTAAAGCATTATAATATTAGTAATAAAACTGAAAATTAGAAGTCACTATTATTAAAATTTAATATTACACAATACCTGGATTTCTTTAAGATGCTGCTGAAATAGGCATTCTGAGTTTCCTTTTAAGTCTAAGGTTTAGAGGATGATGGCCCTTGCCTAAAGCCACACACAGAGCTAGGATTAAAATGATTGAGTTCTTACTCCTAGGTCCTGCCTTTCTCTTCACTTGACAACATATCACCCAGCAAAGGAGCAAATCAATAATAATGAAAACTCTCTCTCCCTGGAGTGCTAAAGAGAACAGGTTCACAGAGCAATATCTATAGCAGCAACTGGCTGCTTGTTGACCAAGACCTTAGCCATTGTGGTGCAGAGTGGGGGAGCTACTTGGAACAGCTAGCTGGGGGATGGAAAACAGTAAATAATGGCACCAGCAGAGAGTAGAGCCTTGTGGACTAGCCAAAGGCCATATCAGCTCTCCACTGATTGGCTCTGTGAATTGGGCTAATCATGTAATTCCTCTGTGCCTTATCTTGGCCACAAGCAAAACGGGCATGGAGGCAGAACAAATTTGCTCTCCACAGTTGTAATGTTAAATCAATTGCTGGGAACTACTTGTGAAACAGGGGTGCTTGGGATACTATATTCTGTATTAATCTTCATCCTAAATCAATGTGGCATTTTAAGAATATTTATTAGTGGATTGATTAATGTGTAATTTGTTTGGGACAAAGTATGATGGGTTTAAAAGCAAAAACGTGTAATTGACACCAAAATGTATTGTGCAAGAATGAATTTAAAAGATTTTTAAATGGTAAAATAAATTTTTATTACTTTCTGGATAGTGAAATTTTAGATGAAGTTACAGTTTAGTAAAAAATCAAGTCAGCAAAACTCTTTTTGGATATGTTACCCCTGCAGTATGCCCTTATCCAAATATTTCTATGAATCATTCTGGGGGTCTGTCACTTACATTAATTAGCCCCTGACTGTGGTACTCTGCCTGAAAACTTTTGCTAGTAGAAAACCAACAAACCCAACCTGCATTTGCCATATCCATTGTCGGTGGTTACTGTGAAATGGCTCCTTCCAATGTTTCCTGAAGTTAAAAGGATCCCAAACCTGATTTGTTTTAAGAGTTCTAAAATGCAGTTATTTCCCTTTGAGCCTATACAGTGGCCCCTAAAAATAAGATTCCTTAAGTCCTGAAATTTAGGAAGAAAATTTCTTTACTCTTTTAGGAATTAGAAGACATTTCCTATGTGAGGATAGAGCAAGAATCAAGAATTTTCTTTTCATCTCTCCTTCCAGCTCTGTTGCACAAAATGCCTTCATTTCTCTTCATTCAATATGCAAGTACTCAGGCTTTTATATATATTGTAAAAAAAAGTAAAAGAGAGGATGGGACTCAGTCCCAGATGCTCCACAAAGGATAGATTTTGAACACAAGTTTGGGGCTAGAAGTGATTAGCCTCATATATCACTATTTTTTCCTTATAATACTTAGGAAAAGAACAAAACAATTTTTAAAAATTTCTTATTAAACTGTATCTTGAAGTTCATTTCATTCTATTCTGATTTTATTCTATAAAATATTTACTCATTTTGTACAAGCATTTTTAAATATCAAACTGAAATTTAGAAAAATATTTTTCTCATTTCCTGGTTTATATAGAAACTCAGGCATGAATGGGACATAATAGGACATTTCATTCAAATATCTCACCTTTCAAACAAGAAAGCTCTGTACAAAAAGGATAATTACCTAGTCCAAAGTAACTCAGCTCTAAAAGTGGGATGATGCAAGGGTGGGAGAGGATAAAGTTGAAGGATTATGGTAGTTAATAATAAATGGGAGAAAAAGGAGCTATATATTACCTAAAAATCCCTGGAATTGCTTGCTATACATAAAAAAGTCCAAATGAATTCTCACCACTTCTGAGCTATAGCAGGGATTGTTGGGGACATATTTGCTTTGGAAACACAGTTTTAGGCTTCACAGCATGACTTTATGATTTCCCATGTCCTTCAAGACTTCCTTGAATATTTGTTTTGGCATCATTTAGTGTTGTATTAAAAATGTCATGGTTGTCAAATGAGTAGCAGAAGGATATCTTGCAAGACTCAGTAGTGGAAAACTGCAGCATCCGTAGTCAAAATTAATGAATAAATGATGTCCTGGGACAAATAGAGTTTGACATCTGATCTTTTATGTATACACTGTTGAAAGTTGGTGGCTAAGGTCTTATACCTCTGTGCACAGAAATAAATGAAAGTAAGAGGATAATGATTGTAACTATACCTAGGTCCTGTGCAAACCAAATAAAGAGATCAATTTGTGGCACTGATAAATTTTGGGTACTAGCAATAATGATTCATAAAGGCTTCCATGTATAAAACACTCAGAGGATTCTGAGGATCTGATAATTAACCATAATACGAATCCTAAAACATTATATTTTTCTGGATAGAAATGTTTTAGGAATATAATTTTCTAAATGGTATTCTTCAAGGAAATTATTGACATCTTATTTATTTACTTTTGGTGTGATTTTTGGACCATTCACACTCATATCATATAAGGTTCCCTTTCTATCTATTTTTTTAAACATAACATTGCCTCAAGGTGAGTAATGTCAGCAGACGGATTGACATTCCAATTCACTGAGAGGTCACAATGATCATTTTCTCCACAAACACTACAAAAACAATTAGTAGTCAACTTTGTGTTGACAAAAATAGATCTAGAAAAGTTTCAGAATGCAACAAAGAAACAGAAGAAACTCTGTGGACCACAAAAACTGAGGATAGCTGCATAGAAAAGATGGAAGGGGGGAAGAGGGACATTCTCTGATGTTATTGGTGTACATTAACAAACATATCAATGTTAGTCACTAAGCCAAATATGAGAAGGATGGAGGAGGGGGGAATGGGACAGAAATTGGGTAAGGGCTAATTGGGTGATATGTGCATATATGCCTCCACCATCTTGTACCCCATTAAGATGTGTGGCTACAATGCACCAATAAAAATTTAAAAATGTAAAAGAAATTTTATGAGTGTTAATTCATGCCTTGGTTCAGAGCATCTTGATGTCAAGAGAAGCTTCTGTGTCTCTTACACAGACAAGGAAATAAGGACTCCATCAACCATTGCTGTTTGGGCATGTCTGTAGTCTTCCCTGTGGATGACTCCCTTATACTTCCCAGTCCTCTCTCATATTGAATCCAGTTGATTGGGTCTTAACTACTGCTCTTTCCTCTTAGAGGCACCTGCTGCTGTATCCCCTCCCCAGGGTTGGAGCTGCCTCTGTGCTGAATTTTGCTCTCAGGGTCCAAAGTCTTTGCTGCAAACTGCCTTTAATATCAATATAACATATGGCTTCACTATGTATAGGAAAAGCGCTGATGCCATACTATGCCCTTAATTTCAATTCCCGTAATTACTAGAGTTGTTCCGCTCCTGTGTGGTACCATACCCTTAGGACCCAGAGGGTAGGAGTGGTACAACTCCAGGAATGTTTGCTTTGTGTTGAACTCCCTCAGAAATGAGCCCGAACTGTAATGGAGCATCCCTATAAGCATGTTGCTGCCACACTCTGACTCTGAGACTCACATCACTGTGGTACTATGTCATCATAAAATCCATGGCTCTCCTATATCTAACCTCACTAGGGCCTGTGTAACCACGGCATCCCCAAAATATCTAGACCCAGGTTCCAAAAGTAATTTATACCTTCCTGTATTTCAAGCACTGGTACCATCAACATAGTAAGAATACTCATGATCTATGTTCCAGCCCATGCAATAATTGCTTCATGTCTTTTAGCCCAAGATGGCCGGCTCCACTGGTGCTGAGTATGTGGGCCTCAGTGCTGCTGAGAGTTCACCTATATCCTGGATCCCACTATGGTTATGAGTATGCCAGCACGTCACCTAATGCAAAAATGGTTCTTCTCACCTAGAGCTTTCCTCAGTGAAAGAAATAAAGAGGCTCTGGAAGCCTGTTATTGCTGGTAGAGACACCTGCAGGTGTAGAAACCTGCAGCCTGCAGCCTTGGCTACTCTGGAACCTCATAGTTTTCACCTTAGCTGGTGGGTTTGTATGAAAGTGATACTGTGGAAATAATACTGTTATACATACTTGGAGTGGGTGATGTCATATTGCATCCAACTGGCCTCTTTATAGGCATCTGCAGGAGAATGTCTTTTCCTACCAAGCTCAATACAAAACGTCTAGAAAAAGGCCCTGTGTCCTTAAATGTATAAACACCAACACAAGCCCAGTAATATTAAAAAAAAAAAAGCAAGGCAAATGACTTCATTAGACATTTTTAAAAAGAAGATATACAAATTCCCAAAAGATATATAAAAGATACTCAACATTATAATCATAAAGAAAATGCAAATTGAAGCCACAATTAAAATTTTCTTCACATCTGATAAGATGGCCATTATAATAAAAAAAGACAAGAGATGGCAAATTTTTGCAAGAGGTTGAAGTAAAAAGAACTGTTACCTTTGGTGGGAATATAAATTGGTATAGTCATATAAAAAGTAATATCAAGGTTTTTCAAAAAATTAAAAGTAGAACTGTCATATGAGTCAGCAATCTCACTTCTGAGAAGATAGCTAAAGGAAATGAAATCAGTATGTTGAAGAGATATCTGATGGTTCTAATAGCACAATAGCCAAGATGTGAATAGCCTGAGTATTATGTGTATACTATAGAATATCATTCAGCTTTAAAATGGAAGATCATCTTTGCATTTGAGACAATGTGGGTGAATTTCTTCCAAATTATACAGTGAAATAAGATAGGCCCAGAAAGATCAATATTTCATGACCTCATTTATTTGTAGAATCTAAAATAAATCAAATTTAAAGAGTAGAACAGTAGCTACCTGGGGATGATGGTGTGGGTAGGGGTATATGGATATATGACAAAGTGTACAAACTTTCAGTTTTAAGACCAATGAGTTCTAGAGAGCTAATGTAAAGTATGATGACAGTAGTTAACAATAATGTATTGTAAAGTAGGAACTTGCAGATTTGGTAGGTCTGTCTTTACATACAGACACACACACACACACACACACACACACACACACACACACACACGCGCACGCGCACGCGCGCGAGGTAGCTGTATGAGGTAGTGAGTATGTGAAGTAGCTTGCTTGTAAGAATATTTATGCAAGATTTACTTATATCAAAACATCACATTTGATTTTATACCTTAAACATATAGATTTTTAATTTTTCAATCATATTGTAATAAAGCTTGAAGCTATATGACCTTAAATCCTGACTCAGTATATAGCATTTATCTTATTCTTTTGAAGTCCTTATTCTCTGCTTTTCATCCTCATTTCCATTCTTTTTGCAATTGCTTTTTACTTGTTTAAGATGTGCATAAAGTTAAACCTGCTAGAGGTGGGCACTGTGGACTCAAAAAGCGAGAAATGTCAGTTCATGTGGATTTGGGGATGATTCCAGCAGCCTGTCTTCTCACTTTCAAAATAAAACACATTGTCAGCAGAGTTGAAGTTGGTCCTCTTCAGGAAAATAAACGTATCTCTGACTGCTCTTATAAAACTCACAGATCCTGTCACGGTAAGTTCAATGCTGTTGACAGATCATAAATTAAAGGGTGCCTGTGTGAAAACAAATGTGGGAGGTGATTGGTATGTGGTTTTTTGTAGGGTGACAATGGCTCTCACCAGATTGAGAGAGGAGCTGTAATCTATTTTACACTCCTTGCTGCCTCAGAAGTTAGATTTCAATCAGCAGAAATTAAGACAATCATTTCTTCCCTCCAACTGATACCTATAGATTCTAAATATTTATTGATCCTGGAAATGTACCATAGCTAAATAAGTTAATTTCATAGCTTTGTTTAACATACATATGTTACTGTTCATATTCATGTTTTGTTGAGTGATTTTTTTCTAAAATGATAATCACATTTTATATGCCTATCACATTTATTTATATATGATAAAGTTGTTTCCCAAGTCCATAAAGAAACCAATTTAGAATGTGTACCATACTTGCTTTTGCTTGCTCTCACCTTTATTTTTTAAAAATTTATAGATTTTTAAAATTGGTACATTATAATAATACATTTTGATGAAATTCAGAGTGATGTAGGCATATATGCACACAGAACTTGGTGAGACCCCCCATTCCCATCCACTCCCTCCTCACCTTCCCATGTTCAACAAAGTAATTGGCATCAATAAGTTTTTGTATGTAAATCATATGCATTTAGTGTTTTTCTCTTCAAGTCTTTCTCCCCATTCTTGTTTTCCTCATTTAGGTTTCTTCTCCTTTGTCTGAAGTCCCTCTCGTGTCTCAACTTCTGCTTAGTTTCCACATATGAGGGAAAACATCTGCTCTTTAACTTTTTGTGGTTGACTAATCTCATTTAGTAAAATATTTTTCAGTTCCATCCATTTCCCTGCAAATGACATAATTTTGTTCTTCTTTATGGATGGGTAGAATTCCATTTTGTGTATATCACATAAATTTGTAATTCATTCATCTGTTGAGGTACATCTCAGTGGGTTCCATGCTTTAGCAATTAAGAATTGTACAGATATATATTTTTCTATACTCAAATTTGAGCAAATCTACAAAAGGCTAATATGTTATCTGATGGTTTTTTAACAGATTCCTGTGCTTTCTACATGACAAAGCTACCAAAACAAACAGTGTTACAAACTTTACCTCTAGTCATTATATGAAATGAATTCCAAATGTTGTTTGAAAATAAGATCAGTATAACCATATCCATCTATCAAATTGCATATAAAACCTTTTAACAAAACCATGTATGATACTGCTTTTAGAATAAAAGCAGTAAGAAAAGTAAGAGAATCGGCAGCAGATAAAAAGAGGTTCTGCCAAACTTTAATAGAATCCACAGCTCACTGAAAGGAACTGGGAGTCTAAAACTTCCATTACATTCTGCACCTGGCAATTGGCTGTCTCCTCTTGTCAGCACTCCTTTTTCCTAGCTCTATCTGCCTACAGAACACTTTAGACAGATAAGAGTTTCAGCGCAGGAAGGAGCTAAGAAAACATTTTAAGATTATACCATATGACGAATTCTGGATTATGAACTGCTTGCTCTTTAAGATTTGATTGTTAAGAGGCATTAAGATAGTACCAAAAGGAATTATTAATAAAATGTTGGTTTTTGTTCTCAGATCCAGAGAAGTTTCTTCATTCTATTCAAATAAGCATGTGGATGATTGTTTGGGTTTCGATATAGAATGTCCCCTGTAAGAGCTCATGTATTGGCAAAAATATTCAGAGTTGATATAATTGAATCATGGGTTTTCCAATCTCATCAGTGGATATACCTATTTATGGATAGATGGATTTATTGGGTGGTAATATAGGAAGTAGCATGTGGTGGAAGAGGTAGGTCACTGGAGTGTGGTCTGAAGGATTACAGATTTCTCTCACACCCTTCATCTTACTCTGTCTATGCTTCTCCTGCTACACCTTGAGTTCCACAGATTTTACCCAGCCTAACATGGACTGAAACCCCTAAGGTCTCCAGAACTGTTAGCAAATAAATCTTCCTTCCTTTAAGTTGTAGCTTTCATGTATTTTGGGTCATAGCAATAAGAATGGTGACTGAATAATAATTATACAGTGTAAATTTAGGTTGGTAGATTAAAAATAGTTATAATTTTCAGCCATTTAGGAAACAAATGGCACACAACTAGATATGAAGTTGAAAATCCTATTATTAGTCTCTATTCATTAGTTCTAAGAGCTTATTTTTGGTTACAAAAGGCATTTTAGTTTTCAATAGTGTCATAATCTTTTTAACTTGTACATTTATTTATTTATTTATTTATTTATTTATTTATTTAATTTATTTATTATTTGGGGGTACTAGGAATTTAACTTGAGGTGGGGATTCTACCTCTGGTCTCTACTCCT
This sequence comes from Muscardinus avellanarius, assembly GCF_963383645.1. Classification (NCBI taxonomy): domain Eukaryota; kingdom Metazoa; phylum Chordata; class Mammalia; order Rodentia; family Gliridae; genus Muscardinus; species Muscardinus avellanarius. The sequence continues at coordinate 31,872,776 of NC_137791.1, forward strand.
ACCATTTTTATGTTTTATGTTTGAACAGGGGCTTGCTAAATTGCTGGGTCTGGTTTGAACTTTAAATCCTCCTGTCTCAGTCTTTGAAGTACTGGGACTACAAGTGTATACCACAACACCTGGCTTAACTTGGACTTTTAAATACAGAGTTGCTAAAACTAATTATAATTATACTCTAAAAAAGAAATAAGTTTATAGAAAATATACAAATTCAAACTCTACACAAGCTCTCAGGTCACTTTAATATTTATTTAGGCTCATTGTTCTTTCTTAGACAGACCATCATTCAATAGGTTACCACTCTGATGAACATGAAACACCACCAAATTCAATAGCATAATGTGGTAGAAGAGTTTTTCATGTGAAATTTAGCACTAAGTGAAATATTTACATATTCAATTACTTATGTGATTATTTTAATTAAACCTTGCTGAACAACTAAAGTGCCCTACTTTTTACCTTTCAGTAACATTGATGATAAAAGTTATTTAAATATCTTATTTCTCAGAAATGTTCAATGATAATTTTACATATCTTTACATTAAAGTGGTTTTAATAATATTATTTATTGATTGTATGTATACATGTTCTAAAACTGCTTTCAAAGTCACCAGTATTAAAGTTAAGCAATTATATAGGTCTCCTTAATACAGTGGTGTACTGGATAAATTTAATTTTCTATTATCCTAAAGAAAGAAAGATGTTTTACTAAATTAATTTATAAAAAAAGAAATAATCAAGAATATAATTTAATTCAATTTCTCATTTTTAACTAATGCATTGGCTTTTTTCTACTAACTATAGAATGCTAATACTATATATTATCACTATAATGGAGTGTATCACCAAATGTTCAATCTTATCTTATATTCCTTAAAAAATCACTAAATGTGCAAGCCTATTGAAATCCTAAGCTCTGATGGTTTTTCTACATCAATAGTGAGTGACTACACAATATCTTGTGAGTGGATTGAAACATTCATCTTCCTATTGAAAAGAAACAAAGAAAACAGTGAGTGATAAAGGATTGTAGAAGATGCAGTGTTAAAAAGCCTGGAGTGTGTCTGCGATGGCATGACTTTGAAACGCTGTGCCCTAAAGACTTTTTTAGAAAATAGAAATAGTCTTTTTGAAACTAGCACATAGTTTCCCTTTACCCATGGTTTTACTTTCCATGGTTTCAGGTTCCCAAAGTCAACCATGATCTGAAAATACTAAGTGGGAACTTCCAGAAATAAAACTTTTATAGGTTTTATTTATTTATTTATTTGGTGGTACTATGGTTCCTGGAAACCCTTCTACCTCCAGGCTACACTTCCAGACCTATTTTACATTTTTATTTGGAAACAGGGTCTCTTAAGACAGCATGGCTGGCCTCGAACCTGCGTGATCCTCTTCCAAGCCCGGAATTACAAGTGTGTGCATGCTAGGCTATAGGTTTTAAATAAGTTTTATTACATAATATCATTATAATTGCTCTCTTTAATTACAAGTTATTGTTGTCAATCTATTTATGCACCCAATTTACAAATTAACCTTTATCATATATATCAAATATACATATGCTCTTCAACTTAAAATTTTTTGACTTAGGGTTTTCCAACTTTATAATGGTGTAAACTTGATACATATTCAGTTAAAATCATACTGCAGATTAGGCATTTTGATCTTTTTCTAGATGATGATGTGATGATGCAATATTCTTGGAATGTTAGACAGCAGCAGCAAGATGAAGCTCCCAGTCAGCCATATGATCATGGGTAACAACCTACACACTACTGTAGTCCTTGTTGCTGAATTGTGATGCTAATAGGTTAAGGTATATTAAATGTGTTTTCAGTGGTTTTATAGAGAATTAACACTTCTCAAACCAAGAAGCATCTGATTAGGAAAAAGATATAATATATACATGTTTCAGTACTATCCATGGTTTCAAGCATCCACTGGGGGTTTTGGGACATTTCCCGTGGGTTAATCAGTTCTGCAAATCCAAGCAAAGCATTCATAAGTAATTTTAAAAAAATTTTATTTACTAGAACCAGAAACCTTTTGGCAGATTATTTTTATTGATGCCTTTTTAGATGGCTTTAGGATTAAATTATTGAGGTCCCAGTTTCTGGATTATATAATACAGAAATGACAAGATATCCTTGTGATGATTCAGTATCTTAGCACATGAAAGTATTTCAAGGTATTTCTGGGCTACACAGAAATCTGTTCAGTCCCAAAGTCTTCAGCTCAGTGTATTGTCATTCATCATTGAATCCTAGGACCTACTTTCTCAAAAAAAATTGTGATTGTAACATTTAGTAATAGTCATTAAGTACCTTTCATATGTTAAGCACTAAATTATTTGTATGTGTGTTTTTCACTTTAACTGTAGGCTCTTACTAATTCTAAAATATTTTGAAAAGCAGGTATCATTATTTCCACATTACAACTGATTAAAATAAACCTCAGAGAATAAATATGTCAACTTTTCAGGTCACACTCACTCTAGACATCCTAGCACAAATCAGCAAGAACCTAGACCTTGTTTTTTTTTTTTTTCCAGAGCATTTTACGACTTGATGTAAAAGGTAGTGCTTTAATATGAAGAAAATAGAATTATTTAGTCATTCTTATTGCACAAATAAAACAGAATATTTGAAATAACAAAGCCAAACTAACACCCACATTTGGTGAATCAGTACCACCATGGCATAGTGAGTATGAGTTTGGTTAAGCCAATAGCACCATACTCTGAAGCAGGCCCTGCCTATAAAGTGCTCAGAATTGATGAGAGTATTATATGAGATGATCAATTTAAAGAATGTGGGCAGTTTCTCTCATATATAAACTTAATTACTAGTTAGTTATCATCATTAAACTAATTTGAACTCTAAGTCTCAGCTTTCTGGGAACTGCAGAACATGAGTTAAAAAACCTCCCCAAACTCTTTTCAGCAGTAAGTCCCTATTGTATTTTTTCTTCAACTTGCAGGCTGGCATTAATTTTGCAATTAGAATGTGTGATGAACTAGGAAATATTAATAGTGATGTTTCTTGCTCACCCACTCAATGTCAAAATGTAGTAGCCTGATTAAAGAGATAGAAGACATGAAAAAATGACAGAATACACATTAAATGTTAATCACTGAATGTTCATTTAAGACGTGTAGCTAACATGCAGAAAAGAAATTATATTTAGTCAGGGAAATGACAATGTTCTTTAGGAGAACAGTTGAATATGTTCAGGGAAAGATTATGCTGAGATTAGGACAGAAAGAACCCAAATATCTTTCTGCTTTATAACAACGATTAAGACCTTTTAAGTTCCATACAAAGCTAAGATGTTGTTTCTGGAGTTATGGAATAAAATGTACGTGAAACTTAAAGATCTTACTGGAGTAGTACCCACTAGTTTAGCTTTCTAATTTAACTGAAGAAAGGTTCTGTGAAGTTTGGAGAAGTGATACCTGAAAGGCCACTATCTGTAAGATATATGCAGTAAGTGAATTTCAAGAGACAAAATGTTTATTGTAGATCACCAGGCTATTGACTAGTATAAAACTATATTTTTTCTTAACCATAGTATTTTATTAATTCTGCAAAAAAAACCAACACCTGACATGTTTGTCAGAATGAGGCATAAAACTCTTTTATGTGCCCACCTAAATGTGTTCACATTCCTTAGCGTGATGTTTGATGGAATCCATAATATAAACCTGATCTGCCTTATATTTCACTTCTCTTATTTTGCAAAATCAATAATTCAGTTACTTGTCAGAATAGATGTTGTTGCCCAACAGACGCCTTTCATGGGGGAGGGGGAGGAGGAGCAGAGACATACTAGAAGAACCCACTCCTGTTTTAATGTTACCTAAGTCTATGTATCATTCCAGGTTCAACTCACATATTATCTCAAATTGTTTCTGTTTTCTTATCAGGAAAAGAGAATAAGCAATCTTTCTTTTTCTTTCATGCTTTTTGCCATTTATCTATGCCTGCTATTTGCAATGTATTACTTTATATTTTCATAATAATTATTTATTCCTAAATAGTAAGCATGTGGTGTGTGTGTGTGTGTGTGTGTGTGTGTGTGTGTGTGTTGTGTGTTGTGGTGTTGGGGACTGAACCAAGGGGCATTTTTACCTTCAAGAAAAACCTTCAGCCCTATTTTATTTTTTACTTTAAAACCAGGTCTCACTAAATTGTTGAGGGCCTATCTCAGTCACTGAGGCTGGTTTCAAAATGGTAAGCCTCCTGTCTCAGCCTCCCAAGGAATGGGATTATAGGCATGTGTCACTGTACCCAACCCTAAAGTAGGAAGCTCTTAAAGAGAAATGTTCTTGTTTTTAAATTATTGTTTACCACAGAACCTTGCACACCACCTTGATAAAAAGTTATGTCTATTATATAATAATTTATTTACTCCACAAACTTTTTATGTTCCAGAAATATTTCAAGGCACTGTGGGCATGAAGGAAAAGGGGGAAGGGAAAAGAGAGAAAGATAGATAGAAAAGAGAAAGAGAATTTTGCCCTGAAGAACCAATACCAAAATAAGAAACTATTCCTGTTTCCTCATAATGCTTTGTGTATACTGATATTTGAAATAAGCAAATGGTTTAGTATGCCAGAAAAAATAATATTCATGAGATAGGAGCCTGCAGGTGAGATGTGATATGGAGTGCTAAAGGCAATGAATATTTGCTAGAGACTTTTAAATTCCAAAGTTATACCCTCTACTATGTAAAGAATGAATCTTCACATCTGAAGATTGAGATACTGAGGACAGTTTGAATCTTGTTGAAATTAAAATTTACAACAATACATTATAAAGTTTACTCCAAGACAGTAGCAAAGGCAATAAAAAGAAGATAGATTTAAGAGCTAATTTTTAATGAGGGCTTGCCCAAGTCCATTCATTGATTTAATATGGGAAAAAAGGTGACAAAGAAATTGAGGATGACTTCAAGGTTGCTAGCTTATGTAACTAGATAGCCTCTTTAATGATCAGCAGAAATATGGCAGAGGAAAAAAGGTTGGGAGAAAAGTAGTAGTCAGTTTTAAACCAAATGAGTTTAGCTTGCATGTGTAAAATGAAGATCTAAGGTCACTGGAATTAAAGATTTCAAGCAACTGTAAGCCTCTGATCCTAAGTCATTCACGTGAATGTCAAACTTGACTAGCAAGGTAGGGAATGCTGGGTTTATGAAGAAGACTATAACCAATGACAAGAATACTTGGGGGAAAAGAAAACAAGAGAGAGGAATTAGTTTGATTAAAACTTCCAAAAACATGCCTCATAAAATTTCTCATTGTACTAAAAGTTTCTGATATCACCATTGCTTGGTTAACAATTATATCCCAAGATTTTTATTGTTAAAATAAAAGTACATTAACCATGAGGGAAAACACATCAGCGCTCCACTACATTTAGCATCAGTGCTGGGCCTGATGAAAGAAGCCACAAGGAGAAAGAGAAGAAAATAGTAGTCACTCTCCATCTGTGATATGCCTTTGGTACAAAATGCAGCAAATTTTTCATTTATCCATTTGAAAAAATACAATCCCAAGGCTGCTTGTGCAATTTAAGTGCATCGTGTCATAGACATTCCTAAGACCATTCTTTTCCTATCACATAGCATGATAAGTAAGAAAGATGATGGTGTTGAAAACTACTATATCCCAGGCAATATATACAAAATATGGCTCTTTATGTATTATATATGAAAGTTTTATTTAGTCCTCTCAATATTCCCAATACATAGTTTTTTTAAAAAATTTATCAATACAAGAAAACTGAGGCTCAGAGCAATTGAGTAATGTGGCTATTTGTATATAGCTCTTAAAAGTGGCAAAATACCTATTTAATCCAGATGCAATCAACTTCCCATCTTATGTTCTTAACATTATCCATATTGCCTCTATGCCCTTCAATTCCCAGCTAAGGACCAAGAATAGAGAAATTGGCTTTTTTTTTTTTTTTTTTTACTTTATGAGCCTGGTGGCAGCATGTAATGAACATTTAAGAAATCAGGCACTATAATGATTGAATTTTGCCATTGTCTACTTTCATTATACTCTCATTGCCCTTTGCTCAAAAACATCACATCTAAATGTGATATACTGTATTATAATAGAATCCTGTGCCTCAACTGGCAACTCATCTGAAGTTCATTAGAAATGTCTATCTTAATCAGGTATCTATCTTGCTTCAACAAACTAAGGAACCACTGTACATATTTTTTGTGACAACTCAAAAAAGGTATGGTTGATTTGCAGTTGCAATTAGTGTTATCATTAGGCTTCTTGGAAAAACTAACATTCATTCAAAGTTGAAGAGTAGGTGTGCTAGACACATAACAATTGGTCACAGCTTTTCAGTCAATATAAGGATGTAGCTGTTGCAAGTTTGCTATTAGAACAAAATGTAAGAATATGAGACAATGTGGAATGATGGCATTTACAGACAAAATCATATTAATTTTTTGGCTATCATCTCAAAGTGAACTATTTTTAAATTAAGGATGGCAAAGGAGACAGACTTTTAATTCCAAGTAGATAGTCTGACATCATTTGTTCTTTCCTTTCAAGATGGTTAAGTAACAGGTGTTCTCTAACTCCCAAGTGGCCATTAAGACATTAATGCAATATGTTTTATAGAAATTAACAGGTTTTAGAAAGCACTTGGCTGTAGAATAAGGTATCAGGAGGGGGAGCAGTGTGGATTGCTAATTAAGTACACTAAGAGCTTTGTGCATGAATGTTTGTGTCACATTGAATCTCATTATGATATATAATTGCAAGAAACGAATACAAGTATTAAATGAGAATAGGAATTAGAAAATTAGCAAGAACAAAAATAGATAGGAAATCCAGAAATAGACAAAGAAGGAGATACTATAGATGAGCCAATAAGGCGACCTAACTGAGGGGTTGGGGAGGGGAGAAGAAAATTTTCTAAGGCACACGATTCACATTAAATGAATGTCAATCACTAACAAAAAACATGAGAAGGAGTGGGGAGGGAATGGGGTGGGAACTGGGTAAGGGCTAATTGGGTGATGTGTGTATGTATACTGCTACCATCTTGTACTCCATTAAGATGTGTGACTACAATGCACCAATAAAAAATGAAAAAAGAAAGAAACTACAGAACAATCTCAGTGTACTCAGAATGTATTACACATATCTTCACCAAGCTACATTACTCTGTGTCAACATACTCTCACGAAATGTTTCCATCTCAGTTGCCAGAAGGTAAAGAACACTTGGTGTTTTTAGGTGTTTGAAATCTTAAAATGAAAGTTTTGCTCCTATGATAAGTATTTATTCTCATTACCAAGTTATTTCCTTTTTACAAATTACACTTTATGCTTTAGCATTTTTAAAGTTTGATTAGTCTAGTAGATTATACGAAATCTTAAGTGATGTCAGATGTACTTGACAAACTCATAATTAAGCATGGACAGTATATGTTTGAGGCATTACATTGGCAGTTATAATTTGTCACTTGATAATATTTTCAATATAACAGAACATTGTTCTTCCAATAATGTATGTTATAAAAGTAAAGACTATACTAATCAATTTAAATGTTTTGTGTAGGACACTAAATAAAGTTTAGACAAATTGTTGATTGAAATCTAGAATTATAGGATTGAGACCCCCACCTACTTTGGGCCAGAAATATTTAATTAGGAGTAAAAACTCCTATGTTATTGAATTGATTTAGTTACATTAATTTTCTATCATTATTAAATAAATTAACACAAATTTAGCAGCTTAACACATTGCCTTATATCTTAGTTCTCATAAGTCAGAAATCAAGTGCAGTGTGGCTCAGCTTGTTCTCAAATTGGTCTCTTGAGGCTGAAATATTGGCTATTTTAAGATTTATTTTATTTTTATTTAATTTTTATTTTTTTTATAAGTGGAACATATTGAGAGTGGTGTACATTTACATTGTGCTTCATGCCCTTCCTCCTCCCTTCCCCCCAATAGAGAGTGTCCAGGTTAATTGTGTTGTATTTATGATGTTACACATATTCGTATGTAGCTCCTCCATTGAACAACCTCAGCTTTCTTTCTCTCCTATCCTTCTATTCAAGCTTTGCTGAGATTTCCCCTCCATCATCTGGAGTCCCTCTGGTATTACCATTACTCCCTAGCTTGAACATATTAGAGAAAACATAAGTGCCTTCTCTTTCTGTGCTTGACTAATCTCACTTAACATAATGTTCTCCAGTTCCTTCCATCTTCTTGCAAATGCTATTATTTTATTTTTCTTTATATCTGAATAGAATTCCATTGTGTCTATTTCCCATAATTTTGCAATCCATTCATCTGTTGATGGGGATTTAGGTTGGGTCCATATTTTGGCTATTACAAACTGTGCTGCTCTGAACATGGGTATGCATATGTTAATGTAGTTCTCTGATTTCAACTCCTTTGGAAAGATACCCAGGAGTGGTATGGCCAGATCAAAGGGTGGATCTATTCCAGTTTTCTAAGGAATCTCCATACTGATCTCCATAGTGGCCAAACTACTTTGCACTCCCGCCAACAGTGTAAAAGAGTACCTCTTTCCCAACATTCTTGCTAGCAATTGTTGTTGTTTGATTTCTTTATGTTTGTCACTCTGATTGGGGTTAGATGGAATCTCAGAGTAGTTTTGATTTATATCTCCCTGATGGCTAGTGATGTTGAACATCTTTTCATGTATCTATTGGCCATTTGTATCTCTTCTTTTGTGAAATGTCTATTCATTTCAGTTGCCCATTTCTTGATTGAATTGTTTGTTTTGCTACTGTAGAGTCTTTTGAGCTCTTTGTATATTCTGGATATTAGCCCCCTATCAGAGCGGTGGCTGGTAAAGATCTTTTCCCATTCTGTAGGCTTTCTCTTTAGGCTCTTGATGGTTTCCTTTGATGAGAAGAAACTTTTTAGTTTGAAGAGATCCCACTTATTAATTCTTGCTTTAATTTCCTGCGCTTTGGATCTTATTGAGAAAGTTACTCCCTGTACCTATATGTTGGAATGTAGATCCTATGCCTTTCTCTAATAACTTCACAGTCTCTGGTCTAATTTATAAGTCTTTGATCCATCTCGAGTTGATTCCTGTGCATGGTGAGAGGTAAGGATTCAGATATAACTTTCTACAAATGGATAACCAGTTCTCCCAGTACCATTTGTTGAAAAGGCTGTCTTTTGTCCGGCATATGAGTTTGGCCCCTTTGTTATAGTCAACTTTGATCAGTTGACTATAGATGTGTGGGTTTGTTTCTGTATCTTCTATTCTGTTCCACTGGTCAGTCTGCCTATTTTTTGTGCCAATACCATGCTGTTTTTACTACTATTGCTCTATAGTATAATTTGAAGTCCGGGATTGTGATGCCTCCTGCCTGGCTCTTGTTGCTGAGAATTGCCTTGGATATTTTGGGTCTTTTCTTCCTCCATACAAAATCCATAACTGATTTTTCCAGGTCTATGAGAAATGTTGTTGGTATTTTAATGGAAATTGCATTGAATCTGTAGATCACTTTTGGCAGAATGGCCATTTTGATGATATTAATTCTGCCTATCCATGAGCAAGGGAGATCTTTCCATCTTCCAAGGTCTTCTTCAACTTCTTTCTTTAATGTTTTGTAGTTTTCTCTGTAGAGGTCTTTTATATCTTTGGTTAGGTTTATTCCTAGGTATTTTATTGGTTTAGAGGTTATAATAAATTGAATAGTTTTCTTTATTTCTTTCATTATGGATTCATTGTTGGCATAAAGAAAAGCCACTGATTTCTTTAGGTTGATTTTGTATCCTGCAATTTTGCTGAATTGGTTAATCAGCTCCAGAAGTCTTTTGAGTTCATTGGATCTTCTAGATAAAGAATCATATCATCTGCAAATATGGATAGTTTTAGCTCCTCTCTTCCTATTTGAATTCCTTTGATTTTCCTTCTTTTGTCTTATTGCTGTGGCAAGAGTCTCAAGGACTATATTGAAAAGGAGAGGTGATAATGGGCATCCTTGTCTTGTGCCTTATTTTAAAGGGAATTCTTGCAGTTTTTCTCCATTCTGTATGATGTTGGCTTTGGGTTTATTGTATGTAGCCTTAATGATGTTGAAATATGTTCCTTCTATTCCAATTTTCTGCAGTGTTTTTTAACATAAATGAGTGTTGGATTTTGTCAAATGCTTTTTCCGCATCTTGAAATATAGGTTTTACCTGGAAACTGCATGGAAAAAATGACTTTCAAACTAATTCAGTTTATTAGGAGGACTCAATTCTTTGTGACTATAGGACTGGAATTCCCATTTCCTGGCAAGCCATGGTGTCATTCTCAGTTTATAGAAAATTTCCTTAGCTTGTGGCATCTTCATCTTCAAAGCTAACAACAATGAGGTGAGATCTTCTCATGCTTCAAAGTTTCTCAAACACCCTTCTTCCTCATAGCTTTGTCACTTTCCTCTGCTTCATAATTTGTCAAAATGCTTCTAAGAGCTAAGATTAAGTTGGCCCCACCTAGATTACCTCAATTAATTCCTGTGTTTTACTGCTATCTAATAATTATACTTAATTCTGTAAATTCCATTACAATTGTACTTACAGGAACATCAGGATATAAGTTAATAATCAGAGAGCTGAAAACCTAGGATGATATCTTTGAAGTACGTGAGCTATTTCAGTCATATTAAAGCAGTAGTGAGAAAGAACAAGGAAATCCTAGAAAAGACTATAGTTATTTATTAACACATATTTATTTTGCTTCAAATGACAGAATTTTGTTGTTCTTTATAGTTGAATAATACTCTATTGTTTATATATACTACATTAAAAATATTCATTTGTTAGCTGAGTGTGGTGGCACATGATTGTAATTCTAGTATTTGGAAGGCTAAGATAGGAGAATTGCAGTTCATAGACAGTCTCAGCCATTTAGTGAGACACTTTACACCTCAGTGAGACCCTGTTTCAAAATAAAGAATAAGAATAGGGCTGGGAGTGTACCTCAGAGGTAGAATGCCCTTGTGTTCCATCCCCAGTACCACACACACACACACACACACACACACACACACACACACACACACACATTCATCTGTTGATGGGCACCTGGGCTGTTTCTATGTCTTAGCTATTGAGAATAGTACTGCAGTAAACCTGAGTGTATAGGCATCTCTTTTTAAGTATATTTTGTTGGTGTATTGTAATTATACATCATGAGGTTCAGAGTCAAAGAAACATACATGCCAATAGAACTTGGTGTGTTCCCTCTGAATCCCACTCTGCTTTCTTCTCCTCCCTGTACATATTATTGATATTGATATTGATAACTTTATGTATTTACATGGCATTATTTGAATTGTTTCTATAACCAAGTCTCTCTTCCCCAAAACTTCCCTTTCCAATCCCCTACCATCATCCTACTGGTATCTTTCCTCATTTATTTGAAGTACATTCATTTTTCTCTCTAGCTTCCACACATGAGAGAAAACAGAAGATGATCTCACTTAGAATTATTTTATGTCATTTGCAGGTACTTCTTTGATATGCTGATTTCATTTTCATTGATATATACTCAATAGTGGAATTTCTGGATCTTATGATAGTGTAGTTCCATTTTTAGCTTTGTGAGGAATCTTTATAAACTTAATATCTGTGTTAATTTTACACTTACACCAACAAAGTATGAGTCCTTGTATCCATATCATAACCAGTATCTGGTATTCATTTTCAAATTTTTTTGTTGTACTGGGGATGGAACTCAGGGGCATTCTACCTCCGAGCTACACCCCCAGCCCTATTTTTTATTCTTCATTTTGAAACTGGGTCTCAGGGAGTTGCAAAGGGCCTGTCTCAGGGAGTTGCAAAGGGCCTCACTAAGTAGCTGAGGCTTTCTGTGAACCCCGATCCTCCTGACTCAGCCTCTGGAATGCTGGGATTACAAGCGTGCACCACCACACCAGGCTGGTATTCTTTTATTATTAAAATTTTATTTTGAGTCAGGCATGGTGGCACACGCTTGTTTTCCCCACGCTTGGGAGGCAGAGACAGGAGGATCGCGTAGGTTCGAAGACAGCCACACTGTCTTAAGAGACTCTGTTTCCAAATAAAAATATAAAAATAGGTCTGGGAGTGTAGTCCGAAGGTAAAAGGGCTTCCAGGAACCCTAGTACCACCAAACACAAAACAAACAAAAAAATTTTATTTTGCAGTATATTTATACCTACTAGTAGCTTCAAAGTGATACATTCATATATGCACACAACATATCTTGGTGTGTTTTTTCCTAATCCCACAAAATTTTATCTAACATTTCTATACCTAGTTAAAACGTGGTAATTTTGAATTTTTACACTTTTTTTTGGTTTTGTTTGTTTGTTTGTTTGTTTGTTTGTTTGTTTTTGGTGGTACTGGGGTTCCTGAAAACCCTTTTTACCTCCGGGCTACACTCCCAGACCTATTTTATATATGTTTTTTATTTGAAAACAGAGTCTCTTACCCATCGAGGCTGGCTTCAAACCTGTGCAATCCTCCTGTCTCCACCTCCCAAGCATGGGGATTACAAGCGTGCGCCACCATGCCTGGCGAATTTTTACACATTTTAATCATGTAGTTTCATCAGCCTATAATGACAGGTCAAAATGATCCTAAGCATCACAATTTTAAATTAAAATATATACATAGCTCGCTATATAATACAACTAAATAAAAACATAAAAAGTTATATAAGCAGAAAAAAGTAACAGAAACAGAAAATAGAAAAATTAAAAGTTAAAGAACAGTTTCCCATTCTAAGTCATTGATAAGAACAGGAAGACACTTTTCTCAGTGTGCTTTCTACAAATACCTTCTTTCTCTTCAATCTGATTATTGCACCATAGGGAAGCCACTTATGAAGATTTTCATAGCTTGAAGATTACTTGTTTCAGTAGTTCCTGGGTATCTTTTTCTTTTGGAAAAAAGTTTCCCTTAGATGTGTTTCCTAAGATAGAATATTTCTGCAAAACTGATTTTTTTTCTTCTGAAGTCTCACAGCTGGTATTTGGCTCATCTCTTACATGTCACTTTTGGCAGTAACCACCACGTATTCTATGGCTGTTGTTTTTAATCTCTACTGCCCTCTCTGCTCCCTAATATGTCTTCCTTTTGTTATTTTTTTCTCTTTATACCTCTCCTATTACCTTTTCTTTATATTTGCAACAAGTATCTTTTATTTCACCAAAAGTTTTTGAGTGTATGGCTTAGCCTTATTGTCTGTATTTCTTGTTCACTCAATTCATTATTCCACAGAGGATACCATGTCACCTATGTTGCCATTTATGGATGCCCTCTCTTTCTGAATGTGCTGCTATGTTGTGGATTTGCCTTTTATTCCTTAGATATTGGTATTTTCTTGCTTTTTCTCTTACTATTTCTGCCTGCTAATCTTAACCTCCACAGCTCTTTCTGAGAGTTATCATGGGTTTTAGTATTTTGGATATTAATACTGAATCTTACTACTTTGCTGATTTTTTTGTCAGGCCTAGGAATTTTCTGGAGAAATATTTAGGGACTTGTAAGATAGAATCATATCATTTCAAAGAAATAATTTAACTTCTTTCCTCATTTGTACTTTCTTTCTTTTGCTTAGTTGCTGTAGATAAGGGTTCAAGTACTATACTGAATAAAAATGGCAACAGTACACATCTTGTCTTGTTCCTGATTTTGGAGGAAAATATTTCATTTTTATTCATTTTACTATGATTTTGGCTTTAGATTTATCATATATAGCCTTTATTATGTTGAGTTGAGGTAAATTACTTCTATCACTAGTTTCTTTACATTTTTTTATCATAAATTGGTACTGAATTTTGTTACAGGGCTTACCTTCATTTATTGAGATAATCATGTAATTTTTGTTTTTGGTTCTATTTATGCTATATATTACATTTATTGATAAATTAAACTATCCTTGCATCCAAAAATAGATCAACTCAATAACTATATATAAAAATTTTAATATGTTCTTCAATCCATTTTGTTAATGTTTTATTATGTTATACTTGTGTGCATTAAGTGTATTGGTCTTTAATTTCTATTTTCAAATTTTTTATGGGTACATTGTATTCATACATCTTTTTATTTTTGGTACTAGGAATGGAAACTAGGTGCTTTATACCTCTGAGGTATACCCCCAGCCCTATTTTTTTATACTTCATTTTGAAATGGTCTCACTGAGTTCAAAGGGCCTCACTAAGTAGCTGAGTATGTCTGAGAATTGGAATCCTCCTGTAACTCAGCCTCCCAAGTACTGGGATTAAAAGCATGCACCACCATGCCTGGCTCTGTAGTCATATATCTTAATGGGGTACAATGTAATAGAGGCATACATGCACACATCACTCATTTAGTACTTCCCCAGTTCTCACCCCATTCCCTCCCCCTCCTCTTTCTCATGCTTGACTTATTGACTTTGATGTGCTTATGAATGTATATCTTGTACTTTAGGAACACCCCCCCCCCATTCCTCTCAGTTAGGTCACCTTATTTCCTTATCTATGGTTTCTCCTTCTTTGTCTAGAGTTTCTCCTAGACTCTTTTTCTCCCTAGCTTCCACATATTAGGGAAAGCATACAAATTCTTACTCTTTGTGGCTGACTAATCAGACTTACTGACTTAGAAAGATGTTCTTCAATTCCATCAATTTCTCCAAAAATGACATAATTTTGCTTTTCTTTATGGCTGAGTACAATTTTATTGCATACATATTCCATAGTATTGTAATCCATTCATGTGTTGATGGATATTTTGCCTGGTTCCATTGTTTGGCAATTGTGAATTGTGGGAGTATATCCTAGATATTAATCCTCTATCAGAGGTATAGTTGGCAAAAATATTCTCCCATACTGTCACCTTTCTGTTAAGGTTCTTAATAGTTTCCTTTGTTGTACAGAAGCTCTTCAGTTTAAGAAAATCCCACATATTGATCCTCATTTTAATTTCTTATGCCATTGGGGTCTTGTTGGGAAATATTTTACCTGTGCCTATGCGTTGAAGTTTTGAACCTATTCTCTCTTCAAAGAGCTAAAAGTTCTCTGGTCTGATATCCAATTATTTGATCCATCTTGAGTTGATTCTTGTACAGGGTGAGAATATGAAATTTATTTCCATTTTACTGTATATGGTTAACCAGTATTGACAACACCATATTTTGAAGAGGTTATCTTTTTCCAGTGTATGTTTTTGGCCTTTTGTCAAAAATCAATGGACTTTAATTGTGCAGATTTGTTCTTGAGGATTTTTTTTTGAGATTTCTATTCTGTTTCATTGGTGTATATGTCTATTTTTGTTGCCAATAACATGCTGTTTTTATTATTATGGATTTGTATACTTTGAAGCTAGATATTGTGATCCCTTCTGCATGGTTCTTGCTGCTGAGAACTATTTTGGCTGTTCTGGATATTTTGTTATTTCAAATAACAAAATATATTTCTATGTAAGAAATGACCTTGGTAATTTAATGGATATTCTGTTGAATCTGTAGATCAATTTTGAAAGATTGGCCATTTTGATTATATTTATTCTGCCTATCCAAGAACATGGAAGATATTTTCATCTTCTAAGGTCTTCTTTAATTTCTTTTTTTAATATTTTATAATTTTTTGTAGAGGTCTTTTACCTCTTTGGTTAGGTTTATTTCTAGGTATCTTTTTATTTTGTGGAATATCCTTAGTGGAAGTCTTTTCTGGATGTATGTTTGGCATAAAGGAAAGCTTTTAAGATTGATTTTGTTCCTGGACACTTTGCTCAATTTGTTGATCAATTCAGTAAGCCTTTTGGTTGAGTTTGTTGGGTATTCTAAGTATTGTATCATGTCCAAATAGTGATAGTTTTAGTTCTTCTTTTCCTATTTGTACTTCTTTGATTTTCTTTTCTCCAAAAATGAACATATAGTATATAATTTAGAAGAGATAATTCAGCAGTATGAATTGGACATTTAAGAGATATGGGTCAATCTTAAAAGCACTAACCTAAAAATAATGGGCATAGAAGAGGGAATAGAAGGTGAAACCAAAGATCAACATTTTTTTCAAAGAGTAATATTAGAAAATTTTACAAACATAGAAAAAGAAGTTGATACACAGGTATAGAAAAGTTATAGAACTCCCTTGAGATAAGCTCAGAAAGAAGGCCCACCATTCCACATAATAGTCAAACTGAGTAACATAGAAGCCAAGAAGAAAATTCTAAAGGCAACAAAAGCAAAAGACTAAGTGACATTCAGAGGCAAACCAATTAGAATCATTCCAGACTTCCCAAACCAAGTTATGAAAGTGAATTTATGGTTGGCAGACAGAAAAGCTTTTGATTTTTTAAGATTGATTTTATATTCAAATAGGTTCTTAAATTTGTTGATCAATTTTATAAACTTTTGATTGAGTTTGTTGGTTCTTCTTAGTATCATGTCATCTGCAAAGAGGGATAGTTTTAGTTCTTTTTTTTCCATTTGTACTACTTTGATTTCCTTTTAATTCTCTAACTAGAATCTCAAGTACTATATTAAAAAAAAGTAGTGATAATAAATATTTTTTCTTGTTTCTGTTTTTAGGGGAATTCTAGCAGTTTTTCCCCATTTAATATGATGTTGACTGTGGACCTATTTTAGATTGCCTTTATGATATTGAGGTATATTCCATCTAGTCCAATGCTTTGCAGTATTTTTAGCTTAACTGGGTGCTGGATTTTGTCAAACACGTTTTCAGCATCTGTTGAAATCATCATGTGATTTTTGTCTTTGGTTCTTTATGTAATTAATTACACATTTTTTCTTATATTAAAATAGCCTTGCATCCCTGGGATGAACCCTACTTGGTCATGGTGTATGATTTTCTTGATATGGTTTTGAAAGGGTGTTGCTAGTATTTTGTTCTTACTGAACTTATTGAATCTAAGCCCATCAATTATATAGGCCTATAATTTTCTTTTCTTGAGTTGTTTTTATTTGGTTTTGTTACTAATGTGATATTGGTTTCTTAGAATGTATTTGGGAGAATCCCATTTTTTTTCCTACTTTATGGAAGAAATTGAGGAGTATTGGAATTAATTTTTCTTTAAAGGTTTTATAATTCCCTTGGGAAACCATCTGGTCCTGGGCTTTGTTTGATGGTAGGCTCTTTATTGCTACTCAATCTCTTTTATTGCTGTTGCTCTGTTTAAATTTTCTATATCTTCTTGGTTCAGTTTAGGAAGGTTGTTTGTATCTAGAAAATTGTCAATTTCTTCTAACTTTTCCATTTTGTGGAGTATAGTTTTTCAAAGTATTTTCTGATAATCCTCTGGATTTTCATGCTGTCAGTGGTAATATCTGTTTTTATCTCTTATTTTAGTAATTTGATTTCTCTCTCTCTTTTTTGGTTATGTTGACTAGTTTATCCATCTTGTTTATTTATTTTTATTATTTTTGAGAAACCAGCTTTGGGTTTTGTTGATTTCCTGTATTGTCATTTTATTTTCCACCTTATTAAATTCTGATCTGATTTTAATAATTCCCTGTCTTTTTCTGGCTTTGAGATTAGACTATTCCTGTTTTTCAAGAGCTTTGAAGTGTGTTGTTAAGTTATTTATTTGGTGATATTTATTCTTCTTTTGTGGGAACTCAGTGCTATAAATTTTCCTCTTAATATGCCCTTCAAGATGTCCCAGAGATTTTGATATGTTGTGTCTCTATTTCCATTTGTTTCTAGAAATTTCTTAAGTTTACCCTTATTCAATGACCCATAACTCGTTCAGCAGTGTGGTGTTCAGTCTTCACATATTTATGTGATTATTTTGGATCTTCTTATAGTTGACTTCTGGTTTTATTCCATTGTGGTCTGAAAAGACACAG
Organism: Muscardinus avellanarius; assembly: GCF_963383645.1. Classification (NCBI taxonomy): domain Eukaryota; kingdom Metazoa; phylum Chordata; class Mammalia; order Rodentia; family Gliridae; genus Muscardinus; species Muscardinus avellanarius. The sequence goes on from NC_137791.1 coordinate 31,890,628, forward strand.
GATGGTACATCATATTTTTTGAATTTGCTAGTACTCATGCTGTGGCCCAAAATGTGATTTATTTTGGAGAATGTTTCAGAGCAGCTGAGAAAAAATTGAACTATGCAATAGTTGGGTGGAATATTCTGCATGTGTTTAATAGTATATTTGGTTTATGGTGTTCTTTAGGTCTGAGGCATCTTTACTGACCTTTGTCTAAAAGATTGGTCTAGAGGTGAGAGGAGTGTTGAAGTCTCCCAATATTATTGTATTGGTATCTACGAGTGATTTAATGCCACAAAGAGTTTGTTTTATGAAAGTGGGTGTACCTATGTTTGGGACATAAATGTTGATTATTGCTATTTTATCTTGCTGGATTGTTCCTCTTACCAGAAAATAAAAGAATCTGCTTTGTCTCTTGTGATAAGCTTGGGCTTGAAATCTACTTTGTCTGATAGCATGTTGCTACTCCTACTTGTCTTATAGTTCTGTACTCATTGATTACATTGTTCAGCCCTTAACCTTTACTTTGTGACTAGCTTTACTTGTAAGGTATGTTTCTTGCAGGAAGAATACAGATGGATTTTGTTTTTAATCCATGATGCCATTTTATATCTTTTAATGGAAAAATTGAAGCTATTTGGGTACATCATGATTATTGAGAGATAATTTTTATTTATTTATTTATATATTTTTCACTACTGGGGATGGAACCCAGGGGCATTATACCTCTGAGCTACAACTTCAGCCCTATAATTTATTTATTATTATGAAACAGGGACTCACTGAGTTGCAAAGGGCTTTGATAAGTAGCTGAAGTTGTCTGCAAACCACAATACCCCTGTTATAGCCTCTCAAATGCTGGGATTACAAGTGTGTGCCACCACATACAGCTTGAGAGATGATTTTTAATTTTTAATATTTTGAGTTTTAAATTGTGTTTGAGGTAGTGTTTGTTTATTTTTGCTTACTTGTTTGTATCATGGAGATTATTATTTCTCTGGTTCTGACACTTACTACTTTTCTTTTTATATTTAATCTCTTTGAGTATTTTCTCTAGTGCTGATTTGGAAGACATTAACTCTTTCACCTTCTGTTTGTTGTGGAAGATTTTTATTTCTCTATCAAATTTGAAAGATAGTTTTTTGGGTAGAAAATTTTGGCTGCAAGTTGTTTCTCAGAGTTTGGAATATGTTCCTTCAGGATCTCTTGGCTTTCATGACTTGGTCTGGAGTGATTCTAATTGGTTTGCCTCTGAATGTCACTTTGTCCTTTGCTTTTGTTGCCTTTAAGATTTTCTTCTTGGCGTCTATGTTACTCAGTTTGACTATTATGTTGGGTGGTGAACCTTTTTCCTGATCTTGTCTAAGAGGTGTTCTTTAAGTTTCCTGTACCTGTGCCTCTTTTTCTATGTTTGAAATATTTTCTGATATTATCTTTCTGAAGAGATTGTTGATCCTTTTGATTTCACCTTTTATTCCCTCTTCTTTGCCTTTTATTCCTATGCTAGAGATTTTAAGATGGACCCACATCTCTTCAATGTCCATTTCATGCTGTTGAATTTTTTTCTAAATAATATACTATACATTCATTTTTTTGAACATATCATCTTCTACATGCAAGATTCTATTTTTCACGTGATCTAATCTATTATTTTTCATTTGTATTAATGCCTTCATTTCAATGATTGGATTCTTCACTGTTTTCAGAACCTTTTTCTGTATCCTGGTTAGGGTGTCAGACTCTTTGTTTATTTGTTCTTTCATTTATTTCAGGCTCTCTCTAAGTTTTTTTTTAAGTACAAATCCTTTTTTATTTCTACTGTTAAATATCTGATTTGCCCTTCTAGCTCTGCAATTCTGTATTGTCAAGTTCTCTTTTTGTGGAGTTGTGGCAGTATTTCTTCCTTGCTTTTTCTCCTTCTCATGATTTTAGGTTTCTTAAGTTTGTATCTTTGTTAATTTTGATAGCTTTCTCTCACTCTGTAGTTGTCAGCTTGTATATACAAGGGAAACTTGTGTTGTATTCAATGACAGTGTTGTATTCAGTGGTTGAGAGAGGAGGAAGATGATGAAGAGGTAAGTACAAGAATAAAATAAAATAGCAGATAGGATAAAATAAAATGAGAGTTTAAATTCAGTAAGATTAGATTCAGTAAGTAGAGATTAGATATAGTGAATATGTAGTAGGATTCTAGTAACCAATATATTTGGTATAGTGATACAAAGTGAATTTAATACAAGACCAAGAAAAAGAAAAAAAAAGAGAGGGAGAAAAAAGAAAAGGGATGGAAGGAAGTGAGTAGATATATACAAAGGAAGAAGCTTGTAAATGGTGTGAGGAAGAGAGCAAACAAACAAGCACACACACATATAACAAAAATAAAATAAAATAATATAACCCTACAAATATATAAATACTAAGCAGACTTGGCCTCTGTAGTCCTTCTGGTTCTACGTGGACTTTTTCAGCCATTTCAGTTTTGCATTCTATAATAAGTTCTTAAACATGTTCCAAGCACTCTCATTTGCTTTGTAATCTATAGTAATGATTTCATTTTATAGCCCCACTTTTTGGTCTCCTTCAATGATTGGGAATCTGGCCTGTTGTCTCTCTCTGTGCAGGCTCTGAGTGCCACTGGCTCCTTTCCTGCCACAAGCCTGCATCTCTGAAGTCTCAAAATGCACCCATCTCTGAGATCCTCTCAGTCTATGTGAGCAACCGATATCACTGGAGCTGGATCTAGTGTTAAGTGCAGGTTTCCACATTATCCACTGATGCTGAGTCTGCATCTCTTCCCACATGTGTATACCCAGGATTTTGCTTGTCCACAATTAGGGCTGGATTGGTTTGACTACTCCCCGGTCACCATAATTGGATGGTCTTTGATGATCTCTGGATGCTCAGGGGACTATAAACTTTTTTGACTAATTATCCCTGAGGGATGTGTGCTAATATGTGTCTCTTTTGTGCCAGCCAGCAGACTCCATCCCCACCTTCACCAGGTTGAACTGCAAAATCTCAGACCCTGCAAGTCTATTGCTTGCTGCTTGAGTCTATGCAGCCATGCTTGGCAGTCTCCTACAGGGATAGATGGCTCATGTAAAGTGTTGCTGAGTACCTTTCTGAATCTCTGGAGGAAGCAGTGAGCTCATCCACCAGTGCTGCAAGTTGTTGCCAGAGGTGTTCACAGGAGGATCCAACTGCTTGTGATTCTGATGAGCTGCAGTCACTTTTTGCTGGGGTCTCTGGAGGTGCAGTGCCAGTAGTCTTGGCAGACTGAGGCAAAATGGTGTTAATATTTCCCCTTCAGCTGCAGCTATTGAAGGCAGGTGGGGTATTTTTCTGATCTCTCTTCTACCTTCTAGTTTTGTTTCTCCCTGTCTTTCAATTCTTGATGCTCTGTTCAAATATATACTCATTACTTTCTTTTGTCAAGATGTTGTTTTCATAGTGATAGAGATCGAGTGTCAGCAAGACTGATATGTACTGCTTTTCTCAGTTGCCATCTTCCCAGAAGTCCTATTGGTCTTTAATTTCTTTCTTTGATGTGTTCTAAATTGGTTTTGGTATTATTTTAGTATTGTTTTTGTAAAAAGAGTTTGAAAGTGTTCTCATACTTTCTATTTTATTAAATAATTTGGGAAGCATTGAAAATAATTTTACTTTAAAAATCTGGTAAAATTTAGATGTGAAACCATCTGGTCTTGAGACCTTGCTTGTTAGAGCCTGCCTATTAATGTTTTCTTTTTAAGTCAGTGTATGTTTTTTATATTGTCTTTATTTAATTTTAGTAGGACTTATATGTCTATAAATGTAGACATTTTCTCTAGATTTTTATAATATATTAAAATATGTTTTAAAAATAGCCTCCAATAATTCTTTAGATTTCAGATGCATATCTTTTAATATTTACATTTTAATCTTCAATTTTATTAATCTGGATCTCCTCTATTTTGATTATTGGTTAATGGTTTAACAATCTTTTAATCTTTTCAAAGGGCCAGGATTTTGTTTCATTTGTCCTCTTTTATACTCTTTCAGTCTCTATTTCATTAATTTTTATCTCTAATCTTTTCTCTTTCCTCTGTGAGATTTTTGATTGGCTTGTTTGCTTTCTTTCCATTGTTTTTCAAGAAGCATTATTAGGTTATTTAATATACATATTTCTGAGTTTTTAATACATAGGCTTCTAAACAAGGTCTGGTGACTCATGATTATAATCTAAGTACTTGGGAGGCTGAGACAGGAGGATTGAAGATTCAAAAGCCAGACTTAACAACTTATTGAGGCCCTCAGCAACCTATCAAGACCCTGTTTCCAAATGAGAAATAAAACTGAGCTGGGAGTATAGCCTGGAGTTAGAATGCCTCTGGGTTCAATCATCAAAGTAACTGGGTAAACTGTTCTGGGGGCACTGTTGGGCTCCTGAAACTGTTACAGTGAGATATAGCTATGGGTTCTTGTTCTGAGGTAGGTATAGAAAACACTAGCCATAACTCTTGCTGTGAACAAGTTTATTATTACATAGATGAAAAGATAGGACAGAGTTTAGATTAAAGCATTATGCCGTAAAGGGTGACATACTTGGGTGACTTGAAAAGAAGTGTAGTTTCTGTGGCTTTCCTTGCTACTGATTTCTAATGTCATTCCATTATGATATGAGAGGATTGAAGTGATTATTTTATTTTTTTATTTGCTCAGACTTGTTTTATGGCCTAATATAGTATCAATTTTAGAAAAAAATATATTAGCAGGTGAAAAAAAGTTCATTCAATTGTTGTTGGATGAAATATTTTCTAGACATCTGCTAAGTCTATTTGACCTGGCCATTAAATCTGTGGCGTCTTTCTTGATTTTCTGCCAGAATGAACTATTAGTGAAAATGGTGTGTTGAAGTGCCACTATTATTGTTTTGGAGCCTACCTGTGAAGCACTTTTTTTTTTTAATGAAACTGGGCACACAATCTACTGTCCACATGGTGGTGAGTATTTACCATTGGAATCTCTGCACTTGCAATATCTGTCCTTTAACCAATATTTATATATCTCATTCTCTGCTGGATATCTCTAATCTCACAGGCTGGGCTCTCCAGAAGCATGCACAAAGAGCTGGGTGTGCAAAATGATTATTAAGCAACAATAGCATGGTAAAAAGGGAATGGAATTGGGCAGAGATAAGTGTTGGACCATGATGAAGGCCAGATAGAGCATCAGCCAATCCAATAGAATGCTTCATAGCAGTTACTTGGAGCAGAGCAGTGCTACACAGGCTCAAAATAGACTGATAGATACAAACCATCCCAGAAGAGTGTAATCCTGAATGTCTTTGCTGCTGAGGCATACCACAAAGAAGCACATAACTGAATGATCTCTGCTGACAACTTACTTGAAGCTTCCTTTCTTTCCTGAAGGAAGATCTGGACAGTATATTTCCACATCAACTGCTCTCCTGAATGGCTGTTATTAATTCAAATTAATATGTGTTTTATGTCATTAAATTAACTCCTTGGCAGGAGTTAATTTAAATCTCTATTATTTCAATTAACAATTATTGAATATATATTAAATACTAGATTATTTTATTCACATTGGTAAATTCATTAGTTAACAAAACCTCTAATATAACTTACCTTTTAAACAATCAAACATGTAATTTCTAGGAGGCTGTACCTCCTTCTCTTTGTAGGAATGAGTGTGACTCCTCTGGTCTCTCTCCTCAGTGGAGTTTGCTCTTCTTTTTCTTCCCTGGTAGCAGAACACTGAAAAGCATTCATCTTGGATAGTTGCATTTTGTACAACAAATCTTATGATGTGGGGAAAGAAAGAGCAGAGGACCCCAATTTTTAGATTTAGTGGAGTTGTAGAGTTCAGGACTATTAATAAGATCTTTGAGAAGATGCTATAAAACAAAATTTTATAATTGGCTTTATCAGGAAAAAAGGAACATTTTGAAATTTATTACTCTTTTTCCTATGCTTTAGCTCTCAACATGTGAGGATAAAATGAGCATTATATTTAAATCTTCTTTAATTATGTCACATAGTATATCAGGAGATGTGCTATAATAAATAACAAAAACAGGATCAGAGGATAGAAATAGGTGATGGTTGTTTTATATGAGAGCATCAGGAAATATTCTTAGAACATGTAATAGCTTTTAAGTAGAAACCTACTTTATGTGACCGAATTTTACTGGCTGTAGTTAGTACATACTAATACCCAGTTGTCGACTTATATTTTCTTGGGCCTCTCTGTCTTTTGGTACTGTCTTATGCCTGGTTCTCTTTCTGCTCCTTATTCAATTTCTAACTACAAAATCACATCAAACATTCATAGCACTACAACTCTCAGCTGACTGACTGTTCCTCTTATCACTTCATTGTACTCCAAATTATTTTCCTTCTATGAAGTACAGGGTCTTTTCTTCATCTTAAGCTGTAAGTTTACTGACTATGAAATCTTAAAGTTTTTAGCATAGCATAAAACAATGCTTACTTTCTATCTCTATCAAATATAAAATTATTGCATTTTTTTCTGATAAAATTTCTCTACATAATTCTGCATCTGTATGTTTGTATCCCTTTCTGAAGTTATTTCACAAATACCTTTTAAGTAAAGGTAAAGACACTGAAAGGGGCACAAAATTGAACTCTCTAACTTACCAGTCTCTATCCAGGTTTGGTCACCAACCATCCTAAGACAGAAGGGTTTTCTGGGACACAGGAGTTTCAGGAATAAAGTGAGGTACCTCTAGGGAAATGCAAATATTTCAGGTCTCTTTTGAGTTAATTTGAAAATCACTTTGAAGAATGTGGAGAGATTCCTTGATGGCACCACATATTTCATAATTTCTTTTCCAGCCATGGAAAAATGTCACTTGCCACCCATGCCAGGGATGAATCAGCCCATCAGGCTTTTTTTATTTATTTTTATTTTTTTATTTTGGATGCATCAGTTAAATGTTTCTCCAAAAGTCTTTCATGTGCTTTAGTGAGTTGAGAGATAGTGTTTACTGAACTTAAAGAAGGCCTAGAACATAAGCAGACAGCATAGCCTATGTTTTCTACTATATATTCTCTAATCTCAGAAATGGTCCTTAGTGCTATCGTATCAATCCTACTACACTGGGATAGACTATAAGTGGAATATGCCTATTTTATTAATCTTCCCTCCTTGGATATTTCTTTTTAAAGCAGATCACCCCCCCACTCTTGATCATCATCATTTTTTCCTGACTTCACTTAATGAACAATACAGTAGAGATTTACCATGGATAAAGTCCACAAACTAAAATAGAAGGATTATTGCTTCTTGGAAGTCTTTGAATCTGGCTCCACCAACCACAGTAGTTTGCTAATAGGGCTTTATTTCTATATGCTCACAGATGTTCTTATTGTAACCATTTCATAATGAAAAAATAAATGTAAAAAAGAAAAATGTGTATGAAAAAACATATCTATGTCAATTGAAGAAAAGGCGGAAGTTATCAGAGGAAGAAACAAATTTACCTATTTTTTCACTCCCTGAGAATTTGTTTAATGGGAATTTGACCTCAGAAGTCCTAATTCATACCAATTTCAGTTTTCCAGGTTTTAATTAGGATTTCTGGCTTAAAAATTTTTTTTTTGGTCTTTTCAGGAAATGTCAATTGTCTATCTTCAGTTTCCTTGCCAAATAACATTATTATTATTACTTTTTGGTGGTACTAGGGTTCCTGGAAACCCTTTTACCTCCAGGCTCCACTCTTAGACATATATATATATATATATATATATATATATATATATATATATATATATAATTTTTTTTTCTTTCTTTTGGAAACATGGTCTCTTAAGCCAGTGAGGCTGGCTTCGAAGCACTGGGATTAACAAGCATGGCCACCATGGCTGGTGCTCAAATAACATTACCTTTATATGGATACTTGAGGACTCTTCTATTGCTCTTGGGGAATATTAACTCTGTAGGAATATTTTGGTGTAATTTGCTCTTAACTCATTGGCTGATAATTCCTCTTTTAGCTTCATCATATGATGTCCCTGAAATTATGATATTGTTCTAGAATCAATCATGCACATGTAATAATGCTGAGTAGATACTTATGTAATTTCATACTATTTTTAAAAGTATGATTAATTTTAATCATGTGTCATTGTTAAAATATTATATGTGAAATTTCATAATGATGACAAATTTATAAGCATATCCATATCTATATATGCATACACAAATCCACAAATATGTACATTTATGTGCTTGTACAAAGGGTTGAATTAATTAGTGAAGAACCATCTTTTGGCTATAATCCACTAAGTTCAGGGACATCTACAGACATTCTAGAGTTCCTCAACTAAACATCAATTTCCAATGTAAATAATGCTCTGTTTTTTAACTCATGTATTTATATCTGTTTCATGCTGCAAAAGTGTTATTAGAAGCAATGCCACTGTCTTCCTTTTCACATACATCACTGTGAAGAGTTACACATATCCTCATAGTATAAATCAAATTTGATTCACACTTCCTTTTAAGCTACAGAAACTGAATTTATAAGGTGTGATAGGCATTTTCTCTTCATAGAATGAATCTTATTTTCTACATTTTATCATGACTATGTCTTCAGCCAATTTGAATCCATTCTGGCCAGTGTCAGATTTGATGATATTTTCCATTAGTTTTTGGTGTCAGTTATAAGGCATCGTTCACAGATAGCCGCTGAAGGATACTTTTGCCACTCACGTTTTTCCTATGATTTACCCAAAGGCTGCTTCAGTCTGTTGAATAAGAACTATCTTTTATTCAGTTGAATAAAACTACCTTAGTTTAAGTATATGAATAAAAAATAAAAAATAAAAAGTTACATGATAAAAAATAGTTTCTTTGGTTCTAAGGTGTTAAGGTTTTCAGATATAAAAAATGATAGCAGTAATGAAAGTGAAAACACCAAATAATCTAAAAAAATCTTCTGATGCTACATAGATGGGATAACAAAAATAATTTAGAATTGTGGGGAGTCCTGTTGTTGTGAGAAATGTCAAAAAGTTTGATTATTTCTATTCTCACATTTGCTTTACTCTTATTTGTATATCATGAAATTTGCCCTTGATGTTTTGTTCTTTTTTGTTTCATGTTATTCTCCTTCCATGTTCAATTATAAACAGAGATAATATCTAAAAATTTCCTTTTTCATACACAAAAAAACAAAGTAACAATTTATTAATGTTGCAAACTCTAAAAAAAAAAAGTAAAAATGCAGGGAACTGTGAACCATGAAAAGTTACCATGCCTATGAATACTTATTTATTCATTTATTGTCTTTTAAAAAAATTACTGGTGCATTGTAGTCATACATCTTAATGGAATACAAGATGGTGGAGACATACATGCACACATCACCCAATTATTTTTTCTACAATTCCCCACCCATTCTCTCCCCCTTCCTCCTTCTCATGCTTGGCTTAGTGATTGACTTTGATATGTTTGTTAAAATACATCATGTGCATTAGAGAATTTCCCTCTTTCCCCCTCATATACCTCCAGTTAGCTCACATTATTTACTCATTTATAGAATATTCTTCTTCATCTAGAGTTTCTCCTATGACCAATTTCTCCCTAGCTTTTGCATATTAGGGAAAACATATAATTTCTTCTTTATTTGTGATTGACTAATCTCTTTAGCATAATGTCCTCCAGTTTAATTCATTTCCCTGTAAATGATGTAATTGTGTATTTTCTTTATGGTGGAGTAAAATTCCATTGTGCAGATATCCTATAGTTTTGTAATCCCTTCATCTGTTGATGGACATCTTGGCTGGTTTCATAGTTTCACAATGGTAAATTGTGCAGCTATGAAAATAGATACACATGCATTATTTGGTAGTTTGGTTTCCTTTCTTATGTGTAGATACCCAGAAGTGGTATTGCTGGATCATATGGAAAATTTGTTCCCATTCTTTTGAGGATCCTTTATACTGTTTTCCCAAGTGATTGCACTAATTTGCAATCGCAAAAACAATGTTTTAGAGTTCCCAGTTCTCCACATCCTCACCAGCATTTGTTGTTGTTTGTGTTTTGAATAATTGTCATTCTAGTTGGAGTTAGGTGAAATCTTAGAGTAATTTTTATTTGCATCTTTCTGATTGCTAATGATGTCTTCTTTCCCCCCATTCTTTACATTGCTTTATCCACAGATTAGGACTTAACTGATATTTAAAATTCTTAGAAAATTGATCTTTCTTTCTCAAACTGATAGTCTCCTTCACAAATGGATTAACTAAAAAATTCATTTGGCAGCCACTGTGCATATTATACTAATCCAAGAAAGGAAAGCTTGTGAAGTTTAGGGTGAATCATCCATCATGGGACAGGTTGAAATCTATTTCTTATTGTAGGCTAAGTACAGTGTATACTAAGTATGTGTCAAGCAGAGAAAATGATAAATGGAGTAATTGTAGTATTACATAGGAAACTGATTAGGAGCCTATTACCCATGTTCTTTTTTTGTCTTTATTCACCCCAGGAAATTGTTCAAAACCATATCAGGTAAAGGACTCTTATGTAAAATCCATATTTACATATTTGGTGCAGTAATGAGCCCCTCGACTTGTTGCCATCTGAGTAGTCTTATTAAACTTTGTCTTTCTGTGTCATGTTGATCTTAGTGTCTGCTAACCTAGACTGACATTCCAAAACAGAGTTTAACTTAACTGAATGCCCAGAAATACTGCTATACAGAGACATAACTGGCCTATATTTGTAGAAAATTTTTAAAATGTTGGCAACCTGTCAATTTTATTTTGTGGTTAACTATTGTGAAATGCTGTAGAAAGAAAAGATTCATTTTTTCCACCATAGCAAAGTTAATCCTACAGTACTGCACTTCCAAATTCTGTGAGGCCTCTCTTTTCCTTACTGGTTAAATATTTATACCTAAGTTCCTGTGGTAAATTAAACATCAATATACTCCAAGATTTAGACTCTATTTTACAAAGACATTAATACATGTGAAGTTGAAAGATGAACTTAGACCATTTATACCATTTTGTTTTGTTCAGGCAGAGTCAATTTCAGTTTGTTATAGTTTTAATGCCTGAAATACAATAATGAAATCTTTCAGAAATGGGAATCAACAGTTTAGAACATATTACCTTTCTTTTATTAGTTTATCTTACTTTAAAAAATATAATGGTCATATTTTTCATTGTCTTCCCTTTCTTTCTTAAAACATTGAAAGCCATACCTTATTTTTGTTAGTAATACTTTCAGATTTAAGAGATAATCTTTCAGATACATGACCAACTTGCCAAATGAAAAAGATAGCAATGAATTCAACATTTAATTTCAGGGAAAGGACCTAGATTCAAGCATCTGAAACTCCTGGTATATCTTCATATGCACATTCTCCATTTATTTATTCACAAATGTTGATTGAGTTTTGTAACTTTTGGGAGTACTTGAAATTGAAAATAGGAGCATTCCACCTTGGCACTACACACACAGCCCTATTTTATTTTTACTTTTGAAATAGGGTCGTGTTTGTTGCTGAGGATCTTGCTAAGTTAATGGGGCTGGCCTCAAACCTGTGATTTTCCTGTTTTTGCCTCTCAAGTGCTGTGTTTTCCTACATGTGCCACCACACCCTGCTGATTTTTGTAAATATGAAGTAAATAGGGCAAAATTTCTGCCCTACATAGTTCATAGCACGAAGTATAAAACTGCTACTGTTGTAACCTATTCAGGCGAGAATAACTGTCCATAATTAGTCTGTCAAGCCACACTTTATTACAGTTTCGAACCTGGACCCAAGAGCATGTGTCTCCACAAAAGCAGCAAGGGCCAAGATCACCCTTTAGGGAGAATTTTTATACAGTCATACAACATTTTGCAAGTCATCATTGATGACTCTTTTTGAATATACAGCTTCCATCCAATAAGGTAACTTGTACAGCGGGGTTTTTAAGATAACAGGGTCACAGGAGAGAAGGTCACTTGAGAGAGGGTCTCTTATCTAAGGTATGCGACCTTGGGTTGGGCAGATGCTCTCAGGTAGGGCGATGCCCTTAGCTTTTCCAGGAATTCTCCTGTAAGCCTTTTCCCACTTAGATGCCTGCCTGTGACTTATAATTATTGCACACAATATTATTGATCAACATTATTAATTTAAGCAATTTCTTAGCAACTGCACTGCACTGTACTCTCATAGAACTTTGTTATAAAACTTTAACCTAAAATTTTAAACACAACACTACTATGTTTAAATTTATTTATTTATTTATTTATTTATTTATTTTTAAATTTTTTATTGGTGCACTGTATTCATACATCATAGTGGAATACAAAAAAAAAAAAAAACCTTTGTAGACATACATGCACACATCGCCAGTCAACCCCCACCTGATCCCCACCCCATTCCCTCCCCATTCCTCCTTCCCATGCTTGGCTTAGTGGTTGACATCTAGTATTATAGCAATTTATCCAAAATTAAAAATGATAATCTCACATAACAGTTTCATTTGTCTGATACCAAGCTTTTGATAACTTAAAGATAACATTACAATATTTCTTTTTGCTTTCTTTCTTACCAGAGAATATATTTTCTTTTTTTTTTAATTTAAAAATAGATAAGATTAACTCTGACATGAGGCAAGCATAGTTTGTAGAAAAATGGTGACAGAGGAAAAGGGAAAATAATCAAATTAAAACAACTCTGTATTAGTCAGCTTAGTATTACTACAAAGAAATAATGGAAACAGCCAACTTTAAAAGGATAACAGCTTTATTTAGTTTAGAGTTTGGGAGGCTCAAGGGCATGGTGACTGTCTTTGCTCAGTTCTGTTGAGATCCTCATGGTTAATGGCAGATGGTGAAGTCTGTGTAGGATCAGGGAGAGGAGCACAGGGAATGGCTGGAGCTGCACTCATTTCCATAACAAGCCTCTCAGCAGAGTTACAGGTGTCCTGGCAGCCACCCTAGAGGGCATGCACTCAGGACCTAAGGCCTCCCACGGGCTCAGCCCCTCCCAACACTGTCACCTGGGGATCAAGACTTTCACCACAATTGATCCTTAAGGGGCATTCAACACACACAAAAATTATAGCAGGATATTTCCATAAATACATTTAAAATATATTTATAGCTGTTGAAATAGAAAAGTTTTACAATTTTGAGAAAAGATTAAAGAAAATCTTGGGATTAGAAGGAAAGGCATATGACCTCAGAATGGAGCCGCCCATTTAAGGTCATCCCCAGCTGCTCAGAATTGTATAATTATAGAAAGTAAAGTGCCATATTAGGTAAAAAAAATCTAAGATTTAAAATAAGCATTTTAATAATGATAATGATAATTCATGATTATTTTCTTCTTTTATATCCCTCAAGTCAATTTTATATTATAGGTAAGTGTCTGAGAAGATATAAGCTAAGCATAGTATATATAATGTGCTTATACACACATATTAGCATATATTTATGGATGTGTATAAGTGTGTCTCTGTCTCTATTTTCACCAACTAAAGAAGACAACTGCTTTAGTACTTTATAGGCATGCTACAAGAATGAACTTTTTCCTAGGGCTATTTTCATATTCAGATGGACATAGTAAAATCAAGGAATTATGTAATTATTCATAAAATCATTATCTAATCATATTTTGTATGTATTTAGATAAGAATAGTTTACCTTTAAGTTTGCTGAGTTATGGATAGACATAAACAGTGAACGTTCATCTGCCAATTTCTAGACTGAGTCACATATTCCAGCTCTCACATGAACTCTCGTGAGGCCTCATGTCAGGAAATCTTGTTGACTGTCACAATAGTTGGATATTATTAGCCTCATTTTCACCAAAAATAAGTTTCTTCATAAACATGTTCCTCTTCTTATAGTCATTACCATTACTAAGTGTAGCCAGTGCCCTATCTTCTAAGAAAAAAATAATTGCTGTTGTTAACTATTTCTTTACTGCTTTATTTTTCCAAATCCAGTTATTTAACTAACTGGTTGGCCATGCTTTTGTACATATTTGCATTCCTTTCCCAGAGGCCTGCACTTGGAGGTCCCCTGTTGGAAAACCTTGAAGATACTTTGCTTACTCAAAACTTGATGATTGGTGAATATCCACCCCTAACCATTCTCCCTCACCCCTCTGCCACTTCTGGGTCCATAAAGCTGCAGGAGTTTTTTTTTTTTTTTTTTTAATCAGGGCTCCTTTACCATTGAGACCAACCCCACATTTATACTCATCATCTGACCCTTGACTAAAGTGCTTCTCCATAAGAGAGTTTGGCATGGGACAGTCAGTACTCTCTCTAGTTTTAGCCTTTTACTTATATATCACAATGAATTAAGACACACTTGATAATTGCTTTCATTTACTCATTATTTTCAGTGGACTGGTCTGACATCTGTCAGCTGGGTTGTCTCCAGCTCACCTAATGTCCTGACAGATAGGGCAAGTGGAATAGCTAATTAAATGAATGCCATTCTAGACTCTTAGCCTCTTCCATAGGTGTCCAAGTGAGGTGGCGTTTGGTACTAGTGAAGTCCTCGGGGTGTTCTAGAAGGATTCTGGTGTATTGCTGACAAGCCTGATGGTTCTGTAGGGCACTTTGCTAGTGGGTCTTAGAAACTGCTGGAGTAGCCATGGAGTATACCTGAAGGATTCTAGCAGACTATTTACATAAACTTTTTGGTTAAAAGAAAGACCTTTGGCTTTTCTCTTTAGTTCCTGACTTTATGGCTGTGTACACACACAGAGTAGTTACAACAAAGGGGTTTGGAGGGATCTAGAGAGGTAGTTCCTTAGCCCCTGCTTAGGACTACCTATGCAATGGAACCAGAAATGGGTGGGTTCCCATGACTTAGTAATCCTGAGCAGACTTTTAGCACCTTGCAGTATAAGAAGTTATTAAAAATTAAAAAGAAAAATCAAAAGAAAAAAGAAAAGAAAAAAGTGAAGTGCCTTTTATGAATGGTTTGCCCAGTAGTCCTGAAAAGATGGTGTAGACTTTGATTTCCTTCAGAGAATCACTCTTTTTCTAAAGCCATAGAATGGTCTAGGATGTATTATGACAAATGCCCTCTCTTCAGAGTGCCATGACATCAGCTCCTTCCAAGATAACAAAATACAAGCAGTAGCCTTAGCCTTTCAGGTACAGCCCCCTTTTGAGGGTGCTTGGCTCTTCTTAATTGAACCAACTTGCCCTGAGACATCAGAAAAAAAAAAAAAAAACAAACTGTGCGCAGCCAGACGCTAGACCTGGCACCTTCCTGATACTGACTTTAGCAAATCAAGCCTTTCCCTGTGGACCTGGGATAGATCTGAGGACCCTACTTGATTTTTTCCAGATACCCCGGCTTTTGAAAGTAAACAAGATTAAAAATAAACAAAACATACTAAACAAGAAATAAAAGCCAATTTCCTCTTTCTAAAATTTATTTATCGGTGCATAAGAATTATACAAAACAGTGAGTTTTGATGTATATATTAATATGTGCATATACATGGTTTTGTCAATATTACTCCTCAGTACCACCTACTTATTCACTTCTACTACCCCATCCGGATCCTCTTCTTCTACTCTAAAATTTCCTTTCTACTTTCATGATATCCTTCTTGTTCTATTTTTCACATGAGGTAAAATAGTTCTTAGCTATATGATTGACTGTGTAATTCACTTTATAAAGGAGTACCATTCTGTTATCTTTCCTGTATTATCTTCTTTCTGTGACCCTGAATCTTAGGCTCACCAGATTTCTTTTTTTAAGTGTCATTGTACAGACTCTTTCTCCCATTTTTAGGCCTCTTTCTCCCTTAGTGAACTCCTTCACAGTTTATAAAACCCAGTTCAAATATCATCATTTTTAAGGTTTCCCTGTATTTTTCACTCAGGGCTTTACTCTGATGCATGTTTTGTCTCTTAAGCAAGGATAGCATAACATCATTTGGACAAAGAAATGGGAATTTTATTCATAGTAAATTGCCTCCTAGTAAGGCTGGGTGTTTTCTTTAGAACAATGTTTTACTCAGTATTCTGTTCCCAGCTCATTCAGGTTTTCAACAACCTTTATTGACCAGAGAAAGAAAGAAATAACAAAGTTACACTGTAATTTCTTTATGTGACTTGTAAACTAGACCTTGACACAAATAATATATAGTCCAAATGATAAGACCTACTTAATGTTCATTGTTAATTAATGTTGCCATGGTTGCATCAACCAGTTTTCTGCAGAAAATAAACTACTAGAGATGGAAAAAACTTAGATAATATCGTGTGCAACTCTTCAATCTGCATAATAAAAAGACTTACCCCCCTCCCCAAATTAGGTAAAATGACCTATATATCATAACTTGTTAGTGTAGTATTTGTATTGTTTGTTTTAAATATTATATTGTTAGGGTCTGAGATGCGCCCCCTCTTGCCCAAATAACGAAGAAAACACCAAGGATGTAACATACAGGCAGGGTTTATTGTGCTGCAGCTCTTTTTACTGGCTAGCCAGTGGTTGAAATTCCTCCACTGGCTTGACTGTCAATCGAGGAATTGCCCAGCGGCTATCGGGCCGAGCTAGCGTTAACCTCAGTAGACAGCAAGGAAAGCAGGTCGGAATTCGACCCAGGGCTCACTTTGGGGTCTGGCTTTATAGCCCCAGGAGGGAGTGGATACACCCACCAGAGCCCGCCAAACTTAGAATACAACCAATCAGGTACAAGGACAAACAAGTACAACCAATAATTTTGAAACATGCATCCACCCCCGTCAGAGCCCGCCAGCCTTAGAGTACAACCAATCAGATACAAGGACAAACAAGTACAACCAATAATGTTGAGCCCGCCAGAAGTTGGAGCCCGCCCAGAGTCCGAGCCCGCCAGAGACTGCTTATCTCCCTTATGGTATGTGCTCCTTCGCTAGGAGCGCCTCTGGCCAATTGTGTGGAATGCAGATGTTTCCAGGCAGGTATAGGTTTGTAATTTAGGAAGAACTACTTTTCCTAAAAAGCAAGTTCTAATATTCTTTAAACACCAAGCCAGTTTGAAACGAGAAAGACTACTGCCTAACAAGTGTTGAACATACACATAAGCAGTTGTACAGAAGTCAGAACTTGAGCGGGCAGTTATTAAAGAAAGACCGGGACTTACAAGTTACAATTGTAAGGTTGGGGCAGGGCCGGAAGCTAGGAGGCGGAGCTCTGCGATTCCGGGAGGGGACCAGGCCTCCCGGGCCGGAAGAGCAGAGTTCAGAGAGGACCCAGAGAGGGAGGGAGGCATTCTCCCGACCGCCACCGGCCCCCGCGGCCACGCGGGGGCTGGAGGCCGATCCCCCACGAATAAAGCCTCTCATAACTTATTATGGATCTCGGCGTGTCTCTATGCGACTGGACACACACACACTCTACAATCTTACATTTTGGTGTTGAAACTCGTACCGGACTTATGGGACCTGGCTTGGATCTGTGCTTACTGGACTCTCAGCTTATTTAACTACATGCGCGGCCTTTGCGCGCCTGCCCACCTGGCCCACCCGGCCCGTGGACTTCTGCAAACTGCTGAAAAAAGGTACGCGGCGCCGCTCCCCCTCTGCTAAAATGGGCGCTCATGCCGCCTGCCCCCGCCGCGCCCCAGCCCAGGCTGTGCTACCGGCTGAGCCGCGCCCCGGCTGCGCCCTGGTCCGAGCCGTGCCGCGAGCATGCCCGCGGCCCCGAGCTGCCAGCTGCCAGCCCGCCGCTTGTATGGCGCCGCGCCCACGCCACTCTGGGCGCCTGCACCGCCGCGACCGTGGACCCAGGATGGGCCTGAGCTGCCGGCGCGCGCCGCTCTAATCACCGGGGCAGGCCCGCGGCCCCGCGGACCTCTCTCCCCCGACCCGCCAACTCCAGCCTGTGCTGCACATGCTTTCTATGCGCCTGGCGTGCTTAGACCCGCCCACCCCTGCCTGCCAGATGGCGCAGGCCCCTGTGCCCGCTCTCTGCTGATATCCCGTGCTCCTGCCAATTCCTTCACCCTATGCCCGCCCACCCCCGCTGCCCGGACCCGGCCATTTCGGTAAGCACCCACATGGGATCACTGTGGGGGGTAAGGCCGCAAGCTCTGGCCCGCCATCTTTGGCCCACGTGTAATCACTGGGGAGCCGCCATGTTTCTTTAACCCCTCCCACCTCATGGCCTCGCTGGAGGTCCGCCATATTTGACCCCTCCCACCTCATGGCCTCGCTGGAGGCCTCGCCATCTTTAACCCCTCCCACCTCATGGCCTCGCTGGAGGCCTCGCCATCTTTAACCCCTCCCACCTCATGGCCTCACTGGAGGCCTCGCCATCTTTAACCCCTCCCACTTTCCACTCCTAACCAATCCTAGGAGTCGGCGGCCATTTTTAAAAAACTTTTCGCAGCCATCTCCAGGCCAGATCTCCAGTGCACCATCTCTCACTGGTAAGCTTCCTCTTAAGGAACTAAGTGGGTTCGCCTAACTTGGAGGGTTCTGACTGACTGACTGCTGTAAAATCTGGTATACCAGTATCCTCCAGTTCTCCAATCGTCCAGGACGATTGCGAGGTGTGTAAAAGAGACAAAGAGACGTCTTTTCTCGGTCACACCTACTCTATACCGAACTAGGCAGGGCCCTGGGATGCTGGAGTTTCCTGCCTTTGTTCTCGCCCACTTACAACTCATGGGGGAAGTCAGCCATTTAAGATTGAGATCGATTCTCAATCCCCGCTGGGCCGTGTGTTATATAATCTGCAGGCTCTTGGATTCTCAGGGGAACTGTCCCCAGAGAGACTTATTTCTCTTTGTACTAAGATCTGGCCAACATATAATTTAGCCAATGATATTCGATGGCCTGCGATGGGCACGCTAAATCCTAGGACGCTGATGGCTCTCAGTGAATTTTGCACGCTAGTTTCCTCTTTGGTGGCCTGCTCGATCTTTCAGGCCTTAGTCTCCTTCTCAAATCTCGATTCAGGATGATGACGGCAGGGACAAATTCTCTTGCACGGTGTTGGGACCCACTAAACTTTGTTTCTCTCGACATAACTCTCTTTGATGCTTATATTTTAGCAGGTCCACTTGTTTACATACTATGGTGCTCTCCCTCCTCGGATGCCAAATTGCCTAAGTATTAAGAGTGGTGTGGGGTCTGCTTCAGGAGTTGCTGCTATTAATAACTCTGATCTAATAAAAAACTGCTAAAGGGGCGGTAGACGTCCTCCTCAGGAAAGTGTTGCTATTTAAGTTAGTAGATCTAGTGACTGCCTTGTGTCTAAAAGGGCTTCTGCCCAGCCTGGGTTCCGTTCTCACAATTTTCTTTTTCTTTAATAGCACTTTGCCTGTTAGTCTCCTCAAAGCAAACCAGTCACCAAGCTCTCCAGGGTAACCTCCAACTCTCGCTGTGACCACAGCCACCTGCTCCCTTCCGGCGGCTCAAATTCCGACTTCTCCCGACCTGGGGCCTTTGACTGGGGCCCTTGACTGACGTCGCCCAGTCTCAGCATGAAGCCCCTAGATGAGCAAAAACTCCATCCTTCTGCACCCCTTAGTCAAAGCCCTTCTGCACCCCTGAGTCAAAGAGGTCGGAATGTAAGGTTGGGGCAGGGCCGGAAGCTAGGAGGCGGAGCTCTGCGATTCCGGGAGGGGACCAGGCCTCCCGGTCCGGAAGAGCAGAGTTCAGAGAGGACCCAGAGAGGGAGGGAGGCATTCTCCCGACCGCCACCAGCCCCCGCGGCCACGCGGGGGCTGAAGGTCGATCCCCCACGAATAAAGCCTCTCATAACTTATTATGGATCTCAGTGTGTTTCTATGCTACTGGGGACACACACGCTCATACAATCTTACAACAATGAGAGCGGGCGACGAAGGCCCACATGTGGCCTCCTGTGTATTCCCAGCATACTGCCATGCGGCCACCCTGGGCCCGGTCGGGAGCCGCTCTGTCCCCACACAGGGCCGTGCACGCTGGGGCCTTCCCGCGGGGACCTGTGGGGGACCTGCTGAACATTCCTAAATCCCAATGTCTTAATTCTCTAAAGCCATTCTTAACAGTACCAGGGAAGCCTGGCCAGAAATCAGGGGTCAGGTCCGAGGCAGTGGCCCATGGTGGACCACAGGGGTCACTGCCTTGTACCATCAGAGGAGTAGTGGAAGGGCGAGGCCAGGCTGTCCTGACCCGCAGCCTGCTCCACTCCCTGGGCTAGGCCTGCTGTCCTAGACCCGCCTGGCCCTTTCCTTCTGCCCTTCTCTTCCTGACCCCTCAGACTTGCCCTTTAGCCGGGGTCTAGACTCTGTTCCCGTGAGTCAGGAATACTCGGTATCCCTGCCATTGCCCACACAGGCCTTGGCACCCAGATCCCTCCAGAGGGTCTGGCCCCGGCCCTGGCACCCCAGGGTTGGGAGGATGGAGGAGGACCTCTCCAAACCTGGACTGGAAAATCCCAGTCCGAGGGGGGGGGCTGCCTTTTCCCCCTCACCTCGGCTAGGCCAGGCTGACCTCCGTGCTGAGGAATCTGCCTGGAGGGTAAGTTAGTATTATCTTGTTCCAGAGGCTGGGAGGGAGGGAGAGATATTGGGCGTGGAGGGGACAGAGACCTTTTCCGACAAGCTGGACGGGCCTTCGGGCATCTGGGCTCACAGATCTTAATTCTGCTTCCACTCTTACCTTACTTCTATATTTCAGTTCTATATTTTACTCTCTTACTTCTACAAGGGTCCTACTTTAATTTTAATATCCTACTTTCTTATTTCTAATAGGTTCCATACACTAATATTGTCAATATCTTATTTCACACCTCATCCTCATTAGGAGAGAAATTCTTCCCAACTAAACTCTCATGCTGGGGAAGACTCCTCTTCCTGCATCCCTTCAATATCCATTTAAATTATACTATGATTGATGTTTTACTATATACAAAAAAGCACCAACAGTAGTTTTCATCTGAACTCTATCAGAATAGATATATTTATGCTTTATTAAAAGCTTGCATAATATCCAACAAACTAAGATATTTTTTCCTTTTGGTAATCTACTAAAATATTATGCTAACATTTTGATTATTAATTTTGAATCTATAAAACAGAATTTACTTAACCAGTAATGATCTTTAGAATATTTTACCAGCTTGTTATATACCTAATATATGCCTGAAACCATTCATCTAATTCATATCATATTTTAAAGATATAATAGCTGTATTTCTGTAAGGCCAGAGAAAATTAGAATTTTTTTGGTTAGTCACCCTTGTAAATAGCTATATTAAAAATGTCTCTTGGCTAGTTTTTACCTTGATATTTTATCAAAATTCATTAAACTTGCTATGCTACATAATACTTCTATATTTTTAAAAAGTGTGCCTTTTGGTAAAATTTTAATGATAAGCTTTCTCCATTTTATTCATTTAAAAATTAAACACATCTGCTTGTTCAGGTCAAATGTCGTTACAAGGGCAGTTCAAGATGTATATGAGTTCTCATCCCACCTAAGGCTCTGGTACAGATACATACAAAGGCTCTTCATAGAAAGACAACCTGAGTTTTGGTTTACTAGCTAACTCGAGTTCTGCATCACTAAAGACCTCTGAGCTCTTGGATAGTTAATTTAATTTATATGTTTTCAATTATATCCTCTATGAGATAGACTTACTATCATTATGAAATAAAATTTAAAAATTAATGTCATACCAAATTAATTGTTACTTTTATCCCTTTCCCTAAGATCAAGTGCTGTCCTAAGTGCCTGGGAACCATACTGCCTGTGTTCATCATTTATTTATGTTATAGGGCTTCCTAAATCCCCCTTGTTCATATCCTCTCTGTTATAAAATAGAGATAATTATGGTATTTGTCTTGCAGAGCTGTTAGGAGGATTGTGTGAGCCATTACATAGAAAACACTTAGTGCCAACATGTGGTAATTTCTTGTCCTCTCCTATCTGCTTATTGCCTGTTGGTATAATGATATAAATTTACTAAGAAACAGCCAATCCACAATTTTTGTATTATACCTGAAAATGAGAAAGAGAGAGAGAGAGAGAGAGAGAGAGAGAGAGAGAGAGAGAGAGAGAGAGAGAGAGAACAGAGCTTCACAGACAAGACACTCCTAAATGCACACTTTCTTTGTGAGGAATGAAGTTTCTGCTGAGGATTAAGTATACACTGTGGGATCTTTAGGAGGCAGCTTTGCTGCTGTAATGAACAATCACAGACATCAACACACCTGAAGAAGTTAATCTTGACTTCTGCTTCAACCACTCCTGTTGCTCTAAGTTTTTATTCCAGATCTAAAAAGAATCACCTCCTAGATTTTTCTTTTAAAGTCAATAAAATTTCAAAGATCTTTTAAATCTGCAAATCCATTCACTTCAATTATTATGCCTTGAAACTTAGAAAAAGATAATTATAGAATCACATCCATGATGTATTTAAGTTTCCTATTATCATGGTCATTATGCATGCAAGTTTCCATACTTTTAGATCTTTTTAATATAGTTTTTTTTTCCCTCTAAATGGAGTACATAACTATAACAGTGACAAAAAGTTACTGGGGACTACCCATTCACTAGAATCTATCATCTAAATAAATTAACAGAACAATCCTTTTGGGCATTATTATTTGTACTTTTCAAATGATGAAACTGAAAGTGCAAAGATTTAAGTAATATGTGGAAAATCAGAAATACAAAGTTAGTTAGCAATGAAATCAAAATTTAAAACTTCATTTGTTTGACTTAAATGCCTGTGTCTAGAACACGGTGTCTATAGTAACTTGTTTCCTAAGAAAAGGAAACTGTGCCATGCTCATTACTGATTCAGACTTAACAGAAGCATCTAAGTGGGGAATGGTTATGGGTTCTTTGTACAAGATGACCATAGCAATTTTTTCTCATGAAATAGTTACACTGAGAAATAGATACCAAGTAGCTGTAGAGTTTGGGGTTTCCTGCATACTGTATACAACTTGCAAATGGAGTACTGAGCAAATATGGAAGGTTGGTCTGATTTTCTAAGTTGCCTGGGAGAACAGGTTACTAGGAGCCAGGTGACCTGTTCAAAAGAAAGTGGCATTGTTCTTGTCAAAGTGATCATTGATTTTCTTTCAAGTTTCTGTAGGGAGTTTCAGGATAAATATTTGCTACAAAATGGAAAGTGTTTTCAGGTGGACTTCTATGGTTTAGAAATATACTAGTGGAAAGAAAAAGAAGTATAATCAGAACTTTCTTGAAATTATTTTTGAGGTTTCTAATACAAAATGGCTTAGAAGAAAATTTTTTTTCAGTGACTTGAAAAATTAATTAATTAATAAGCATTTTTCCATACAAAGCCAAAGTTGTGTCTAATAGTTTTATTAAGGCTACATAAATTTTACCTCAAACGCTAAAGATTTAAGTCATGAAAATCCTAAATACCGTATTTTCTTCCATGGGTTGGAAAGAAATCACAGACCAGGATAACTTTTTGGAAAGTTATCTATTTCATTTCCCAAATGAGAAGAATTTATATATCCTACTGTCACAACTGCTTGAGTACTCTCATCATCTTTAGGTCAAAGATGCATTTTGAAAAGAGCCAAAAGGCTTGTTGACAGGACATAATAGAAAGTAACAGCTGGGAAGACATTGTTAGTGTCTACTGGGTAATTAAAATGAATTTTCAAGATAAGCAAACAAACTGAAATACATATTTATTTGAAAATTCACAGTGGCTCCCAAAGAGCTCTTAGAGGCTGTCAGATAAATGGCAGCATAAGTAGGATGAGGATGTGGCACAATATGTGACAGGTAAGACAAACGCTGGTTTCTTTTTCTGTCTGATCTGCTCCCTTGTGGAGCTCATGGTGCTAGTTACACTCCGCTTCCTCTGCATGTGCATTTAACAAGTTCTCTGTCCTTTTTCACATTATTGTTACAGAGGAAATCAAGTACTTTGTTTGTTTTAGATTTTAACACACTGAAAACAAGAAAGGAAGAACATAAACTGTTAGCTGGATGTAGAAGGATTAAATAAACAGGAGGTCTTATGCATAAGGCTGCAAAAAGTCAGTGGCAGAAAAAAAATCAGGTCAAATTTACCATAACAAGAAAGTTTTTTTTTTTTTTTATACTAATGACTCTTGAAATTTATGTGAAGACGAACACATTTAGTAAACTCGTGTGATCAGACAGAGTCTAAGAGTGTATTGTTTTAGCCAGGCATGGTGGTGTGCAACTATAGTTCTACCTACTCAGAAGGCTGAGGCAGGGGGAGCATTTTAACCTAGAAGTCCAAATCAGATTGGGGATCATAGAAATACCCTCTCTCTAAAAATTCTGGTTCTAAATAATTTTATTTGAGAATTGAGGCTGTACATGTTGTTTTTACTGACTGCAAAGTTCTTCTACCCATTTAATACAAAGAATTTTGGCCTAAATAAAACCACTGTAATTCTTCCTTAACATTCAAGTTTCTTTACTCTCAATTCACTTTTTCTGCTCTGAAGGTATAAGTTTGCAATGAAAATATTAGTTTATAATTTTGGCTTTGATTTGCTAAAATAGGTATGGTTATATTTCTCTATTTCCTCAATGAAAACAACCCATAAAATGTTGGCCATTACTTGAACTTCAGTGAATTAAAAACTAGATTAATTTGTCCTGAGGTAGAAATTCTGAATTGTATCATTTCTATTCATGTAATAATAGGTTAATGATGATGTCACAATATCTCTTGGCTTAACATCCTCAAAGTTAACTTTGAAATGCTTCTCCTCCACATTTCTTTTTATACTGGTGACTTTCCAGAAGTATTTAGTATAATTGTACTATATTTTAATTCCACACACAAAATGGATTAAGGCTTTGTTACATTTAATTTGTACTCTTGCTCTTTGATTTACCTTTAAATTTTTATTTTAGATTCAAATAAAATTTGAGGCCACTTCTAAATTATGTCACTTCTCTACTAATTAATTAATAATAAATAAAAAATATATAAGATTCTGAGGGTTCCCCTCCTTTGTCTGGACTTCTCTTCTATCCCAACTTCTCCTGAGCTTTCACATCTGATCCTTGACTTACTAGTTATTGACTAATCTCATGCAGGGCAATTTTCTGTAGTTCAATCCATTTTTCTGTAAATGACATAATTTTGTTCTCCATTTTTGAGAGAATTACATTGTGTATATATTAGATAACTTTGTAATTCGTTTATATGGTGATGGACACCGAGGCTGGTTTCATAATTTGTCTATTGTGAATTATAACTGCTAAAAACAGAGATATGGATAAGGTACAAAAGGGACTCCAGATGAAGGAAGAGAATCCCCAGTGGAGGGATGGAGAAGGCCTAAGGGAGGGAGGAATAGGCTCTACAATTAGTTATACTTTTCTTGAATTAAAGATAAACATGGGACCTTGGGTAATTTGTTAAATTAATAACAATATCTCTCTAAAGTCCATAATTATAACACTTAAGATGCTGTATATACAGTTTTCTGATCCAGAAATCAATACAGTTTTGGTATAATTATTGATAATATTATACCTTAAAACCAGATATGAGCATATAAGAATGAGAATGGTTAAAACTATTTTATGATGAATGTTATGAATTTGTACATATTTTCAGCCAAATTTTCTAACTTCTCTGTTTCAGGGAAGACAGGATCATTGATTCAGAGTGACTGAGTAGGTAGATTAGGAAACTTGAGAATTATAGCAGAGATTTGAGAGAGTTTGGTAGAAAACAGGAGAGATACCATCAAGAAAGAAAAATTGAAGAAAGTATGTGTATGAATTTGGACCTTTTTATTTTTCTTTTCAATTTTTCTCTTTTATTGTCTCCTTCATGTATTATTTCCTCTTTTTATTCTTTTCCCTTTATTCTTATTTAGCAATTATATATTTATTTACTTATTTTGGGTACTGGAGATTGAGCACTAGGGAATTATACCACTGAGCTATATGCTTAGTCCTTTATTTATTTTATTTTAAAATTTTTTATAATTTCTGAGGCTGGCCTTTAACCTATGATCTTCCTGTCTCATCCTCCCAAGTACTGAGATTATAAGTGTACACCATCATACACAACTTTGTAGAATTTTTTTTTTTTTTTTTTTTTTTTTTGGTGGTACAGGGGTTTCTGGAAACCCTTCTACCTCCGGGCTACACTCCCAGACCTATTTTATATTTTTATTTTTGGAAACAGGGTCTCTTAAGCCAGCAAGGCTGGCTTCAAACCTGTGCGATCCTCCTGTCTCTGCCTCCCAAGTGCGGGGACAAGTGTGTACTACCACACCCAGCTAGAATTTTTTTAATCTGATTCAGTTTGTGTAAAAGATTTACGTTAGCCGCACATGGTGGTGCACGCTTGTAATCCCCGCGCTTGGGAGGCTGAGAAAGGAGGATCGCACAGGTTCAAAGCTAGCCTCAGCTGGCATAAGAGACCCTGTTTCCAAATAAAAAAATATAAAATAGGTCTGGGAGTGTAGCCCGGAGGTAGAAGGCCCCTGGGTTCCATCCCCAGGACCACAAAAAAAAAAAAAAAAGATTTACATGTTGACTGTAACAAAAGGTAGAGGAATTAAGGGCATTGACAAAATTTAGCCTATATGGGAAGAAAATGAAGATAGGAGAATTTGTAGATAAGAAGAAAATGATAAGTTAAAGGTCTTTTGAAAAACAAGATAGTGTAGGAGATGGGAATTTAAAAAAACTGGAATAAGTGTGCAATGTAATTATAAAGATATATATTATGAAATAAGATTCCAGAGTGATTTGGGTGATGGCAAACATCAAGTGACCACTATAAATTTGATGACAAATGCAGTGACCACCAAGTTGAAGGGATTTAAGAATTCTGAGGAATAGTCATCATATATTACATTTTTATAGACACATGAACCATGTGCCAACATAAATATAAATGAACATTAGAAGATAACCAAATTGAGAGGGGTAGTGAACAGTAGAGAATTATGAAGTACTTTTAAATAGAAGGGGGAGGTAGCAGAGGTTTGGACACAGAAGTTAGGAGTAGAATGAAGGTGGAGATAGTAGATATGTCTGGTCCCTGGAGCAGGGGCAGGTTTCAACTATGGCAGGAGGTTGAAGGATAATTATCCTGAAATGGTTGCTAACATAGTAAAGTATATATAAATAGTAAAGTATAGTAAGGTATATAAATTAGAAAGCTATCTTCAGAGAGTCCACCACACATGGAATTCAGAGAAGGGAAGAAAATAAATTTTCATTTGGTTGGTTGGCTTCCTTGTTCCTTGATAGAGATCTATCTCAGGTACATTCTACATTGACATCCAGAGCTTCCTTGCAGGATTATATTATAGTCCATATACCTAGAGCAGAAACTATCTTTCTTATCTTCTGTTTCTTCTAGTCTCACTTTTCACTCTCCATTGGTCTTTTTCAGAACATATCCCAAACAAAATATGCTTTGTATGCCATCAGGTCCTTGTTACAGATTGTTAAGGGGAAGCACGATTGTTTTTTACTTTGCTATTAATATTGTTACTTTATATTTTTATTTTATTGGTGCACTAAAGTCTCACATCATAATGTGAATCATATTGACAATGGCATATATTCACAAAGTACTTGGTGCCCCTCCCCATCCCAATATTGAGTGCCCAGGTTAACTATGTTATATTCACATGTATACACATATTTCAATGTAGCTTTTACATTAATTAACTTCAGCCTTCTTCATTCCCTACCCCTTCTTTAAGGCTTTGTTGAGGTTCCTCTCCATTATCTGGAGGCCCTCTGGTATTCCTAGAGCTCCCTAGCTTGAGCATATTACAGAAAACATACGTCCCTTCTCTTTCTGTGCTTGGATAATCTCACTTAACATAATGTTCTCCAGGTCTTTCTATCTTCTTGTGAATGACATGATTTTGTTCTTTTTTATTGCAGAGTAGAATTCCATTGAATTTTCCATAATTTTGCAATCCATTCCTCTGTTGATGGAGACTTAGGTTGGTTCCATATTTTATCTGTTGTAAATTGTGCTGCTATGAACATGGGTATGCATATATTACTGTAGTTCTCTAATTTCAGCACCTTTGGAAAGATACTCAGGAGAGGTATAGTTGGATCATATGGCATATACATTACTAGTTTTTAAAGGAATCTTCACACACTGATCTTCATAGCAGCTGAACTAGTTTGTACTCCCACAAACAGTGTAAAAGAGTTCCTCATTCCCCATATTTTTACCAGCATTTGTTGTTATTTAACTTCTTTATGCCTGCTACTCTGATTTGGGTTAGATGAAATCTCAGTATAGTTTTGATTTCCATTTCCCTAATGGCTAATGATGTTGAACATCTTTTTATGCATCTATTGGCTATTTGTATCTCTTCTTTTGTGAAGTGTCTATTCAATTCAGTTGCCCATTTATTGATTGGGTTATTTTTTTTGCTAGTGTAGTCTTTTGAGATCTTTGTGTATTTTGGATATTAGCCCTCTCTCATAGTGGCAGCTGGTAGAGTTCTTCCATTCTGTAGGCATTCTCTTTTGGCTCATGATAGTTTCCTTTAATGAGCAGAAACTTTTTAGTTTGATTCCATCCCACTTGTTAATTCTTGTTTTAATTTTACGTGCTTTGGAGGTCTTGTTGAGGAAGTTACTACTTGTGCCTATATGTTGGAGTCTTGAATGTTCTCCTCTGATAGTTTAACAGTCTCTGGTCTGATTTCCAGGTCTTTGTTCCATCTTGAGTTAATTCCTGTGCACAGTGAGAGGTAAGGATTTAGTTTCATTTTTTTACAAATGGATAGCCAGTTCTCCCAGCACCATTTGTTGAAAATGCTGCTTTTTTTCCAGCGAATGAGTTTGGCCCCTTTGTCAAAGATCAACTGACTGTAAGTGTGCAGGTTTGTTTCTGTATTTTCTATTCTGTTTCATCAATCTGTGTGCCTGTTATTGTGTCAACACCATGCTGTTTTAACTGCTATTAGTTTGGAGTATAATTTGAAGTCCAGGATTGTGATGCCTCTTGCATAGTTCTTATTGCTGAGGATTGCTTTGGCTATTCTGGGTTTTTTATTACTCCATATAAAATTCATGACCAATATTCTAGGCCTAAGAAGAATGTCATTGGTGTTTTGATAGAAATTGCACTGAATCTGTAGATCACTTTTGGCAGAAGGGCCATTTTGATGATATTTATTCTGCCTCTCCATGAGTAAGGGAGATCTTTCCATCTTCCAAGGTCTTCTTCAATTTCTTTCCTTACTGTTTTATAGTTTTAATTGTAGAGGTATTTTACATCTTTGGTTAGGCTTATTTCCAGTTATTATATTGGTTTTGAGGTTATAGTGAATGGAATTGTTTTCTTTATTTCTTTTATTGTGGATTCATTGTTGGCATATAGAAAAGCAACTGATTTCTTTAGCCTCATTTTGTATCCCACCACTTTGCTGAATTTGTTAATCAGTTTTAGTAGTCTTTTGGATAGGATTTTTGGGTCTTTGCTTAGTTGCCCTACTGATAGAATTAATCTCTTCTTGATTCTGAAATTTGATTCTATTTTCTTCTTTATGGTTTATTTCTTTAAGTATTATCTCTAGTGCTGGATTTGTATTCATGAATTTTTAGATTTTTCTTATCTTGAAACACTTTTATTTCTCCATCAATTTTGAATAAAACTTTGCTGAATATAGCAGTTTTGGTTGGAAGTTTTTTTTCTTCCAGGTCTGTATTACATCATACCAGTATCTCCTGGCATTCATGAGCTGGACTGTAAAGTCTGAAGTAATTTTCATTGTTTTGCCCCTGAATGTTACCCATTCATTTGTTCTTACTGCTTTTAAGTTTCTTTCCTTAGCCTCTATGTTGCTCATTTTGATGATTATAGGGCATGGGGAGGTCTTTCTTTGATCTTGTCTTAATGCTATCTTTTTTCTCTTGTATGTGGATGTCCAAAGCTTTTATTATGTTTGGAAAATTCTCTAAAATTATTTCTCCGAAGAGATTACTGATATCCTTGATTTGTGCCTCTATTCCTTCTTCAAAGCCTTTCATCCATAAATTAGGGCATTTCATATTGTCACATAGTTGTTCGATATACTGTTTCTGTAGTTATAATGTCTTCTATATTCTGTTGACTGTGTTTTTGATTTTGAATAAACTGTCTTTTAACAGTGATATTCTGTTTTCCATTTCATCCAGTCTTTCAGAATTTCTTTCTATTGCTTTCTTCATTTCATTTATTAACCCCTTCATTTCATTCCAGGCCTCTTTCTGGTTCTTTCTTAATGTCTCCATTTCCTCTTTCAATTTTTGTACACTTACTCTGAGGCCTTTTATCATATTTAACATCAGAATTCAGAATTCTCCTTTTTGCATTTCTTGGAGGTCAGTATTCATGATTACCCTTATTTTCTCACTATTCTTCATTCTCATATTTTCAGAATTTTAATGTTTATGCTTCTGTTGTCTTGGCATCTGCTTTTTAAATTTTTTAAAATTTTTTATTGGTGCACTGTATTCATACATCATAATGAGATAAAAACTTGTATAAACATACATGCACACATCCCCCAGTTAGCCCCTACTCAATTCCCACCCCAATCCCTCCCCATCCCTCCTTCCCATGCTTGGCTTAGTGGTTGACATCTAATATTATAGCAATTTATCCAGAATTAACAATGATAATCTCACATAAGAGATTCATCTGATATTAAACTTTTGATCACTTAGAGATAAAATTTCAATATTTCTTTTTGCTTTCTTTCTTACCAGAGGATTTTTTTTCTTTTTTTTAAGGTAAAACTATAATACATTTTTTTTCAGAAGAAGTCTATCCTAACATGAAATATGAACTCTAAATACCCAAAACAATCTCAAAAAAGAATGAAGCTAGAAGATGTACATTTTCTGATTTTAAACCTTATAGAGCTACAATAATTGAAACAGTGTAGTACTGCTATAAAGGCAGATATATAAACCAGTGGAGTAAAATAAAAAGCCTAGAAATAAACTCTTCCATATATGGTCAAGTTATTTTTGACAAAGTTTCCAAGAACATTTGGTGAAGGAAATAATAGTCTTTTAAATAAATATTGTTGAAAATAATAATTATATAAAAAATAATAAGATTGGACCCTTACCTAGCACCATATACAAATATTAACTTACACTAGATAAAAGACCTAAATGTAAATCTTAAGACTATAAACTTTTAGAAGAAAACCTGGTTATTAACACTTTACAACCTTGAAATTGGCAGTGATTTCTTGGATATGATTTCAAAGGCACAGGCAACAAAAGGATAGACAAACTTCCTAAAAAAATTATACATCCAAAGACAATGTAAACACAGTTAAGTTACTGATAGAATGGGGTAAAATATTTCCAAATGCTATATCTGAAGGTATATTAATATTCCAAATAGAGACCCTAAAAATTAGAAACAATAAAAGCAAACAATACAATTTAGAAGTACAATTTAGAAATAGGTAAAAGACTGAAATAACTAATGAATCCCCAAAGATCTTAACCTATAAACACATGAATATATTCTCCTTTGCTTAGTTGTCTGCTGGATGGAAAATTTTGTTTCTCTGGTTCTGGTGTGTGTTACCTATTTCTTCTTTGTAGTTAATCTCTTTGAGTATTTTCTCTAGTGCTGGTTTTGAAGACATAAATTCCTTGAGTTTCTGTTTGTCATGGAAGCTTCTTATTTCCCCATCAAATTTTATGATAGATTTGCTGGGTAGAAAAATTTTGGCTGGAAGTTGTTTTCTTTCAGAGTTTGGAATATCTTACTCCAAGCCCTTCTGGCTTTCATGACTTGGTTTGGGAAGTCTGGAGTGCTTCTAATTGGTTTGCCTCTGAATGTCACATGGCCTTTTGTTTTTGTTGCCTTTAATATTCTCTGCTTGGCTTCCACATTGGTCATTTTGACAATTATGTGGCGTGGGGATCCTCTTCTCTGATCCTGTCTAAAGGGAGTTCTATAAGTTTCCTGGACCTGTGTATCAAACTCTTGTTCTATGTTTGGAAATTTTTTTGCTATTATTTCTTTGAAGATATTATTGATCCCTTTGGTTTCACCTTCTTTTCCCTCCTCTATTCCGGTTATTATTAGGTTAGCTCTCTTAAAATGGGCCCATATTTCTTCAATGTCAGATTCCTGCTGTCAGATTTTGTTTTCTAAGTTAGAAATTATGGGTTTGTTTTTGGAGTGATCCTCTTCTAGGAGCGAGATTCTATTCTCCATGTGGTTTAATCATTTCTTTATACTTTGAATTGAGGCCTTTACCTCAATGATTGCTTCCTTTATTTATATTAGACTCTCTCTAAGTTCTTTTTGAAGGTCCTGTATTATTTTGACAGTTATATTCCTGATTTGATCTTCTGGAGATCTCTGAATTTCTTTGTTATCAGGTTCTGATAATATGGCATTGTGGGCATTCATTGCTCTATTATTGTTTCTCTTTTCCATGATTTTAGAATTTTGTGCCTTCCCTGGATCACTATGACTTCACTTAGGGTGCTCTGTATCTCGAGTCTGTTGTAATCTCAGCTGCCACTAATCCTTTACTGGTTTGTATCTCAAAGTCTCATACCCAGATAGTTAATTGAGGCCACGCAAGACCATGGGGGTCCCGGGCTGGGTGTTTTCCCATGGGGATCTGCAACTAGGATGTGGTATCTCCTGCCACCGCTACTCCTTCACTGAGATGGACTGCAAAATATCCGACCCAAGGAGATTATCAAAGCTACACAAGTCCCTGGGAGTGCAGTACAGGGATTTCTCCTTTAGGGGCCGCAATTACACTCACATTTATTGTGTGCACAGATCTGGAGCTGTGGCAGGGCGTGGTGAACTCACTGTTGCTGCTGGCAATATGGTGCTGCTGTTATGCCCTCGGCCATGAGGCTAGTGCTTCTGGCAATATGGTGCCACTGCCACACCCTTGGCCATGAAGCTGGCATATTTATTTTCTGGTTTTGAGCTCCTTTCTCAGCCCATGGAAGACATGATGAGCATGGCCACTGGGATTTTTAGACATTCATTGTGCTGAAATAACTGCTGACTTACACCTGAATGATCCGCAGCTGCTCACTTCAGCTCCTTGTTTATCTTTCCTCTCTGGAGTCTGGTGCTGTGAGGGAAGATGGCACCAGCATTGTTCCACTGCCACATTGCAGGCTTGATTTCTGGTCTCTGGTTGTTCTTCTAATCATTTTTTTCTCTGTCCCTTTTGTTTACATGTTTTATTTCTCTGCTGATGGTGTTTTCTGTCTATGAAAAAGCACTGATTTTGTGGCAACAGAGATCAAGTTTTAGCAAGACTCGTAAGCGCTGCTTTTCTCTGTCATCATCTTCCCAGAAGTCCCCATCTTCTTTTTTTATATGTGATTTTGTGAATAACTTTTATGATCCAATCTTAGTAGTTGAGATTTAGAGTTGTCAACAGGTTCATGCACAGGTAAGTAGTATTTTTTTAAATTGTGAGTGTTAGTGAGGTGGGAGGAGCTGTGGTGATGGATACAGGAATTGGGTAAAGTAGAGAGTATAATTAAGGTGAGTAAGAATTTAAGTTTAATAAGGTAGTGTATGTCTGAGAATGAGAGAAGGTTAGATAGTAGAATTATTGTAGTAAGTACAGAGTATTTAGATATGGAGATATGATATAGCTTGAGTATAAAACAAGGAGATACAGTAAGGAAAATATTTTGAGAGGCAAGTATACAGGATAGAGGGAGTAAGCTTGGAAAAGGAATGGGGAAGGGACCAAACAAATATGTATATAATAACAAAAAAGCAACAAAAAATTATGATTATAAGAATAATCAGACAAAAAACTATTTTTAAAAAGCAGTACTTTTAATTTACATATACAGGGCCTATAAATATCTGCTCACTGTAGTAGATTCTGGAGAATGTTCTAATATCTCTCATTTGCTCTATAACACATTGTCAGATTTTTGACCCTGTTTACGAGTGTTTGTGCCCCTCTCTCACCTCTGACTGCTTTGTGTTCAGTTGTCAAGGCTGTAGTTTTCACTGTAAATTAGTTCTCTGTAGGTGCAGGTTCTGAACTTTCAGCCCTGGGCTCTGCACTTTCTGTCCCTTGGCTCTGCACTCTCCAATCCTGAACTCCACATTTCTGGCCCTGGCTTTGCAATTTCCAGCCTTGTACTTTGCACTTTGGCCCTGGCCTTTGTGCCCTCTATCTTGGGTTTTGCAAACTCTAGCTCTGTGCTCTGAGCTTCCAGAACTTCAGCTCTGCATTTTTGGGGCCTGGGCTCTGTTCCTTCAGGCCCTTGGCTCTGCACCTTCTGATTCTGGCCTCTGTGCCTTCTGTCCCTGGGACTGAACCTTCCTACCTGTGCTGGCAGAGGTGTTCAGTGTAATGTCAGAGCAACCCCCTGTGACCCTGTGCTGGTACTGCACCCTGGGCACTATGGGCCTTTCCTGTGTCTGTACCTTTTAACCCAACTACCTCAGGGATAGGCCACCATATTTTAGTCCTCAGGGGTCCCTGAAGCTGCTCTGAATGGTTGTCCACTGAGGAATGAGGTTACCTTGCTGTCCTGTGGGCTGGGATCTTGAGGGCACTGTGCGCTGCTGTGGGTGCCAGCTTCTGGTGAGTGTGCAGGCTTTTGGATCTTTTTTTTCCAATCCCTGAAGTGCAGTGCTTGTTGCTTAAGATGTTAGAGCTCTGCCACCACTTTCTGTACTTCAACTCTTTGGTTTACTTGCCAGAATTTCTTGGGGCTGTGGAGCTAGCAGTCGCAGTTTGGGTGGCAGACAGGCTGAGATGGCGCTGGCAGCTGTACCAGGTCAGTCTCACACTCTGGCTCTTTGCTGTGGATCTCATGATCTGAGTTTTGGATATTCTTCTGCTGTGGTTCCCTATTTTGTGTTTTCGTTTGTAAATATCTTTGCTGCTTTGTTTTTCTTGTCAAGGAGCTGCCTTCTTGGTAGTTGATTTTTGTTGTTACAGCTACCGAGATGT
This sequence comes from Muscardinus avellanarius, assembly GCF_963383645.1. Lineage (NCBI taxonomy): Eukaryota > Metazoa > Chordata > Mammalia > Rodentia > Gliridae > Muscardinus > Muscardinus avellanarius. Next base: position 31,925,558 of record NC_137791.1, read on the forward strand.
ACTGCATTCCACAGTCTCCATTGTTTTCCTCCTATTCTTTAATTATTATTTTCTTTTTGGTGGTACTGGGGTTCCTGGAAGCCCTTCTACCTCCAGGCTACACTTCCAGATATATTTCATATTTTTTATTTAGAAACAGGGTCTCTTAAGCCAGCAAGGCTGTCTTCGAAACAGTGTGATCCTCCTGTTTCTGCCTCCCAAGCGTGGGGATTACAAGCATGCGCCACCATGCCCGGCCTATTCTTTAATTCTAAATAGACTAATCCATGAATACTTGCCTGGAATTTGTAGTTGAAAACTTAAATTCTACAAATGATTATGATTCTTGACATAGGAAGCATAAGACTCTTTGACACACTGATTTACATCTGCTAGGTGTGGCCTGAAAGAAGTATTTATTGTGCTGTCCAGTCCCTACAATCTGGCTGTCACCTGCCTGGAATTTTTGTGTGTGTGTGTGTGTGTGTGTGTGTGGTTCTGTTTGAAATTCAATTCTGAATTGTGTCCAGCTCAGGAGGACTGAACTGCAGTGAACTCCTGTAAGTGCTGATTGACTGGCTGACTTTCAGGCTCTTCTTGTTGGAGATCTTGTTCGACCATAATATGCTGATTAGGGTTTATTAATGATGCCTGTGAATCTGCTTAAGAAGCCAGATGTAGCATCTCTGATCCTCATAGCTGGTTAGTATATTGCACACCACTTTTGTTTTCAAAATGACATAAGCTGCATTGGTGAGGGACATTGTACCTGGCAGCCTCCTGAAAGACACACGACTCTTCTTGGATGCATTACTTCCCAGTCCCTAGATGCACTGATTCACGTTCCACCTCAGTAGAAATTCACAGTAATTTTGTGTGCTTACTAGTAATTTTTTCCAGCATGTTTTAAAATATTTTCTGATTATGGGCCAGTTTTGAAGTTTGTTCATAGGCAAATGTTGATTTGTTAGTACCTTGACAGAAGCCCTTGAATATTTGGGCTGTGATGAGGATGGGGGTGTGTGAATTAATCTTGTTCAGTCTATTTTATTTGAATTTCAAAATTTGATCAGGATTATAATAATAAATATTTCAATTTGACTAGGATACAAAATTTTCTAAATATTTTTTGAAATGTAATTTTACTGTTAAGGTAGGGATAGTACTAATGTTATCTAAATATCAATAAGAGATGCTTATGTAAAATACATTATCTTTTTGTTTTGTTATGAAGACTGAACCCAGGGGTATTATATCTCTGAGCTACACAACAAGCCATTTTAATTTATTTGTAATCTGGAAACATGAGGATCGTGCTAAGGTTTTGAGAGCCTAAGTGGCTGAGGCTGACCTTGACCAAGTAACAGGATTATAGGCATGCACCACCATCCCTGGGTTTTTATCAAAATTTTTACTAAGTGCAATTTGAAATTAATGTTATTACCTGAAATAATTGTTACGCAAGAGATCATTTCTAAAACAAGTTGGTACTTTTGAGTTTAGTTCTTGAGATCAGTGTTCCTGTTATTTTAAGAATTACTAAACAAACAGGGAATAGCTTAATACTCAATTTATGCCTAGCAATATGTTTAACTTTGAGTTCTATTAGGTAGTAACACAATAATATTCTATGATTTCTGAAATCACACATGACCATGACTTAAAACTAGAGCTGCTGATGTAAGCCATTCAAGCAGAAAATTATTTTCTGACCGCTAGATGGGGCTATGAAGCCTTTTGCACTATTAACTGAGTTCTTAGCAAAGGTCCTTCTTCCATGAAGGGAAATTACTTTCCTTAACAATTTCTGAGGAGAATATTTCTCTCCCATTGTAACCCCATTTTTTATTGATGTTTTAAAAATAGTCCAGATTCTCTGTATAATGACAATGCAACATTATAGTAATGGTATGGAAGTGTAAAATTATCATATTATGTTCTATGAAGGAAACGAATGTGTTGCCAAGGTCACCTTACAGCTAATTCAGGCTCTTCACTAATAGTAATAGGTCTATCACGGTGACATGCTCACAATTCTTCCTTTCTTTCTTGTTCTATTCATTGGTCCAAGACACAACTCATTAACTTCATCTATTTGGATTGTAGAGCACAGTTTGCCTCTAGGATTTAAGAGGCTATGGCAATGTGATTACATTTGAAGTTAAGTATAGAAACCACTAACCATATAGCAAGTACAAATAATATCTTTTTCTTTTTCATTTTATCAATTCTCTGCCAAGATTAACGTTGTGACAATCTTTAGGCCTTTATGATTCTGGAGGAATGGTGATCACTCTTGAACAATGATTAGATTGCATATGAGAGACTAAATATGATTACACTATTACACTATTGTGCTATGTAATATTTAGCTTTCCTATTAAAGAAAGAGTTATTTTAGTCTGATTTAGAAGCACTTATTTTACTATTATGGCTTTAACTCTGAATATAATCAGCAAAAACAAAAACATCAGTTTTTGTAAATATTTTATTTATCTTCCCAGTAGAGAACTATAATATTATTCACAAAGTAGCCATTCAGTAAATTCTTATTGGATACATAAAAGTCATGACACTTTTTTATGTCTTATACTATAGGAAAATACAATTTTATTTGTCTCTTACTGTTTCCCAAGTATAATATGTTGAATTATCATAAATCTTCAAGTAACAATTATGTTTAAAAATTTTAGATGGGAGTTTTCATTCTTGACATTTTTAAATACTGAAATAGTGATTTTAAATCTTTTTTTGTGTGGGTCTGGGGATGGAACCCAGGGACATTTGACCTCCTAGCTACACCCCTTGCCCTATTTTTTATTCTTTTTATTTTGAGACCAGGTCTCACTGAGTTGCAAAGGGACTCACTAAGTAGCTGAGGCTGTCCATGAGCCGCGATCTTCCGGTCTCAGCCTTCCAAATGCTGGGATTACAAGTGTGTGCCACCACACCCAGCTTGTGATTTAAAATCTTAAAGATCACTAGTCTTCCTAATTGATTTATTATTTACACAAGATATTCATAGATTGGACTAATTTTAATCAAATATATGCATTTTCAAGACTAAGTCCAGATTGAAATAGAAATTATATATATATATATATATATATATATATATATATATATATATATATATATATATTATATGAGTGGAAGCTATTTTTCAGTCAACTCTACCTCCAAGCTACACCTCCAGTCCAATTTTATTCTTTTTTTTAAAATTTGAAACAAGGGTCTCACTAAGTTATAGATGGCCTCACTAAGTTGCTGAGGCTAGTCCTGAATCTATGCTCCTTTTGTCTTAGCCTCCCAAGAACTGTGATTACAAGCATGTGCCACCATGCCCAGCCAGTTAAATATTTTTGATAGAGAATATTTGTAAAAAAAAAAAGGCACATGATTGAATTTTTTTTTAAAGCTAGATGTACATGGTGGAGGAAGGACATAAAATAGAAGAATGCTTCAGATAGCTCTTTCCTTATAAAACGAGGCAGTCCTAGTAAACCATAGATAATGACTTATAAATTTCTGTTGGCAATAAGACCAACCTGATATAAATATAGAAACTAAAAGGAGTCATTTTTAATTCTTAGAGTAAACACAAGCTCAATTTTCCTTTAGCCTGCAAAAAGAAAAAAACTTCTAAGAAGCTGAGCATGGTGATGCACATTTGTAATCCAAGCATTTGGGAGGCTTAGACAGGAGGGTCCTGGTTCACAGACAGCCTCAAACCTTAGTGAAGCCTTCTGCAACTTAGTGAGACCCTGTTTCAAAATAAAGAGTAAAACATGGGCTAGGGGTATAGCTCTGAGGTAGAATGCCCTTGGGATCCAAACTCAGTCAGCAAAAATGAAACAAAAACAAAAACAAAACTAAACAAAACAAAACTTCTAAGAAATGAGATCTTAGCTAAAAGAAAGACAACATATTCAAATATACATACTTTGTTTTTAAAATAAAATTAACATACTCTATTTCTTTTGACAGCAAGACAAATTCACGAAAGAAAATTCAGAAAATGCAAAATTTACACATAAGAATTTGTTATAATTTCATCATTTAAAGAAAATAAGCTTTAGAGTAATATATATATACATATGTACATATATATATATATATATATATATATATATATATGTATATATATGTTTATCTATGGGACTGACCATATCTAATTTTATTTTTGTCCTTTTTCATAAAATATAAAATGAACAGAATGCTTTTAAAATATCATTAATTAATATTCTAAAATGTGATTCTAATAATTGAATATTATTATTTTATATAAAGGTACATTAATAATTGACCTAGTTGGTATTTTGGCACTTTGTATGACTTCTTAATCTTGACCTATTGTTAATCAATATATGGTGAAAGTCTATCTCAGAATATTATGTTCTATTTTAAATATTGTGTCATTCATGGTAAAATATTACTGTTTTTAATATGTAACAGAAAAAAAATTGTACAAAAATGCAGTGTCCTGCTGACAAAGTATGTGAAAAAGAATAGGTCAGGTGATGGGTTTATTTGTATTTTAAAATAGTTTTCAAGAGATAAATAAAGCCTATGAATATATATATATATATTTTTTTTTTTCTGTTGAATTTCTGATTTGAGCAGAAATTAATTGTAAACGAATGTACAACATTAAGGAGGCAAGGTAAATTAATACAGTGAGTAAAAGAATTAATGTACAGATGTGGATGTCTGTCACTGAAGGCCTGCTGACAGTCAACATTTTTCTCATTTTCTCTGATTGGTCAAGAGCATTGCAGCAATGATCCTGTAAACTTAGCTGCATTTTCTCAAAACCCAAAGAAAATAATGCTCAAAGTTGTGTTGTGCTCACCAGCATAGAATTACCAAGCAACAGTTACTAGCCAGTTTTTCTTATGTAAAACTATTTTTTTATTTTCTAAGGAAAGTTTTTAGATATGTCTTTTTAAATTTTATTTTGAAATAATATGAAGGATGAATACTCATAGACCATATTCTTTAGTTGATGACATTTAACCACATTGTATTTGGTTCTCTCCTTCCCTGTCTACCTACCCATCTACCTTCCTACCCATCTATATCATTATATTGGTCAGGAAAATACCTATGTTATTTTGTTCTTACTTGAATTTACTCCATTTTTTGTTCTAATTCATATCTCATTATCATTACTGGTGACTTTTAGCTTTGATCACTTGATTAAAGCTCTACCTTTAAGGTAAGTTACTATTTTTCCTTTGTGATTAATAATTACTTTGGATTTGGCCAAATGATACTTTGGAAGTATGTAAATTTCACTTTTTTTCCTCATCAAATTTTCACTCACTGGTTGTGGCATCCATTAAGAATTTTGCCTAAAACTGTCATTATAAATTTTTCTTGCCAAAAGGCAGTTTTCTAACTTCATTATTCTTTATTTAACATAAAATGACATCTAACAATGTCAATCTTTATTTTGTTGCCCGGATTGCTGCAAATTTGAACAGGGAAGCCACTTTAAGATAATTTCTGTCATGTTTTTTGACATTTCCCATCATTCTGTGAAGACCCTTATTTTCCAGCTTACCAATATCTTCTAGGCTCATTTGTATTTTTTCTCTGGGCCAGTCTCTGAATCAGCCATGTCTATAATGAGTCCTGTTTCCTGTTAGTGGAGAATTGTATTTAGGAACCAAGCTCTAATAAGCTAGGCGAGCTTATTGCCACTTGAGTTCACTGCATCTAGTCCTGCTCAGTAAGCTAACTTATTAAGCTAGGAGAAAAAAGAATGCATAGGGGGTATTTGTGCCCATATATACCCATACACATATGTATCTACTTTCACATCTGTTTCTCTCTGTCATATCAATCCACACAAATACTGTTAGTTCAATCTGCCACCTCCAATGCTAATTAAAACTCACAGGATTCACTTCAACTTTTCCCTGTTCTATATCTGTGTACCCTTTTCTGACAGTGGAAGTCCTGATATTTCATTTGCTTGTTTGCTCTATATTCTTCTAAGTAATCTGCCTCAAAAATTACTCAAAGTTGCTGCCCCTCAGTCTATATTATGGTTTGAATGTGTTGGTGTTTATTTGCCACCAAAATTCTTATTAAAATTCAGATTCCAATATAACCATGTTGAAAAATAGTGGAATGTTTAAGAAGTGATATTGGTCGCTAAGAGTGATTAATAGCTTTGTCCTGGGAGTGAGTTTTTGATTCTCCAAGAGTGGATTAATTCCTGTGAGAATGGTTATTGCAAATCAAGGGCAGCCTGGTCTCATTTGAATGTACCTGCTTCCCCTCAGCACTCACCAGAAGCTGAACAGACACTAACACCATTTTCTTGGACTTTTTAGCCTCCAAAGTAATGAACAAAATAAAAATATTTTTCTTATATATTATCCAATCTTGAGAAATCTCTCTTGGTATTAGAAGGACTAAGACAGCTTGCCTGACTTGTCATTATTATTATTTATTTATTTATTTATTTATTTATTTATTTATTTATTTATGTGAGTCTGGGGATGGAATCCAGGCGTATTTGACCTCCATGCTACACCCCCTGCCCTATTTTTTTATTATTTATTTTGAAACAGGGTCTCATTAAGTTGTGGAGGGCCTCACTAAGTAGCTGAGGTTGTCTGCAAACTGCGATCTTCTAGTCTCAGCCTCCTGAATTCTGGGATTACAAGTGTGACCACTAAACCCAGCTCTCATTGTCATTTTAAAAGAGTGACTAACTTCCTTTCTCAGATGCTTACAAGAAGAGTTGGGGAAAGAAAAGGATAAAATAAACATAAACAAGCAAGCAAACAAACAAACAAATAATTAAGAACAAAATGAAGCTTAAAGCTCCCTTGTGGCTTTTTGTTATAGTACTCAAAAATAGAAGGAAGAAGAGTTTCTATAAATTTTAATGGTTAAGTAATTTGGTTGGAAAAAGTTTTTACTTTTGGCTTTCTTTGAGTGATTTAAATTTACTTGCAATAGATATATAACAGTTGAAAAAATCTTCTCAAAAACATGATTTATATCTTTCATTGATAAGGAAGGCCAATGTCATGTGAAAATATCTTAGAATTTGTGTAGCTTATTTCTAAATAATAATTTTCCTTTTTGATTTTATTATAGTTGCATAAAATTCTAGGCATAGGTAACTAGTCCATTTAGGTTCATATTTGATTTATTTGTATGTTGTCAGTTTTGCTTAAATTATATTCAAACATTAATGTTAGCTATCCAGAAACAGAATTTTGATATTTTGAGTTGTATTCACTCAGGAATATGAGGTTCTTTCATAGAACATCAAAGATATGTAGAGAATTTTTGATTGTTTCTCATCTGAAAAAACATAATGGAATTATTTTCCTATCTCTTAATAAATAATATGAATTGGGATTTAGCTCAAACCACTGAAATACCCAACTTTTGATCATTAACAGAGCTGCTTGCCAACATTGCTAATGGCGCAGAAGAGCTGAATGCAAAGGAAGTGAAAAGGAAAGAAAAGCCTTAAGTCTGAATATTTTTTTGGAAATATATTCCACACAGGACTGAGTTATGCCAAAAAAAAAAAACATTTTACAATCAAATTAAATTACTCACATTATGTTAGAAGGCTATAATGAATTAAAATAGGCTTGTATATGTCATCTTTTTCAGTCTTTACTTTTAAAGCTTCAGCACAAAATATCTTGTATTTTGGTTTACCAATATTTTAAATGAGATTAGATGCTATGCAGTGGCATCACCACACAGCTTTGAAAAACTGAGTGGTTTATTTATTTAATCAGCAAGTATTTGTTGAGTGTTTTCTGTGTCTTAGTTACTATAATACTCCCTTATAATTCAATAATAAATATATCAATTACAAATAAGAAAGTAAGATAAACTCATAAATACTCCTTGCCCTCAAAGATCTTACATTGGGTGAGAGACACACAATAAGCATCTTAATATACATATATATGCACAAAATATTTCAGATAATGTTAAGTTTGATTGGGAAAAAGGAAGGAGGGGGAAAGGGAGAGAATCAAGTTAGTACTAGTTCACTGAGAAAAACAAACTCTTGCAGAATAATAATAAAGTATTACATGTTAGCACTGAAAGATTTAAGCCGTTGTTTATCCCAATCATATCTTATTAATATCTACTTGTTATATTTTGGGTTTGGAATGTCCCCGGAGAAGCTTATTTGTTGAAAGCATGGTCCCTCATCTGTGAAGGCTTAGAGGCAGGACAAGGCTAAACATGGTGGGGCTGTGGGGGACAGTACCTTGGGGGCTCTGTATGTTGCTGGCCCATCCACACACTCTCTCTGCTTCCCGCTGCCATTGAGTTGAGGCAGGTTTCCTTTTCCACTGTGCCACTATTTCCTGCCACGCATCTGCTCTGCCACTATGAGCTGGCTGACTTGGACTAAACCCTGAAACCTCTGAAATTGTAAGCTCTGAATAAATCTTTCTTCTAATAAGTTGTGCCTTTCAGGTATTTTGATTACAGCTACACAAAAGCTGATTAAAACACTATATTTATGACAATGTATTTTTTATATTTATTAATGGGCTTAGCTATAATATTTCTGTGCCTACAGTGTGCATTAGCCCCCCATTATTTTTGCAAACATTGAATTTGAGTTTTGCAGAGGATGTGATTTGCCTGTATAAATAAGGTCCCTTGGCTTTCTTATGTCTTTTCTGGAGTTTGTATTCCATTGGTTAGTAGACCATTACATCTTGTATAGATCCTACACAGTGTACTGCTACTTCATATGCGTTCAAATGGAGCTTGTTAGGGTTAGATACAGAATGTCTCCTGAATAACACATCTATTAATATTCAGAATTGATATAAGGGTTATAATTTCATCAGCAAATATATCCATTGTGATAAACTTACCATGGCCCTGGTGGTAACCTACGCTGGTGGGTGTGGCTGGAAAAGGTGGGTCCTTCAGAGTGTGAACTCAAGTTATGCTCTTTTGTTTTTGAATCTCCTTGTTTGTTTGCTCTCTCTTGGTTCCAGCCTGCACAGGGTCACATGGGATCACTCCAAGACAACACTGGATGCCCTGCACTGATGCAGGAAGGGAGATGCAGACTCAGGGAGGGAGAGCATAGAGCCCAGGCCCATAACATAAAGAGTTGAAGGGATGAAAGCACAAAGAATAGGGCCTGAGATCCCAGAGCCCAGGGTAGAGAGCGCAGAGCCCAGGGCTGGAGAGTATGGAGCCCAGGGTCAGAGGGCTGGGGGCTGCCACGGTCAGAAGGCATGGAGCACAGGCCTGGAAAGTGCAGAGCCCAGGGTGGGGAAACTCAGAACCCTGAGCTTGCACAGAACTCATTTACAGTGACACCTGAACACAAAGCTGTCAGAGGTGAGAGAGAGGTGCTCACACACATAAAGTGGATCCAAAAGCTGATAAAACATTACAAAGCAAATGAGAGACATTGAATTATACTACAAAATCTATCACAGTGAACAGACATACTAGAGATACTATACTGGCCCGGGCCATATATATATATATGAAAAAAATAGCTATATATATATATATATTATTAAAAGAATATATATATTATTAAAAGAATATATATATATATATATATATATATATATATATATATATATATATATATATGCTTTTTTCCCACACTGTTGCTAGTTCTTTTTGTTCTTTTTATTTTTTTTTAGTTAGTTTTTTTTCTTTTGGTCATTTTTTGTCTTTGATTTATAATTATTAGTTTTTCTTACTTGTTTTTTTGCTTTATGCATGCTTGTTTGCTCCCTCTCCCATCCCTTTTACAAACTTGCTGCCTCTACCCTATCTACTCTCTTCTCTAAAAACTTTTTTTCCCTTATGTATCTTCTTGTTTTATATTAAACCTATTTCATATCTCCATATGTAAATACTCTATACTAACTACACTAATACTATCTAACCTTTTCTCATTCTCAATCAGATACTACTTTAATATGCTTAAATTCTTATTCAACTTAATCATATCTTCTTCTTTACCCAACTCCTGTATGAATCACCTCAGCTCCTCCCCCCTTACTCAACCCTCACCATTAAAAAAGTGCTGCTTACCTGCTGCCACCTAAGATTGGATCAGACAGATTACACACACACACACACACACACACACACACACACACACACACACACACCAAGATATCAAAGAAACAAGCCAAGCCCAAGAAGGCTAAAAATATAAGGAGTAGGAAAAGTGAGGAAATAAGGTAAATCACAAATACGTACTTACAAAAACTGCAAGAAGGAGAATTTGAATCCTGATCTTCTATATAATGAAAGGCCTCACAGTAAAGGTACAGGAAATAAAAGAGGAAATAGAGACCTTAAAAAGAATCAGAAAGAGGCCTATAATAAAATTAAAGAGTCAATAAATAAAATAAAGACAAACAAAGAAATAACTTCTGAAAGATTAGATGAAATGGAAAACAATATTACTGTTAGAAGACAGTTCACTCAAAACCAAAAGAACAGTCAACATTATACAGAAGTTATTACAGCAACAAAACCCACACATCCAACAACTACTGGACAACATGGAATGTCCTAACTTATTAAAAAAAAAGGCATTGAAGAAGGAATAGAGGTACAGACCAAGGGTATTTGTAATATGTTCAGGGAAATAATTTCAGAGAATTTTCCAAACATGAAAAGAAACATGAACATACACATACAGGAGACATACAGAACACTTTTAAGGCAAGATCAAAGAAGAAACTCCCCATGCCATGTAATAATTAAAATGACCAACACAGAGGCTAAAGAAAGAATCTTAAAAGCTGTGAGAACAAAAGAATGGGTGACATATAGAAGAAAAACAATAAAAATTACCCCAGACTTTGCAACTCAAGTCATGAATGCCAAGAGAGACTGGTATGTTGTAATTCAGACTCTGGAAGAAAACAACATCCAATGAAAACTATTATATTAATCAAGATTATTATTCAAAATTGATGAAGAAACAAGAGTGTTTCAGGATAAGCAGAATCTCAAAAAATTCATGAATACAAAGCCAACACTATGGAATATACTGAATGAAATAAACCATAAAGAAGAAAAAAGCAAATTTTAGAACCAGAGAAGAGGTGAAGTTGATCAGCAGGGCAACTAAGCAAAGAAGAAATAACATTATATAAAATAGAAGATAGAACACAAAATGGCAGGTAACAAAAATCATATTTTAGTAATAACTCTGAATGTCAAAGGACTTAACTCACCAATTAAAAGACAGACTGGCAGTGTGGACTAAAACATTATCCAAATATATGCTTCTTGTGAGAAACTCACCTTATAGCCAAAGACATTCACAGACTAAAAGTGAAAGAATAAAAAAAAGATATATCATGCTAATGAAGACCCAAAATGGGCTGGGGTAGCAATTCTGATATCCAACAAAACAAACTTTATGGAAAAACACATTAGAAGAGACAAAGCAGGGCACTTCCTTTATTAAAAAGAACACTTCACCAAGAAGATATGATAGTAAATGTTTATGGCCTTAATGTGGGTGTACCCACATTTATAAAACAAACCCTTCAGAACATCAGATCTCAAATAGACTCAACTACAATGATATTGGGAAAGTTCAACACACCACTAGATTGATCTTCAAGGCAAAAGATAAGTAAAGCCTCTTTAGAAATATAAAAAACTATAAGCCAAATGGACCTAATAGACATATATAGAATATTTCAACAGGGACAGCAGAATACACATTCTTCTCAGCAGCCCATGGAATCTTCTCCAAAATAGATCATATCCTGGGCCACAAATCAAGCACCAGCAAATTAAAAAAATGTAATAGAATTCCCAGCATCTTTTTATCCTACAATGGAATGAAAGAAATCAACAACAGAAAGATAAAAGGCTATTTAAATCCATAGAGATTGAATGATACAGTACTGATTGATGAGTGGGTAAGATCAGAAATAAAGGGAAAAATTACAAAAATCTTGGAAGTAAATGAAAATAGAGACATGACATACCAACATGTATGGGTCATTTTGAAGGTGGTGTTATGAGGAAAGTTTAGAGTATTAAGTGCCCACATAAGAAGAACAGGGAGTCACCAAGTAAACAATCTAATGACACATCTCAAGGATTTAGAAAAACTGCAACAGTCTAATCCCAAAGCCAGAAGAAAGCAGGAAATAATTAAAAGCATAGCAAAAATAAATAAAATAGAGAATAAAAAAAACAATTCAAATAATCAACTAAACAAAAAGCTGGTTTTTTGAAAAGATTAATAAGATTGACAAACCCCTGGCCAACCTAACCAAAAGAAAGAAAGAATCAACTCAAATAATTAAAATTAGAAATGAGAAAGAAGACATCACCACAGACAGTGCATAAATTGTCAGAAACTTTTTTTTTGAAAATTCATACTTCAATAGACTGAAAAACATGGTAGAAATTGGTAGATTTCTAGGCACATATAACCTACCTAAATTGAACCAAGAGGACATAGCAAGCTTAAACCAACCAATATCAAGAAACAAAATAGAAACAGCAATAAAAATTCTGCCATCAAAGAAAAGCTCTGGCCCAGATGGGTTTTCAGGTGAATTTTACAAAACCTTAGTGAAGAACTAACCTCAGTACTTCACAACTTGCTCTAGGAAATTGAAAGAGATAAAATTCTTCCAAATGCCTTCTACATGCCAGTATCACATAAATACCAATGAAGATATCTCAAGAAAAGAATATTACAGACCAATAACCTTGATGAACATAGATGCAAAAATACTAAATAAAATACTAGCTATATGCATTCAAAACCATATCAAGATAATTGTACACCATGACGGAGTTGGTGTCATTCCTGTAAAGCAAGGCTGGTTCAACATATGCAAATCAATACATGTTATTCATTACATAAATAGAACTGAGGAAAAAAAACACATGATCATATCAACAGATGCTGAAAAAGCATTTGGCAAAATCCATCACCTATTCATGTTAAAAAACACTGCAAAAAAAATTGGGACAGAAGGAATGTATTTCAACATCATTAAGGCAATATACAATAAACACAAAGCCAACATCATTTTGAATGGGGAAAAACTGCAAGAATTTCCTCTAAAATCAGGAACAAGACAAGGATCCACTATCACCACTCCTTTTCAATATATTCCTCTAGACTCTTGCCACAGCAGTAAGACAAAAGAGAAGGATATCAAAGGAATTAAAATAGGAAAAGAGAAATTAAAATTATACTTATTTGCAGATGACATTATCTTTTATCCAGAAGACCAAAAAAACTCTACTAAAAGACTACTAAAGTTGATTAACCAATTCAACAAAATTGCAGGATACAAAATCAACCCAAAGAAATCAGTTCCTTTTCTATATGCCAACAATGAATCCACAATAAAAGAAATAAAGGAAACAATTCCATTCACTATAACCTCAAAACCCATAAAATACCTAGGAATAAACCTAACCAAAGAAGTAAAAGACTTTTATAATGAAAACTATACAACATTAAAGAAATTGAAAAAGATATTAGAAGATGGAAAAATCTACTTTTCTCATGGATAGGCTGAATATATATAATCAAACTGGCTATTTTTCCAAAAGCGATCCACAGATTCAATGAAATTCCTATAAAAATACTGACATTCTTTATAGACTTAGTAAAATAAGTCATGAATTTTATATGTAGTATGAAAAGTCCCAGAATAGCCAAAGTAATTTTCAGCAATAAGAACCATGAAGAAAGCATCACAATCCCTGACTCCAAATTATACTACAGAGCAATAGTAGTAAAAACAGCATGGTATTGCCACAACAGGCATACAGTCCAATGGAACAGAATAGAAGATACAGGGAAAAACCCATACTTATAGTCAGTGGATCTTTGAAAAGGGGCCAAACTCATATGCTAGAGAAAAGACAGCCTTTTCAACAAATGGTGCCGGAGAACTGGCTATACATTAGTAGAAAGATGGAACTAAGTCTTTACCTCTCACCATGCACAGGAATTAACTTGAGATGAATCAAAGACAGAAATTAGAAGAGAGATTGGGAAGTTATTAGAGGAAGTTATAGGCTCAAAACTCTACCATATAGGCACAGGTAGTAACTTTTAAACAAGATCTCCAAAGCTTAGGAAATTAAAACAAAAATTAACAAGTGTGATGGCATCACTAAAAAAGTTTCTGTTCATCAAAGGAAACCATCAAGAACCTAAAGAAAAAGTCTACAGAATGTAAGAAGTTATTTACCAACCACCACTCTGATAGAGGGCTAATAACTAGAATATAAAAAATCTCAAAGATTCTACACTAGCAAAATAACTAGCCCAATTAAGAAATGAACAACTGAATTGAATTGATAGTTCACAAAAGAAGACATACAAATGGCCAGTAGAAACAGGAAAAAATGTCTAACATCATTAGCCATCAGGGAGTTGAAAATCAAAACTACCCTGAGATCCCATCTAACCCCAATCAGAGTGGCAAGCATAACAGTCAAATAACAACAACTGCTGCTGAGGATGTGGGGAAAGAGGAATTCATTTACACTGTTGGTGGCAATACAAACTAGTTCAGCTGTTATGGAGATCAGTGTGGAGATTCCTTAGAAAACAGGGAATGGATCCATTATATGATTCAGCTATAACACTCCTGGGTATTTTTCCAAAGGGGTTGAACTCAGAGAACTACAGCATCATATGTATACCCGTGTTCATGGCAACAACAAAATCATGTCATTCACCAAAAGATGGAAAGACCTGTAGAATATTATAAGCCAAGCACAGAAAGAGTCGGGACATATGTTTTCTCTAATATGCCCAAACTATATATTAAGGATACTAGAGGGACTCCAGATAATTTAGCTCAGCAAAGCTAAAAGAAAGTGTAGAAGAGGAAGAAGACTGAGGTTGAATAATGGAGGAGATACATTTGAATATGTGTATAAGTGTGAATGTAGCATGGTCAACCTGGACACTCATTGTTCAGAGGGGGAGGAGAAGTGGGGAGGGGCAGGCACCAAGTGGTATGTGAATGTATGCCATTGTCAATATGATCTATATCATAATTTTAATCTATAACATACCAATTAAAATATATATATAAATACAAAAATTAAAAATATTTAAAGCTGAGTCATAACTGTTTAATTTTCTTGTTCCATAAAGTTTTCTTTGATTTAATTTTTTAATATTTAAAAATATTTATAAATCTATAATTAATTTTAAAACATTTCTTAAAATCTCCAAATGCTTTAGTATGCTCAAAATTCAGGAAAACTATCAAATTTATTTCACACAAATATTTATACTCTTGCACCTACATTAAATTTTTTGGGGTGTTTTTTGGCTTTTACAAATAAAAGAGGACATGCTTTTTGTCCTTTCATGTCTGGTTTATTTCACGTAACATAATGTCCTGCACTTTCATCCATTTTTCTGTGAATGATAAGGCTTTGGAGCATCAAACTTTTAACTATAAATACTCTCAACCTCTCTCTACCATTTAGTAGCCATTAGAAATCTGCCTGCAGAGATATTTAAGATTCATGACTTTTTTTTGGCTTAATAATACTCCAGTGTGTGTATATTCCACACATTTTTTTACCCATTCCTCTCTTGCTGGATACATAGCTGCCCTCATATCTTAGCTATTATGAATAGTTGTGAAGAAAATGTTAAAGGCATTGCTTCACTGCCTTGTTACTGTATTCTATTTAGCAATAGTTGAATTATGTTTGAATTCTTGCTGCTTTCTCTTTCCTCTCTTATTGGTTATACTGGCCATTAACTTTTTAATCGAGAAGAATATGTTTTTCAATTCTGCATAATAATATTATCATTTATTGTATCATTTTACCTCCTTCTGTTTCCAATACTTTTTCTTTTTCTTGAACATATCACTTATTACTAGAGCATTCTTACAGCTGCCCTAACATTTCAACCTTGTCTCTCAAGTTTTTCTCATCATTTTCTATTGTGTTTCAGGCATCTGAGCAATTTTCTAAATTTTTAAATGTCATAACCATTACTAAATTTTTATTTGTCTATCACATGAATATTTTCCAAGAACTCATTTTTGTGTTTTGAATGTTTTCATTTAAAACAACAAAAACAAAATAACAACCATTGCTTTTATCTAAGATATAACCTTTTTTCAACCTACAGATATTAGTTACTTTTTCATTATTCACTGGATAGTTTTTGTTTCTTCTGGGTTTCTATCTCATATATTATTTTTGTTTATTCCTGTAATACTAAAGTGTCTTTTCAAACTCAGTCAGTCTTTTTTATGTTTATATTTAAGCCTGAGGCACTAAAATGATGTTTGGAAATGTCTGTGCATCTGATCTGTGGTCCCATGGACTGTGCTGTGTTGGTAG
Organism: Muscardinus avellanarius; assembly: GCF_963383645.1. Classification (NCBI taxonomy): domain Eukaryota; kingdom Metazoa; phylum Chordata; class Mammalia; order Rodentia; family Gliridae; genus Muscardinus; species Muscardinus avellanarius. Next base: position 31,941,917 of record NC_137791.1, read on the forward strand.
CAAGGGTGGTCCAGCAAGTTTTATGGTGGCATGCTCTGAAAAAATTATTATCTGTGGAGTTTTCCTTGAGGCTAGTCAGTTTTCAAAAAAAAAAAAAAAAGCAACCTGCTTCTTTGGATTTTCTACCATTGCTGTTTTAAATGTGGTTCCCAGTATTCTTGGAATCAAAATTTAAGGCAGGCTATCCTTATCACTGGACGGGAGGTCAATTTACACTTACTCCCACTTTCTTAGTATAACATTCCATCTGACTCCTTGTTCTTCAACTGTGTTTTTTGTCTCAGAGTTGAATCTTTCCACTTCAAGCCCTCTAGAAAGTGAACCTCTTGTCTCTTATTATGGTGGTGGAAGGTGATAACTTCCTGGATGCTTGGAATAAATGAAGGCTTTGAGGCATTTAATTCTTAACTATAAGACTATCAACCTTTCTCTACCATTTTGCAGCAGTTAGAAATCTGCCTGCAGAGATGTTTAAGGTCCAGTTTTCTTTGTTAGATAGGTCAATCACATATGCATCCACATTCTTGCCTTCAGATTTTGATGATATCTCTTCCTACTTTTGTTTTTGTACTCTTTTTTGTTTTTGTAAACTTAGGTGTTTTTATTTCTCTTTCATCAAGACATTTTTGAGACAGAGCAGAAATAAACACATTGCTCCAGCCATTATATTTTCTGAAAGCTTCAAGTCTTCTTTTTGCATCAGTATTTAATACTATTTAAAAGAGTCAGCCTCAAATAAATTAGTGAAATTTAATTTTTAGCCATAAGTATGTTAATTTACTTTAGTTAAAAGATAAACTTTATAAATATTTGTTTGGAATTATTCATTTGACTAGGAAGGCATATTATAAATGAAGGTAAAATGCAAGACTCACTCATTCAGATGTTTCTTTGTTCTCATAAACAGCCAAACCAATCTCTTCAAAGGAAGCAAACTATGCTCAAATACACATGGTATGTAAAGCAAAGGCCATGTTATTACCACTGTTAAATTGTTATAACTCAAGTTTGCATCAATATTAGACATTTTAAAAATTAACAAAAGGTCATTTGAGGATAAAATAGGTATTGAAATTCATGAAAACAATATTAGGTGAATAGTCAATTATGATACATTTTCTTATGCATCAGTAAAACAAATCTAATTATCCAGTATTCCTAATTACTGTGATGGACAAAAGTTGTTGTCTAATAATAATGTTAAATTCCAAAAGTGTTTCTATGCAATTATGTAAGAGAGTTATATTTTGCTTTTATTTTATACCCTGGCTCTAATATGCTAATGTTTCTTGTTTTCTTTCTTCAATTTTTCTTTTTAACTTTATCCTTATAAGAGCTGATGATATAGCAGTAAAGGATCGACTTTCATCAAAAATTTTATTTCCATTCTCCATCCTGCCCCATACTCTCACCTTTTCCACCCCACACATTTTTAATAGCTTGACCTTACTATGCAGACCTGTGTTTGTGCAGCACATGAATTCAAACAATGATCCTTCCATATTAGCCTCTGGAACACTGGGATTACAAGTGTGCCCTATCACACCCAGCTCAACTCTATCCCTTTTTTAACTTGCTTATTTTTATTATGAAACAAGGTATTGGTAAATTACAGGGGCTGTCCTTGAACTTGTGATTCTCCTATCTCAGCCTCCCAAGTACTGAGATTACAGGCATATGCCATGTTCTCAATATTTTCTCAATATTTCTCAATATTTTCATATTTCTCAAAATTTTTCTCAATATGTTCTCAATATTTCATCTGCTTTTTTTGGAAACATTTCATAAATTTCATCACTCAATCTATATTTTTTCTTGTTTTTATAAAACACTGATTAATAAAATACTCTGAACATTTATCCTTCTTTAAGAAATGCTATTCTTATTAACTTATCAGAACTTTTTCTATCAGTGAAGAATTTGTATAAGTTAAGCCTTTATCATCTTTAATTTGGTAGTTAATTGCAGAAGAGTTAAATTGATCAAGGTTTTATTCTTTAGCATGACATATTGTAATAAAGCAAGCTTAGAAAAAAGCCTTTAAAAATTTAGCTCTTTTCCACTTCTGTATTATTCATATTTGTCTTATTTACTTTTGTTCTTTCCCTTTGGATCTGAAGTTTTATAATTTCAACATATCATATTCATCTGTCTAACCCTCCCCCAGTTTCTAAGCTTGCTTTATTACAATATTCTTCATGACGCAACAACTTTGCCTCAGGTGATATAGCCAAATAATAAATGAGTAAAAACTTTCTATGAAAGCTTTGTAAATAAAAATCTACAAGTCTTATGTTTTTAATTGAAAATGACATCAAATATAAAACATATCAACATTTATATACAATTATATAATCAAGAAGAACTAATAGAGGAGAAAATTGAAAGGTGGTAAGAATTAAAGATGAATGTTCTTAATGTGAAATAGTTCACAAATACTCAATATATTTTTTATCTACATAGCATAATCTAATATTTTTAATCTAATAACAAAGTTTAAGAAAATTAAAACTAATTGCTTTAGGTCAGTTATTTTTTTTTACACAAAGTACAATTGGCATTACATTTAAATATTTGTGTTTCTGTGTACTAGCAGCTAGCCATCACAAAGAAAAATAATATTACAATAAAATGAACACATTTAATAATAAACTGATCAAAAGTTGAGCAAGTCTACTATGTTGACAAATTTAGAATATTTCTGAAAAGAAAGAAAAAATGACCTAAATAGATGGGGAAAAATACCACATTGATAGATTACAAAACTTAATATTAATATTGTTAGATATCAGTTCAGTTATTCTAAAAGTTTTTAATGTTGAAAATAATGTTTTATTTGCTCTGACCAGTGTCTGTTAAAATTTTTAGATCGGTAAAATGATGACCTTCATGTAATTTGCAAATATTCTTAACCATTACTTTAAAAAATCTTTTTATTTCTTCTACCACAGTAGCTTTTTCCTATCCTTCTGGAAATTTAATAACACATATTTTAAACTACTTTAAATTCGTCATGTGTTACTAATCCTTAATCCTTTTTATGTTTGTCTCTGACTTTCAGATTGAATAATTTCTAGTAATTTGTCTTAAAACATGTCTTTTCTTCTATTTTTATGCTCATAGAGAGTGCTTCCCTTCAACCAAGGTACTTTCCAGTCATATAATTTTTATTTTTGTTTATAGATTACATATTGCTTCTGAGAGTCCCCTTTTAGTTAATTATTATGTCCATCTTTTAGTTTAAATCCTTGGGCATGTTCATACAAACCTTTCATATTCCTTATCTTCTAATAGCTGTTTCTGTGCCATCTGTTTATATTGATTGTCCATTTCTTTAGTTATGGATCACATTGTCCTGCTTCTTCATACCTTTAATTTTATCATTGACATTGTAAATGATTTATTATTGTAATCTCAATAAAATATTATCTCTATGATGTTTTATTTTAATTTTTTTCCCTGTAAAATACTTAATCTTTTCAGATTTGGCTTTTCTTATTTGTTTGTGGTATTTAAGTCTTGAATCTCAGTCATGGGACTAAAGTCCTGCTTTTATTTCTAAGACATGGCCTCTGACATGGCATGGAGGGATGTGATGGTCTCTACTGAGTGAATGAGGTTCATTGTGATGTTTGTAAGCATTCTATACTGCTTAATCTGTTAAGTCTCCCCATCTATATAGTCCTGACAAAGAACTTGCATAGCTCATTCCTTGGTGAAAAATGCATGAGAAACACCTCACACACATCTGACATTCTCTGGGAACCCCTACTTTTTCTGCTAGTCTTCACCATTTTCAGAATGTTCACCAATCTGATCACCAATATTTGCTCCTAGGCTCAGTGAGTCTTTCTGTGCTTTAAGTTCTATTTCTTTGTTTTATGATCCAGAAAATGATACTGGCACAAATCCAGGGGAAACAGGAGTTTAATCTACTAAATATATTTCTATCAAAAATCTCCTTTCTGTACTGCTTATAAAAACAAGTGTCTTATGTACTTTGTTCTATTTTGTATTTGCCTATGGCAAGTTTAATGATGGTTCTCCCAATTTAAATTTTATTTTTTAAGAATTTTTAAAGACCAGCTTATTATATGTAATTGGAGTTCAATAATTAATTATATTTTTATAATGAAACATTTTATTAAATATTGTCATGTTATGGAATTTGTTATATATCTGTTGGTTCCTCATAATAGGTAAACACAGATGGAGATTACTGCTAGAACTACTTTTTATGATGTGCTTATAACACACACACACACACACACACACACACACACAGTGATAAGTCAGGGAACTACAATATAGGTGACTCTAGAGAAGGTCAGGTGAGAGTTGCTTTAAATACAATGTATGCACACTTATTTGCCAACAGCTATCCCTGTAGAATAACAGCTTAATTTTTTCTTACATTATATGAATTTCACATTTCTAGTTACAAAGTTCTAACCTGGAGCCCTATAGAAAAGGGGATTCTGGCAATATATCTCTTGGTTTCCTCTTGGACTATGCAGAGGAAATTATAAAAGAAGGTAGTTGCAATGCTAATTAGACAACAAACAATACAACACAGTGTGGTATGTCTCAACATTTCAAATATTCCTATTTATGTATAACAAAAATTTTGTAAATTATTTTATAAGCAGAGATTTCTCAACATATTTTTGTTTTCTTGTGGGACTAAAGATTAAACCAAGGGTTTTCTACTTCCAACACAGCCACAGGCCTATTTTATTTTTTTATTTTGAAACAAGGTCTTGCTAAGTTGCTGAGGCTAGCCTTGAACCTGTGACCTGCCTGTCTCAGCCTCTCAAGCACTGGCATTTAACACCATACTTGACTTAAACATATTTCTGTTATTTACATATATTGTTTTATTTTTTACTTCACTGAAGTATATTCTTTTGTGAATGTGAGTGTGTGGTACCAGGGATTGCATTCAGGGGAATTCTGCCTCTGAACTACACCACCAGATCTGTTTATTTTGAATCAGGATCTCACTAAGTTACAACATACTGGCCCGAAGCCTGTAGTCCTCATGTCTCAGCTTCCAAGGTACTTGGATTACAGTTGTGTGCCACCATGCCAGGTGAGGTATATGCTTAATTGTTTCCTGAGTGAACACTAATGCAGAAATATGACTTGAATATGCTAAAATGTCTGAATTATGTTACATATAGACTGTTTGTGTTCCATGTAGTCCATGATGTCAGACTTTCCTATAATTTTAGCTCTTCTGGTATAAACAGCCTGATCTTGTCATTTCTGATCCTTAGTCTTGGTTTTTCCCTGATTCAGTTATCCAACTATTCAATACATACTGAAAAATATTTATCATGAGCCAGGAATTATATTCTAGAAATGCAATAATTAACAAAGATTATATTATAGCAACTAAAGTCATAAAATAAAAAGAATAATTAAAAATAACCAAGTACTGTGTACATGTAAGTCACTCTTGCTATAAACTACATTATGATGTGAGACTATAAAGCATCAATAAATGTATTAAAAGATAAACAAAAATAAGAAGTAAAATTAAATATATTAGAAATAATGGTTGTAGAGAAAAATGATTCAGGTAAAAGGCATTAATTATATTGACTGAGAGGATAGTATTGTGATATTAAAGAGTGTAATAAAAATGCTTCATTGAAACTCTACATTAGTAAAACAAATAACCCAATCAAGAAATTGGCAACTGAATTAAAGAGACATTTCACAAAAGAAGAGATACAAATGGCCAATAGAAACAGGAAAAAATGTTCAACATCATTAGCCATCAGGAAGATGCAAATCAAAACTACCCTAAGATTCCATCTAATCCCAATCAGAGAGACAAGGATAAAAAAATCAAATAACAAATGCTGGTGAGGATGTGGGGAAAGAAGAACACTTTTACACCTTTGGTGGGAGTACAAACTAATTCAGCTGCTATGAAGTTCAGTGTGGAGATTCCTTAGAAAACTGAGAATGAATCCATTATATGATCGAGCTATACCATTCCTGGGTATCTTTCCAAGGGGATTGAACTCAGAGAACTACAGTAACATATTTATACTCATGTTCATAGTAGCAAAAATTGTAATAGCCAAAATATGAAACTAACCTAGGTCTCCATCAACAGATGAATGGATTGCAAAATTATGAAAAATACACACAGTGGAATTCTACTCAGCTATAAAAAAAGAACAAAATTATGTCATTCTCAAGAAGATAGAAAGAGAGTATTATGTTAAGTGAGATCAGCCAAGCAAACAGAAAGAGAAGGGACATATGTTTTCTCTAATATGTCCAAACTAGGAAGTATTAGGAATATAAGTGGGACTCCAGATGATCCACATAAAAATAAGAACAAAAAATAAAAGATAACATTTAAGGCACTTAAAGGCATTGTTTTCCTTGTGTAAAATTTACCCAGTCCTCCCTAATGTCTTTTTCTTTTATAATCTGTCCCATCTTAATTTTTTCCTTAATATTCATAACTTTCTGCCATACTCTATATGTACATAGTATCTTATCTTGTTGACTGACCCCATTAGGATATAAGCTCTATGAAGGCAGTGATTTCTGAATATTCTACTCACCATTGTATCCCAAGATTTTAGAAAGTTCTTATGCTATGAAGAAGTAATAAATATAGCTAAGTAAGAGACTTAGTTATTAAAGAAAGCCTCTTAGGAAGAGGAAAAAGCAAGAACAGAGGCCATGCAGTGACATTGTGTCTGTGAACTAAATGACAAGCAAAGGCCAGAGTAGCTGAAAAAAAGTGAGTTTGGGAAAAATAGTAATAGATGAAAAGAAAGAGAGGTCATGGAGTAGGGTGGATAGCAACCAGTGCAGGGCTATTAAGCCATGATAAAAATTTTGGTTTCTACTTTGAGTGAGACATAAAGCAATTTGAATGAGTCATATTAGTGTAATATTGAGTCATATTAGTCATATATGAGTCATATTAGTGTAATACCTCACCTTAGTTTTTACAAGATCACTTTGATTATTGAATTGAAAGTTGATTGAATAGCCATTATAATTAAAGCAGATTGAACAGTTAGGAGTGTATTTAATAACAGTCTCTTCAATATTTGTTATTGTGTAATCTCTGTGAGTGTACCCCTATTATTGTTTGGAGTACTGTGTCTTTTCTTTAAAACAGAGCAGGGTGAAGTAAAACCAAATACGAAGTGGCACTATAAATACTTAGAGGAGCCAAATATGGTGACACATGCTTCTAATCCCAGTACTCAGGAAGAGTGGGACATGAGTATTGCATGTTTGAGACCAGCATAGGTGATTTAGTGAGACCCTAATACAAAATATGGGGGTAGAATTCCTCTGAGTTTAATCCTCAGTATAAAAGAAAGAAATGAGAGAGAGAGAGAGAGAGAGAGAGAGAGAGAGAGAGAGAGAGAGAGGAAGAGATACTAAAAATGATACAACTTGGATTAAATTATGAACATGAAAGCAAACAATTTACATTAATTACTTTTGATACATCAAACATTTTAAATTGCAGTGAATATAAATGTGAATTGAAAGTAAACTTTAAATAATGCATGAATCTTCTGGATTAAGAATTTAGTAAACTATATATCACTGAATTTAGAAATAAAGACCTATTATATCTGAATAACAGTATATTTTCTATTCATGATATAAAATAAACGTTCTAAGGAATCTCCACACTGATCTCCATAGTGGCTGAACTAGTTTGCACTTTCACCAACACTGTAAGGAATGGATTCACCATATGATCTTGCTATACCAATCAGAGAACTATAGTAACATATGCATACCCATGTTCATAGCAACACAATTAGTAATAGGCAAAATATAGAACCAACCTAGGTCTCCATCAACACATTAAATGGATTGCAAAGTTATGGGAAATACACACAATGGAATTCTACTCAGCTATAAAGAAGAACAAAATCATGTCATTCGGAAAAAGATGAAAAGACCTGGAGAACTTTATGTTAAGTGAGATCAGCCAGTCACAGAGATAGAAAGGACATATGTTTTCTCTAATATGCCCAAACTAGGTACTATTAGGAATACCAGAGAGACTCCAGATAATGGAGGGGAAACCTCAGCAAGGCTGAAATGGAAGAGTAGCAGACGAAGAAGGCTGAGGTTGATTAATGGAGGAGTTATAATCGAATATGTGTATGAATGTAGCATGGTTAACCTAGACACTCATTGTTGGGAGGTGGGGAGGACAACTGTAGGGAGGGAGAGGGCACCAAGCACAGTATGAATGTATGCCATTTTTTATATACTGAAAGGTATTTTAATTGTAATTTCTAAATTTTCTTAGTTTTAATATTCCAGGTCTAAAATAACATTTAATCAATGCTTATGTGCTAAATGTCTCATATATATGCTTCTTTTAAAATGAACTAAACCCTTATGCCACCATAATTCTTATTTTAGAGATGAGAAAATAAGACTAAAGGTTAATTTCCCAAGTTAATTTAGACTCTAAGTGCATCTGAGAGATTCAGGCTCTGATTCCATAATGCAGCTATTACTCACTACATGAGACCATAATTTGTTTTCAAAACTACACTGAGTGTAATTAGCTATCAGTGTTAAAATAAAGTATCTGTTAAGTAAAGCAGTATTTAATCACATGTTTTAAAACCATCCTTTCTGCTGGGTGTGCTGGCACACACTTCTAATCCCCGCACTTGGGAGGCAGAGACAGGAGGATCACACAGGTTTGAAGCCAGCCCCCCTGGCTTAAGAAACCCTGTTTCCAAATTGAAAAAGTATAAAGAATAGGTCTGGGAGTGTAGGCTGGAAGTAGAAGGGTTTCCAGGAACCCCAGTACCATCAACAAATAAATAGTACATACATACATACATACATACATACATACATACATAAAAATAAATAAATAAAACGATCCTTCCTCTAAAACATAACTGGTTCTAAAGTTCTACTTCTCAGGCCAGTTAATTAGATTCTTTCAATTTTAAAAATACGCTAATTAAAACATTTTCATTTTTGATCCCTGAGAATGTTATCAATACAGGAATGTGGAGTCTGTTCATAGAGGTTAGAAATGGATTAATTAGCTGACTTTAATTTTCATTATATGTTGTATAACAGATATTTTCAAAATACAAGGGCTAAAATCTGTCATTTATTACTGTTCTGTGAGTCTCTGGGTTCACCTAGATAGCTTCTCTTAGAGTTTCATGACTACAGTCAGTTGGGAAAGACTGAGCTGTGGTTATCTAAAGACTTGACTGTGCTGCTCATTCTTTTTTTTTTTTTTTTTTTTGTTGGTACTGGGGTTCCTGGAAGCCCTTCTACCTCCGGGCTACACTCCCAGACCTATTTCATACTTTTTATTTTTGGAAACAGGGTCTCTTAAGCCAGCTCAGCTTTGAACCTGAGTGATCCTCTTGTCTCCGCCTCCCAAGCGTGGGGATTACAAGCGTGCACCACCACACCTGGTAATGTGCTAATCACTCTTAATGACTCATGCATATGGCAATTTATGAAATCTTGGTCCCCAGAGATGGTCTCAAACTAAGTTATAAGAATGACAGCTAGAAGTTTCAAGTGATTCCCAGAATATTATGTCACCTTTGTTATACAGGTCAAGAAAATTAGAAATTAGAATTTTCCTCTTGGTGGAGGACTGTAATGTGGATATAATATAAATAATGGGATGACAGCCATATTTGCAAATGAAATACCATACTTATGAATACTATTTTATTAAAATATTGTAAATAATTTGAATTGAACTTGAAAGTAAATTGATAGATTATACAATGAAGTACTGACATGCAAAATTTAATTAAATACATCTGATGTAGTCTGTAAGATTATATTTTAGTTTTAAAGGACTGAAGGTAAGATTTAGAGGCTAAATAAAAGATTAAATAAATAAAGTTGCTAATGTATCATATCTAGAGTTTCTATCTCTTGGCTTGAATATGACACAATTAAGCAAATTTTGTGGAATTACTTTTAATCTGTTTTTGCATCATCCTACTTGGTAAAACATGTGAAACTTTTGGGATTGGTAATAATAAAAACACATTTTTCAAATAAAAAACTGAAATTTGCTTTATAGCATGAGTAAATTATATTACCCTAAATTATTTTAATTATTAGGCATTGGTTTAGAAAGGGTAACTTCATTTTTTATTTAAATTAGTGAAAAGAAAATTTTATTCTCATTGCATAGTTAAAGGAAGATTATCAGTTGGAAGATCATTACTATATATAAATTGATATATACATGTATATATAACAATATTTACATATAATGATATGTACACAGATATGGACCTATGTGTACATATACTTTTTCTCAGTTTCATAGTGATGCTGTAATAAAATAGCACAAATTGGGTGATATAAGCACCTTCTAGGTAAAAACTGAAAGCCCAAGCAAGTCTTAGCAGTAAGAACTCTCCTAGAGGAACCACAATGCCTGGTTTTTAATTAAAATACAGATCTTAATAAACAAAGCCAGCCTTGTTATTGCATAAAAAGACACAGTCCAATTAAATATAATAGAATACACAGAGACAAATACTCAAAGTTACATACAATTGATTTTTGACAGGATTTAAGAATATATTTTGGAAAAAAGAGAACATTTCCAAAAAATTGTTCTGGAAGTATCGAATACCCATATAGAGAAGGATTATATTAGATCCCTGTTATTTTTTTTTTTTTTTTTTGTGGTACCGGGGTTTTGACCCAGGGCCATTCTACCTCTGAGCTACACCCTCAGCCTTATTTTTTTATTTCTTATTTTGAAACAGGGTCTCTTTGAGTTGCAAAGGGCCTCACTAAGTAGCTGATGCTGGCGGTGAACTGTGATCATCTTGTTTCAGCCTCTCAAATGCTGGGATTACAAGCATGTACCACTATGCCTGGCTAGACCCATGTTTTTACACTGCATATAAGTCGACACAAGAAAATCTAGCAATTAGACCAATTACTAAACTTGGAAATTACTAAATTAAAACTTTATTTTATTTTTTTAATTTTTAAAATAATTTTTATAGGTGCACTGTAGTCATATATCTCAATGGAAAAAAAAAAAAACTTGTGGAGATATACATGCACACATCACCCAATCAGACCCCACCCAATCTCTAACTTCTCTCTTTTCCCACCATCCCATGCTTGGCTTCCTGATTGACTTTGATATGTTTAAGTACATCATGTGCTTTAAAGAGTTTCCCTTATCCTCCCTCTTATCCCCTCAGATATGTCACCTTCATTGCTCCTCTATAGAGTCCCTTCTTCATCTAGAGTTCCTCCTGTTACCCATTTCTCCCTAATATTTTGCACATTAAGAAAAGCATCTGATTTCTTATTTTTGTGACATTTCACTGTAAATACCATAATTTTGTTCTCCCTTATGGCTAAGCAAAATTCCATTTTGTACATATCCCACTTTTGAAATCCACTCGTTTGTTAAAGAACATCTTGGCTAATTCCACAGTTTGGCAATGATGAACTGTGCAGCTATGAACAAGGTTGTTCATACGTTAGTTTGGTATTTTGGTTTTTATTCTTTTTGGTAGACACCCAGAGGTGGTATTGCTGGATCATATGGTAAGTTCATTTTTCTTCTGATGATCTTCTATACTGTTCTCCAAAGTGGTTGCACCAACTTGCAATCCCACCGTATTAAAGCTTCTATTTCTTCACACTTATTCTCACTTATGGAAAACCTGAAAGCCAGAAGGTGAATAACTTTGACAGGATGATCCACTCACAACCATTTTTTTTAAAATAGAGGCCACTTGTGTCTTTAGTAAATTAAATTACTAAATTAAATGACTAAATTAAAACTTGGCAATTACTAAAATAAAGCATGGGACTGATTCTTCTATATATCAACACTGGTAGAGACCACCTTAATAAGACCAGCATAATTTAAGAAATAATATCAAGTATCAGTAAATGAGATGACATCAAATTAAAAGATTTCTACAGGGAACAAAAAACAAGACTCTGAAGAATGAGCCTGAATAATGAGAGAAAAACTTTGCCAGGTACTCATCGGAGAAAGAATTAATATAAAATATATAAAAGTTTAAACTTAACATTGATATAAAAAACCCTATTTAAAATGGGCAATTGAACTGAATAGGTACTCCTCATAAGAAAAAATACATATGGGCAGCACATATATTAAAAATAATAAAACAATTTAGAAATCTTGGAAAATGAAAGTCAAAACTACAGATAGTTCATCTAATTTCAGTTATAATGTAAATCACCAAAAATAAAAATAGTAATAATTGTTGTCAAGAATGTGGTGAAATAAAAACACTTTAATACTGTTAGGGGATTATAAATTAGTACAACCACTATGTGGATCAGCATAAAGACTGAAAATGGAATCACATTACCCAGAAATACCACTTTTTATTATCTTTCTAAAAATTAAAGTTATAGCTGGGCATGGTGGCACACCCTTGTAATCCCAGCATTTGGGAGGCTGCAACTGGAGGATCGTGGCTTGCAGCCAGCCTCAGCTACTTAATGAGGCCCCTTGCAAATCAGTGAGACCTGGTTTCAAAATAAAGAATAAAAAATGGGGCTGGGGGTATAGCTCAGTGGTAGAATGCCCTGGGTTCCATCCCTAGTACTGTAAAAAAAAAATTAAAGTTATAATATTATTGTGATATCTGCATACTCATGAGTATTGATGCACAATTCATAATAGTCAAATTGTGGAACCAATATAGGTGTTTATCAATAAATGAATGAATAAAGAGAATACGGTGTATATATACACAATTTAATTTTCTTCAGCCATAAAGAATAACAAAGTTATTTATTGACTCTTTTATTTCATTCCAGACCTCCTTCTGATTCTTTCTTAATGTCTCCATTTTCTCTTTCATTTCTTGTACACTTGCTGTGAGGATTTTCATCCTATTTAAGATCAGGATTCAGAATTCTCCTTTTTGCATTTCTTTTAGGTCAGTAATTGTGATTTCCCTTATTACCTCTCTGTTTCTAGTTCTCATATTTTCAGGGTTCTCAGGCTTGTTTTTCTGTCGTCTTGGCATCTTCTCCTTAGTGAGTTATTCTGTGGGTATTCTTTCTGATTTATTCTAAGTCATAAGAATTTAGAGGTTTCAGCAGGTAAGCATTTTTTAATGGTGTGAGTGTTGGGTAAGGGGGTAGGAGCTTGGGTGGGTACAGGAGTTGGGTAAAGTAGAGGATATGATGAGGTTGAGTAAGAATTTAAGTATGATAAGGTAGTATCTGATTGAGAATGAAAGAAGGTTAGATTGTAGGACTCATGTACTTAGTAGAACATTTAAATGTGGAGATATAGCTGGGTGTGGTGGTGCACGCTTGAAATCAGAGACAGGAGGATTGCACAGGTTCCAAGCCAGCTGCGCTGGCTTAAGAGACCCTGTTTCCAAAAATAAAAAATTATAAAAAAGGTCTGGGAGTGTAGCCCGGAGGTAGAAGGGCTTCCAGAAACCCCAGTGCCACCAAAAATATATATATGGAGAAACAAAATAGATTTAATATAAAACAAGGAGATACAATATGAGAAGAAAAAAGTTTTGAGAGATGAGAATAGATAGGCTAGAGTTAGAAAGTTTGTAAAAGAAATGAGGGGAAGGAGCAAATAAACACAAATAAAGTAACAAAGAAGTTACAAAAACTAACAATTATAAATCAAAGACAAAAAACAAAAGAAATAAAGAAATAGGAAAAAGGCAAAAATAAAATAAAAATGATCTAGCAACAGTATGAGATTAAAAACAAACAAACAAAAACAAACAAACAAAATAAAAACTGCAGTCTTGCTAACTTATGTATATGGGACTGAGGCCCGTATAATATTTGTACGTCTGTTCACTGTGGTAGATTCTGGAGTATATTCCAATGTGTCTCATTTGTTTTGTAACCTATTGTCAGCTTTTGAACTCACTTTATGAGTGTTTGCACCCCTCTCTCATTTCTCACAGCTTTGTGTTTTGGTGTCATGGTGTCTCACCAGCAGAGGGTGTCCAGTGTAGTCTTATAGAGACCACCTCTGACCCTGTGCATGTACCATGCCTTGAGTACATTTTCTATGTCTCTGGAGTTTTTTTGTGTTTTATTTTTTGTGGTACTGGGGGTGGAACCCAGGGGTTTTTCTACCACGGGGCTATACTCCCAGACCTATTTTATATTTTATTTGGAAACAGGATGTCACTAAGTTGCTGAGAAACTCACTAAGTAGCTGAGACTGTCTTAAAGCCTGTGCAATCCTCCTGTTTCAGCCTCCCAAGCACTGGGCTTACAAGTGTGCACCGCCATGCCTGGCTGTTTCTAGAGGTTTTAACTGGAGTAGAACCAGGATGGGCCTCCTAGTCTTATCCTGCCAAAGTTCCATGGCTGCTTTGGGCAGCCTTCTGCCTCCACTGACTAAAGAATAATGCAAGTGGTTACCTGGCTATTCTTCTGCTGGGTCTCTGAAGGGCCCATTGCTGCCACTGACGGTGCCACCTCTGGTGATTGCACAAGCTTTTGGATCTTTTTCTGCATCCCTGAAGCATGGTTCTGGTTGCTTCAATTTTTGGCACTCTGCTGCAGCTTTCTGCACCTCAATTTCTTGAGTTATTTTTGGGATTTCTTGGGGTTGCAGTGCCAAAGTTGGCAGTACTGGAGCTGGCATTTGCAGTTCCAGTCAGTGGCCCAAAATGGTGCTGGCAGGTGGGCTGGTGGTCACACCAGGTCTGTCATGTGCTCAGGTTTTATCAGTGGATCTCGCAGTTCAGAGTATTGGATTTCTTTTGTCGTGGTTCCTGTTTCTGTTTTGGTTCATGAGCTTTGTTTATTTTATTTGTTAAGATGCTGTCTTCTCAGTAGTTGAACTTTATTTGTTCCAGCTACTGAGATGTGCTGCATCCCTCAGCCACCAATCTGAATTCCTCTGTATATAAAATACAATGTATACTTTTAATGCACCAATAAAAGCAAAATAATAATAATAGCAACACTAGTCATGCTGGATTAGTGCCTACTCTAATGACCATTAACTGTGTATTGGTAATATTGTTTACTTGAAAAACTGTTTACTTACTGAAGTTATCTTATGTTTTTTATAAAACTCAATATTTCTTGTTTTGTGGTAGATTAAATTTTAAATACGCTTTCACATCTTTATTTCATTGAAAGCATTTATAAACCTCAATAGTCAATAGCTCAAAAATTTGAGAAATCTTTGATATAGTGATATGTGTCTTATTTGTATATAAATGTATTTAATATAGTTTAATATTTGGAGGCACATCTACCAGTATTTGAGGTACATTACTGGACCCCTATGATAGGTATACACCCATGATACAAAATTACAAACATAGGATTCCAATTTCTTTCTTCTTCCCTCTTTTCTTTCATTCAATTGTCATTGAAGAAAAAAAAAATGACCGCATTCTTCAAGAGAAAGACTAACTTTTCTGAAACCAGAGTAAGAAATGACCACCAAGAACAGTTCTATGTACATAGAGTTAGTAAATAACAATTCTTCTCAATGATCATACATACCCAAAACCATCCAGCCAGTGATAATTCCACACTTTGGAAAATTGGTCAATTGGGAACAGACTCACTTTAATAAACATACATCTGATGACAACTGAAAAAAAATAGTATATTAATCCAACAATCATGCTTCCACACAGCAGAAAGTTCACTTAAACACATGCTATTTTAAGTACTCCTGTGTTTCATGTTTGAGTTCTTGAGACTTCAGTCTCAGATTATTAGTTTGTCCTGCTCAAAGAACATTCCACCTGAAATGGACATGATGGTGCATAACTGCCTATAATCTAAGTCTTTGGGAGTTGATATAGGAAAATTACAGGTTCAAGACCAGCTTCAGGAACTTAACAAGATCCTGTTATGAGATAAAAAATAAAAAGAACTGGGATATAATTTGAATATAGAATGCTTCTGGGTTGAATCCACAGTACTCATCCCCCCCAAAAAAAAATTCAACCTGATCATTCTAGCTTTCTCTTAACATGGTCAGTAATAAATTCAGCTTTATCCTTTTGTTTTAGATATTATTTAATATTTTCACCACTCTTAAACATGTTAAACTAAAAGGATATATTAATTACCTATCAGTCAATAAATAGTGATTAATATTATAATTCAAATAATACAAGGAGCCTTATCAAGTTGGACTCAACAAAAATCAAACATTATAAAAATATTAACTCTTTCTAATTTCAAGGAATATATAAGCATAAAAGTACAGTTAAAAAACAAATAGACCCCAGACTGTCAATTCATATTTCTAGTCACATTCATAAGTCATTTTGTGGGCTATGTAATGTACATGGATACTCTATTTACACAGAAGAGTCTCTTTTGTCAAAAAACTTTCCTATTTTTACAGATAGTGTTTTTCCACACAGACTATTTTCCAGAAAGCCTTATCTACATATTTCCAGTTTGTTTTCCATAAACAATCCCAGAGGACTGACCACCCTATAGATAAGATATTTTCTCTATTAAATAAAAATTAGCTAGTGGGCATATCCTCCTGTTATAACATCATTAATGATGGAAATAATTGATTACAGATTTTCTGCCATATACTTTTCTTAAAAATTCTTAATGAAAACACAATTAGTATAATAGAATAAATGGTAAAGTGGAATATTTTTAAGAGCAAGAAAGAGGCTTTTAAAGCTATTATTATTAAATTAGTATTTGATATGAGTGCTTCATAATAAACATAGAATCATAATAAAATAACATCCTCTGATTTCCTTGACAGTGTTTAAACTAAAATGATATTTAAATCCCATTGATAAATATTATGACATTAAATTATTTAAAACTTAACTCAAAAGTCAAATAAGAAACATGATAAAACTAAATAATTCTTTGACATACTATCTAGAATGTAGAATCTAATAAAGGTACTTATCTTTAACTGGGACTAACTAGTGACTTGAGGTTGTATATATATATATATATATATATATATATATATATATATATATATATATATATATATATATAACAAGGACACCACTGCATTAATCTCCCTTGTCTTGTCACAAAGAAATCCATATTTATCAGAATAAAATTAACCCAGGCCAGGGAAGAGTTAAAATGAATACTCACAACACAGGTGCCAAGAAGTATGGTGGATTTTTTTTGTTTTTTGGTGGTACTGGGGATCCTGGAAATCCTTCTACCTCTGTGCTACACTCCCAGACCTATTTTTGTACTTTTGAATTTGGAAACAGGGTCTCTTAAGCCAGCATGGCTGGCTTCCAACCTGCGCAATCTTCCTGTCTCTGCCTCCCAAGCATGGGGATTACAAGTGTGCGCCACCATGCCCAGTGGAGTTTTGAAGATGCTTTTTTCAACATTTTCTTTCTTATGCCACATCCTGCTACACACATCAATAAAAGAGGTAGACGTGTAACTCCAACTTCTTATGAATCTGGAGTGGGTTTCTAAGACTAGATGATAATAAGAAGGCTTATAGTTTCTTTTCTTTTTTATTATTTATTATTATTTTTTGTAATCATACATCACTTTGGAATACAAGACTTGAGAGGATATATAAGCACATATCATCCAATAAGCACTCGTCCAATCCCCATCCCATTCCCTCCCCTTCCCTCGATCCCATGCTAATTGGTGATTATCTTTGATATAAATTGTTTACACACCTCATGAGTTTTAAAGAGATTCCATCCTCCCCCATCCCCTCCCCTCTGATTGGTCACCTTAATTGCTTTTCAATAGGGCCCTTTCTATAACTTGACATCCTCCTGTTACCCCTTTTCTCCTAGTTCTTGCTAATTAGGAGAAGCATCTGGATTTTATTTTCTGTGCTATTTCTCTGTGCATGCCACATTGCAAGTTCTGATCCCACTCTTGATGGCCCCAGTAGTGGCCTGGCCACCCGGAGGACTCTGATCCCGACCTCGCTGGCTCCAGCACCAGCCTTCCCTCATGGGAGGCCCTGATCCTGGCCTTGCTGGCCCCCACACTGATCTAACCCCTTGGCTGGCCCCTTCCTGGCCTCAGAGGCCCCAGCACCAGCATAGCCTCATGACAGTTTCTGATCCTGGCCTCGCTGTCCCTGGCACCGGCCTAACCCCTTGGCAGGCTCCTATCCTGGTCTTGCAAGTCCCAGATCCACCTTTGCCTCATGGCAGTTTTTGATCCCAGCCTCGCTGGCCCCAGCACTGGCCTTACCCCTTGGCAGAGTCCAATCCCAGCCTCATAGGTCCCCACACCGGTCTTGCCTCAGAGCAAGCTCCGATCCCAACCTTGCTGGCCCCGGCACTAGCCTAACCCCTCGGCTGGCACTGATCCCTGCCTCAGGGGCCTCAGTAGCAGCCTTGCCTCATGGCAGGCTCCGGTTCTGGCCTCATTGGCCCCGGCACTGACCTCATCCCTCGGCAGGCTCCAATCCCAGCCTCGGAGGCCCCAGCCCCGGCCATACCTCAAGGCAGGCTCCAATTCCAACCTTGGAGGCTCCAGCACCAGCCTTGCCTCACGGCAGGCTCCAATCCCTGTCTCGCTGACCCTGGCATCGGCCTAACCCCTTGGCAGGCTCTGATCTGAGCACCCTCTTCACCCAGCAGCTTGTCCCACATTCCCAAGGGTGCGTGGTGGTAGTATTCTGCCTCTGAGGTCATTTCTTCAAAAGTTCCAGGTGTTTTACATCAGATCTCTGCCTCCCCTGAGTACTTGCAGCTACCAATGAGACTGCCTCCACCATTTCAAATCTTTCCCAAGCTCTTTTCCCATACTACATAATGTCCAGTGTTCCTAACCATGCGCAACAGTAGCATTCAACCTTTGGGGTAATTTCTTCAGAGGAGCAGAGTGGGTTGGAAAAGATGTCTGACTCTCCCAAATCTAAGTCTCCACTGCCATCTCGGCCACTGCCGCCGCCACCGCCTTCCTCCTAGGTCTCCGCTAGACTCTCTCCTTACAGGTGATGTCCTGGATTCTTAACAATGTAGAGAAGTAGCAGTCCTCCTTCATGGGGAATTTTTCCAAAAGTTCCAGTTCAGATGGATATGTTTTGTTGCCATCTCTAATATTCTAGCTGTCACCGCGTCCATCTTAACCCCTCTCAAATATTTTTCTTTTTTTTCCCCTTTTTTTCTTTCTTTCTTTTATTTATTTTTTTTAAATAAGAGAAGAGAGTATGTGTGGTTTGGGGAGGATGTGGGATCAGGAACTTCGTAGTGATGAAAAATTTTTTTTTCTTTCCAGGTGGGAGGGGGGTCTCCTAAGGGTGCCCCGCCCGCACCCACCCACCTGCCCGGAGTCAGGGCCTTGCCGCCAGGACCTCTGGGCCCTTCCAGGTGTGTGTGTGGGGTCACCTAAGGGTGCCCCGCCCATGCCCACCTACCCGCCTGGGGTTGGGGCCTTGTGGCCTGGAACTCTGGGCTCTTCCCGGTGTGGGGGGGTTGCCTAAGGGTGCCCTGCCTGGGTCGGGGCCATGTGGCCCGGACCTCTGGGCTCTTCCCGGTGTGGGGGGGTTGCCTAAGGGTGCCCTGCCTGGGTCGGGGCCATGCAGCTCCGACCTCCAGGCCCTTCCAGGTGTGGAGGAGTAGCCTAATGGTGGCCTGCCTGCACCCGCCCAAACCGCCTGGGTCAGGGCCATGTGGCCTGGACCTCCGGGGCCAGGAGACCAGGCTTATAGTTTCTTACTAAGTGTCTTGGAAGGCTTGCTTCTGAATTTCTCCCTCTGGGAACCAATCATCCTGGTGGGGAAAAAAAAAATTCACATCAAATGGCATATCCATGTGTAGCTGCTTCAAGTAGCCATCTATATATGCATGCTTTGACTGTAAAAACAAAACACCAGAGGCTAATTTAAACAAAAAAATTATTTTCTAACAGTTCTGAAGGCTGGAAATCTTAGACCAAGGTCCCATTTAGCAGTTAGTTGGGTTCTAATGAAGGTTGTTTACCTTTTTTCCAAAAGGCTACCTCCTTCTTATGGTGTCTACATGACAAGGAGGTGGTACACGGAGAAAAAGAGATTTTGAAATCATTATTAGAAATGCAATGAAAAAACTAATTTGAGTAAGGGATTATTTAGCAAGCTTGTTTGTCTAAACTACACATTCCAAAAATTGTCTGTTTCTTGACTAGCTCTTTTGGTCAATTTTCTCAGTATGGTAAATCCGAAAGACCCAACAACTCAACTTGGAGGAAGAAAAATTTATTTGCTTCCAATTTTTTGGAAATTTGGGGCTTTGTTCTTATGAGTTTGGATCTGAATCTCAAAGAATGATATTGTTAAGAGAGAGGAAGAGAGAAAGGCAGCTCTGCTCTCACATTCTGGAGGCCAGAAACATGATAGAGCAAACAATAAGATTCAAAGGTACAGAAACAATCCCTAAGACCACACTGCACCATCTTAGGTTATCAACAGATTTATCTACAATTAATTTATCTACTAATAAAATTATAATCGTCATGACTCAAGGGACATTTTATATCTAACTGTAACACCAGATCTTAGGAAATAATCTCTAAAGCCTTGGAATATTTAGGCTGATAATGTCTTGATTTACTTGAAACCTTGGGGATGCCTGTTAGTTTATGCTAACAATGTGATTTATTGGTAGAGGCTCTTGACTTTGTAGTAATGATTTGACAACTGGAGGAGTGAACACTGAAAAATTAGGGGTAGTCAGTGTCATAACTAATAATCTATACTGTACTTACTGATGATTCAAATATTTTCTAAAAATTACTTCATCTAATAATTCTATGAATACTGTTTCTGATGCCACTAATATAGCCACTACGTTATTATTACTACTAACTACAAAACACAGTCCAGAAGACCAGACATTAAAAGTCTTACTTTAATAAAATAACACTAAAAATAATCTTTATGTGAGACTTGGTGGTGCATACCTGTAATTCTAGTTGTTCTGGAATTTGAGGCAGTGGGGTTGCAAGTTCAAAGCCAGTCTGAGCAACTAATCAAAACCCAGTTATAAAAAAATAGAAGGGCTGGGGATGTAGTTCAGTATTCAAAGCCCTAAATACAATCAATTCCCAGTACTACAGAATGAAAACAAACATCAACAACACAAAAAAACTCAAAACCACAAACCAACAATAGTTTGTTCTGAATTACTAACAATCTATACTGAAAACATGAATACATTTTTTTTTTGTATTTAGACAAATCAAATCTTTCTTTACCAACAGAGAAAATGTAAAGACAAATGTGTCAGGTGCATTATTGTCTATTCATCCTAGGTATTTGTAATACAAGAAAATCAGAAGTACTCCAAAGATTATGAATTCTTCAAGAAATCACAAAAATAGGCACTGTCTAGAAGAAAAAAAATCTATCTCATTGCTCTTCACACTTCATTTGAGAATTTTATACACTGTTAATTTATTCATTGAATCCTGGATCTAGATGTTTCAATGGAATCAAGACTGCTTTTCTCAAGGGGCAGGAAAAATGCCATGGAGTTTTCACGTCAGAATTCATGTTAATAAAATAAAGAGCAAAGGTTTGTCTGCTGAAACAGGAAGATTAACTCTGCATGCATTTCTGTCTCTCACTTTATTGGCATTAACACAAAATGTGTTTTGTTGACTCATGATGTGCCGTATTAGTTAAATTAAACATCAAACATCTGTCTAATTTTAAGATTCCAATATGAGTATGTTGGCATCACAGTAAAACGTAAGCTGTTAAAAGCCTTCAATCAGTCAAAAGGATAGAGCTGCTGTAATGGCAAACTCAGCAAGCAATTACATCAAAGAATTTAAAATCTATTTCAGTAATGCCTTCTGGATAATGACATCGATCTCCACACTCCTCTTGCAGATTTCCTGGTATTGTAAAGCAGGGTTCTGCAAAGTTTCACATTTAGAGGAAACATCATTTACCATTTCTTTTTATTTGGACATAGTTCAGTTCTCTTGAATATACCTACACAGCTTTTTCTTTAAAGCTAATAGACTTTTCTTTACGAAGCTAAACTCCATGTTATGTACACAATCCTTCTTTTGTTCTCTTTTGTCACACCATGTTTTTCAAAATGGTAGAAGTAATGATAGGACTTTACTACCTTTTTAAAAAAAATTGTTTATTTATTTTTGCAATACTGGAGATGGAACCCAGAGGCATTCTACCTCCGAGCTACATCCCCAGCTCTGTATTTTATTCTTTATTTTGAAACAGGGTCTCACTAAGTATCTGAGGTTGTCCACACACCATGATCTTCCGCCTCAGTCTCCCAAATGCTGGGATTACAAGCATGTGCCACCACATCTAGCTCCTGTACCACCTTTTATATTGATTTTTTCTTTTACCTCCAAACAAGCATTATAAATAAATAGATCAATCATCAATTTATGTTTTGCTTTTTCACCTTGTACTTTAATCTTTACTCTCTTTACTTAACTTTAGGGGTTCATAAGCACAGTGAATGTTTCAAATTAAAGAAAATGTTTAAACCTAATTCCTTCTCCACTTCTCCCTCCTTTCTCTTCCTTTCTCCTCCTTTCTCCTTTCTTCCTCCTCCTCCTCCTCCTCCTCCTCCTCCTCCTCCTCCTCCTCCTCCTCCTCCTCCTTCTTCTTCTTCTTCTTGGGTTTTGGATTGGTAAGGGGACAAATTTTCTTAGGGATATTCATGAATTATCTGAGGATCATTTAATGCTGGCCAGATATTTTTTAAATGCAATTGTCCTAGAGAAGGTATATCTAGATGTAATTTCATGCATACATTTGAGTGTTTTAATGTGTCTCTTTAGTTTTTTCAATTAATGTGTGATTTATTGTTTTAAAATAAGTAAAAATTAAAATTAAATTATACATAAAGACTACTTCCTAGATCATTGAATTCTATATGCCATACAAAGATATAATGCATGTTAGATGGTTTGATTATTTGAGGTATTTTGTTTTATGCATAGAACTTACTCCATGCTGGAATCTAGAATGTATCATTAGATAATAATGAAATAAAGCTTGCATTGCTAAATCTGTATCATCTTTTAAACAAACACTTATCTGGCCCCATCTCCTATCAGTTTTATATCCTTTTCTCTCAACTTTACAGTCAGACAATTTTAAAGAAGTTTTAATATTTTGTTTCCATGTTTTACCTTCAATTTTTTCTTCTACCTTGGTCTCAGTTTCTAGGACAACAATGACTGGGGATAATGAAATCCATATACAACAATTTGAGTATACTAGGCTGAAGTCCATGTTTTTTATTCAAGTGTACTGGAGCATTTCAGGGATTATGTTAAAATTTTTTTCCTTTGTTAACCTATACATTAATAACAAAGTCACCATGCTATTTAGTTCATTGGAGGAGAAAGTGCCCAAATTCAGCTGATTGAACTTGTCAGAGTTTATTGTGGGCAAGAAAACTAATATAGAATTGTGGGGTGCAACTCTTTGGACTGATTTATTGTACTGTTGTTTCTATAGCTGCATGTACCATAGGAAATGAAGTGTTATATGGTTGTACTTCATTATCCCATAAACACTAGAATGGATTCTCTTCAGAACTGGGAAAACTGTAAAATACTTGTAGCCTTGGGACCATATACCTCTAATGACTACTTGGCTTACAATTCTCAGTGACTAATGATTTTACCAGTTGGAACCTCTGGTAAGAGAAAGCAACCATGACCTGAAGGTACCTCTTGGGGTTTGGAACGTGTTGCCTAAATAACAAATGTGGCTAGATACATGTTATTAGGCCACTGTCAAAACTGAATGTATGATCCATGTAAACCTTATAACTGTTTGGCCTGATAATACATTTTGGGCTGGTCAACTCATGCAATGAATAGCAAGATAAAAAAGAGTCTAGTAATAATCCTTGCTTTTTCACATATTAATAGCATATTGAAGAATGCAACTTGTCTGGCCTTAAACATATGTCAGATTTTCATGCAAAAAGAGCATTTTTCCTGTAGTGAAGCTCTGTCCCACACCTCAGTCTCTGAAGCAAAGCTGCTGTCTCAGAGGTCTTTAAATTCAGAGAAGTTCCTGACAGCCTAAAACTGATTCATTGATGATAGTACTAAGCTTAGAGCTAATGGTGGACTCTGGATTGTGCTGCATCTCAACATCACCGCAAACCATGAATAACAAAAATACGTCATGGTTATTCTTTAAGCATCACTAAAAATCATTTTCATGTTTTTGCCAATCCTTCCTTGATAAACATTATATTTTTACTTATTTCAAATATTTTGTCTCTCACTTATAAAACTAAAGAATAGCAGGTAAAAGATCCATATTTTGGGGCCATAAACTCTGGAAACAAAGATTGCTGACTAAATTTCTGGATTATTTGTGTTAAATGCTCATAGTAAAGGACAGCTTTCTTTCTTTCTTTCTTCCTTCCTTCCTTCCTTCCTTCCTTCCTTCCTTTTCTTTTCTTTCTTTTTTTTTTTTTGGTGATACTGGGGTTCCTAGAAACCCTTCTCCCTCCAGGCTACACTTCCAGACCCATTTTTATACTTTTTTTTTGAAATAGGGTGTGTGTGTTTGTGTGTGTGTGTGTGTGTGTGTGTGTGTGTGTGTGTGTGTGTGTAACTGGGGTTCCTGGAAGCTCTTCTACCTCAGGGCCACACTCCCTGACCTATTTTTATATTTTTATTTGTCGAACCTGCGCAATCCTCCTGTCTCCACTTCCCAAGTGTGGGGATTACAAGAGTGTGCCACTAGGCCCCGGGAAACAGGGTCTTTTAAGCCACTACAGCTGGCTTCAAACCTGTGTGATCCTCCTGTCTCCACCTCCTAAGTGCGGGGATTATAAGCAGTATATCAGCTGAGAGAGCCTGAACCTCTCAGATCACCAATGATGCACCTGTGTGCACCATGTGTGCACCATGGCACCATGGCACTGAGCACAGTAAGCATCTTCAAGCCAAATGCGCACATCAGTGCTGTGTTTCTGATGCTGGGGCTAAACTAAACTCAGACTTTTGATTCCTGTTGAAATTTAACCTGTTGCTCACTGAAGGAGGCCCAATGCCACAGTGCACTGTTCCAGCCACTCCTCACAGTTTGTGTGAATCTTTTACCCAATCTTCATTTTTGGTAGTGCCTCACCACTTTTTTGACTATATATATATATATATATATATATATATATATATATATAGTCAAAAAAGTGTATGTATATATATATATATATACATACATATACATATATCTCTCTATATATTTTTTCAGATCTGGGGAGGAAATCCAGAGGCATTCGACCTTTGAGCTACACCCCTGCCTTATTTTTCATTCTTTATTTTGAAACAGGGTCTCACTAAATTGTGGAGGGCCTCACTAACTAGCTCAGGCTGTCCACGAACTATGATCCTTTGGTCTCAGCTTCCCTAATGCTGGGATTACAAGTGTATGTCACCACGTCCTGCTTGACTATATTTTAAGCTTCCATACAGCATTGCTATTCTAGGCTGATTCATATAACTTTTGGCTTATAATTATTTTCCTAGAAACTAAGCTGTATCATATTTTCAGATTTCTGGATCATGTTAATGGATAAGGAATGTATTTAATGGAATGCTTTCAATATTACCTATCATCTGTTATTGGGAATGTTGAAATAGCCTCTTTAACAACACACAATGTACTTAAACATATTGAAGTCAACCATTAAGCCAACCAAGGGTAGGAGGAATGGGGAGGAAATGGGGTGGGAATTAGGTAGGGGCTAAATGGGTGATGTGTACATGTGTGTCCACACAAGTTTTTTACCCCAATATGATGTATGAATATAATGCAACAATAAAAATTAAAAATAGAAAAATAATTGGCTTAAAAAGATTTCTGACTCTACCTTCTACGTAATTAGGCAATTTGGTCACTCAATGAGACTTGTTGTCAAAAAGAAATGATTTACTCTTTAACACTTCTTCAGTGATGCTCAAAATGAAAAAAAGTAGGGTTATACGAAACTATATGGCAGCCAGGCATGGTAGCGCATGCCTTAATCCCTGTGCTTGGGAGGCAGAGACAGGAGGATAGTGGAGGTTCTAAGCCAGCCTCGCTGGCTTAAGAGACTCTGTTTCCAAATAAAAAATGTAAAAAATAGGTGTCTGGGAGTGTAGCCCAGAGGTAGAAGGGTTTCCAGGAACCCCAGTACCACACACACAAAAATGTATTTATCTATCATCTGTCTATCTATCATCTATCTATCATATATATATACACATGTATATATGAAATTATAGTAATCAACCATAACCATTTGTAATGAAAATACCTCTTAAACTCAGGCAGCCTCACTTGTGTAACCAGTGGGTGGGAGCCTTCATCATAAAGAAAACACCTTTATATAGTTTTTTAAAATCATTGCAAACACTACAATTTTTTTTTTTTTGGTACTGGCATTCCTGGAAACCCTTCTACCTCTGGGCTACACTCCCAGACCTATTTTCATTTGGAAACAAGGTCTCTTAAGCCAGTGAGGCTGACTTCAAACCTGCATGATCCTCCTGTCTCTGCCTCCCAAGCGTGGGGATTACAAGCATGTGCCACCATGCCTGGCTCAAACACTACAATTTTAACCAAGCATCAAGTATACACAGATATTACACTGAAAATATCTACCCAACACTTTTGGATATCTTACCCACCCCATATCCATAGCTATTGTTTGGCTGTTCTGTAGAATATAATAATACTATGAGATAGAGAAATAGGACAAGCTGGATTGCTTCTTGTAGAAAGTCCATCCAAAAATAAGAATGAGACAATTATTTAATTAAATTTGGAACCTTAATATCTTGTAGCTGGCTATGAGGCCAAAATGGAGGGTCTATGAACCTATGTCCCATGAATTAGATAGGCCTTTCTTTCTTTCTTTCTTTCCTTCTTTCTTTCTCTCTCTCTCTCTCTCTCTCTCTCTCTCTCTCTCTCTCTCTCATCTCTATCTCTATCTCTCCTCTCTCTCCTCTCTTCTTTCCTTTTTTGGTGGTACCAGGGACTGAACCTAGGGGCAGTCTAACTCAAAGCTACATCCCCAGCCCTATTTTTTATTTTTTATTTTGAAACAGGGTCTCACTAAGTTGTGAAAGACCTAAGTAACTGAGATTGGCTTCAAACCTGCAATCCTTCTGTCTTAGCCTTCCAAGGACTGGTATTACAAGTGTTCACCATCACACCAGCTTAGATGATTTTTCTTAAGAGACCCACAACAATTTTAATTTTAACAATATTTTATTTTTTAGGGGCATCATGCACATGCCTGAGACTATATTTGTTTCATGGAACTCAGGTATTAACTCATCTTCTTTCCAAAGACACAGCAACTTGCTCTTAGGAGTAATCATAAGGCATATTCAAGTGATCATAGAAATTATGTACATATATGAGAATACCAATGTCATTCTAACTATTTTATAGAGAAGAGGGGAGTGTTGAGGAATTCAGGGGTAAGCTCATCAAGTGTTATGTGCATTTAAGTCACTATCACTATGAGATGCATTATGATGTGAGACTATAATGCACCAATGAAAGTATAATGATAAAAAATAAAGATTTCTAGTAGTTAATATAGCCTTCATCATATTATAGAGCTCTCTTCAAAGTGAATCTCTGCTTGCTTATTCAGGAGAGTTTCCTATACAAATAATTGACTCTTCTTTCTTTAGTGTATATATTTAAGATATACAACATGATATTTTGATATATTTAAGCATAGTAAAAGCTATTAATACAATAAAGCAAATAAAAACACATTATTATCTTTATTGTATCTGTTGTAAGAAAACTGAAATTGTACTTTTAACAATTTTTAATATATAATATAATATTGCTAACCATAGCCCATTTGCTACATGTTATGTTTCTGGACTTATTCATTGTTCATAACTGCAAATTTGTATTCTTTTAGGGGAAGGAAATAGAGGATTGACATATCAAAAACAATCAGTAAGCCAAATATGAGGAGGGAGGGGGAGAGAATGGAGTGGGAATTGAGGAAGGGCTAAATGAGTGATGTGTGTATGTATGTTTTTACCATTTTACTCCATTAGGATGTATGACTAGAATGCACCAATAATTTTTTTTAAAAAAGTGGTATTTTTCATCTTAGCAGAACAATAACACCACATTGACCAATAAAGGCTTTTAGGTCAGTTTCAACTCATTGGCCAGGGGTCTTTTGGTCATTTACTATACTCTGAAAGCCTGCATCCTTCAGAGTTTATATGTTGAAGCTTTACCAATTGTGATGTCATTTGTATGTAAAATCCTTGGGATATAATTAGGTTTGGATTAGTGCCCTCAGAAGAAAATAGAAAGACACTAGTGCTTTCTTTTTTTTTTTCTATACACACATGAATTAATAAGAGGCCATGTGAACACACAGAAAGTGAGTGTCTTCAAATCAGGAGGAGGACTCTCACCAAGAATCCAAACATGATGCCACCCAAATCTCAAACTTTCAGTATTTAACACTGTAAAAAATAAACATCTAGTTGAGTCATTTGTTCTTTTTATTACTTCATCTATCCCAAAGGAACTAAGACAATGATAGAAAATTTCTTTTTATTTTTTAAGGCCAAGGTAGAATTTATGCAGTTGTTAATATTTCTTAGATTGATGGTTTAAGAAAGATAGAAAGAACAATATGCAAACTTTAAAAAATACTTTTGCAATATAAAATTTAAAAAGAAAGTCATTGGCTTTCTAACACAGAACCACATGGCTTATGGAATTTGCTCATCTTTAAAAAAAATTGTATTGGTGCATTGTTGTCATACGTCTTAATGGGGTACAAGATGGTGGAATCATAGAAACACACATCACTCATTTAGCCCGTACCCAGTTACAATCCCATTCCCTTTTCCCTTCCTCCTTCTTATGTTTGGCTTACTGATTGACTTTGATATGTTTGTTAATGTACATCATTTACATTAGAAAATTTTCTCTTTTCCCCTCTTATCCTCCTCAGTTAGGTCACCTTATTTGCTCATCTGTGGTTTCTCCTTCTTTATATAGAGTTCCTTCTATCACACATTTCTTCCCTAGCTTTTGCTAGGAGAAGCATTCAATTATTATTTTTTGTGATTGACTAATCCCACTTAGCATAATGTTCTCCACTTTTATCCATTTCCTTGTATATGATGCAATTGTATTATTCTTTGTGACTGAATAAAATTCCATTGTGTACATGTCCAATAGTTCTGTAATCCATTCATCCGTTGATGGAGATTGTGGCTGATTCCATAGTTTGGCAATGGTGAATTGTGCAGTTATGAACATAAATATCCATACATTAATTTGTTAGTTTTGTTTCCATTCTTTTGGGTAGATACCCAGAAGTTGTATTGCTGGATTATATGGTAAGTTTGTTTCCATTCTTCTGAGGATCCTCCATACTGTTTTCCAAAGTAGTTGCACTAATTTGCAATCTAACCAACAATGTATTAGCATCCCCACTTCTCCACATTCTCACCAGCATTTTTTGTTGTTAGTGTTTTGAATGATTGCCATTCTAGTTGGAGTTGGGTAAAATCTTAGAATAGTTTTGATTTGCATCTCTCTGATAGCTAATAATGTTGGTTAACCATATGCAGAAAAATGAAAATAAACCCCACTTTTTCACCCTGCACAAGAGTCAATTCAAGTTGGATCAAAACCTTGGAAATTAGACCAGAGACCTTGAAGCTCCTTGAAAAGGGCATAGGTCCAACACTGCAACAAAAAGGCACAGATAAAACTTTCTTAACAAGACCCCAAAGGCATAAGAAACTAAAAGGTGGATCAATATTTGGAATTGCATTAAACTGAAGAGCTTCTGTAAAGTAAAGAAAACCATCCAGAACCTCAATAGAGAGCCAACTGAGGGAAAGAAAAAATTTGCCAACTATTTCTTTGATAGAGGACTAATATCGAGAATATATAGAAAACTCAAGAAACTCAGAACTAAGAAAGAAATAACCGAATAAAAATGGGCAAGTAGAGCTGGTCATTGTGATGCACGCTTGTAATCCTGGCATTTGGGAGACTGAGACAGGAAGATCATGGTTCACAGACAGCCTCAGTTACATAGTGAGACCCTTTGCAACTCATTGACACCTTGTTTTAAAAAAATAAAAAGACTAAAATATCTAGGGCTGGGGGTGTAGCTCAGAGTTAAAATGACCCTGGCTTCCATCCCCAAAACTGCAAAAGAAAAGGGGCAAATAAACTAAATAGACATTTTATAAAGAAGAAATTAAAATGGCTGAAATTTATGAAAATATGCTCAACATCATTAATAATCAAAAAGATGCAAATTGAATTTGTTCATCTTGTTGAATCCACATTTCTTAAAAATACAATTGGATTCATTCTGCTTCTTGTATTCAAGTTAATAGTAGCCTTTAATTAAATGCTATATGAGAAAAATAAAAAAGATTTGGTTTCAAACTCTATAAGTGGTATAGTTATAAAAAAATCTTGCTGGGGAGCCAGGCGTGGTGGCACACGCTTGTAATCCCAGCGTTTGGAAGGCTGAGACCAGAGGATCATGGTTCATGGACATCCTCAGCTACTTAGTGAGGCCCTCTGCAACTCAGTGAGACCCGGTTTCAAAATAAAGAATAAAGAAAGTAAACCAAACAACCAAATTAATGCATGTGTATCTATGTTCGTAGCTGCACAATTCACCATAGCCAAACTATGGAACCAGCCAAGATGTCCATCAACAGATGAATGGATTACAAAACTGTGGGATATGTACAGAATGAAATTTTACTCAGCCATCAAAATAAAACTCAATTACATCATTTTCAGGGAAATGGATGAAACTGGAGGACATTATGCTAAGTGAGATTAGTCAGTCACAAAAAATAAGAAATCAGATGCTTTCCCTAATATGTGAAAGCTAAGGAGAAATGGGCCATAGGAGGAACTCTAGATGAAAAAGGAAATCCTATAGTGGAGCAAACAAGACAACCTAATTGAGGGGACTGGAGGAGGGAAGAAGGAAATTCTCTAAAACATGCAATGTACTTAAACATATCAAAGTCAACCACTAAGCCAAGCAAGGGAAGGAGGGGTGGGAAGGGAATGGGTTGGGAACTGGGTAGGGGTTAAATCGGTGATGTATACATGCATGTACACACAAGTTTTTTTTTTTTTTACTCCAATATTATATATGAATATAATGCACCAATAAAAAATTAAAAAAATAAATAAAAAATAGTGCAGAGGGTATAGCTCAGAGGTCAAATGTCCCTGGGTTCCATCCCCAGACCTGCAAAAACAAAACAAAAACAAACAAACAAACAAACAAAAAAAAACATCTTTCTGGAAGCCAAAATTTTGAAAAAATAGTTATCATATTGTTGAAAAACAATTATTTGTGTGTCACTTGTATGTATGCCTACAAGTGAAACTTCATCTCTTCTGTGTTTCAAACTATATTTTAAAATATATTTATAAAAAATTCTATAGAGATTGAGGTAGTGTGTTATTATGAAGCACAGGATTTATAGGTTTACAGCCTTGGAAGATTGAGATAGTGTCTCAAAGGGAAAGATGTTTGATTGTCATTATAATAAAACAGTTTTATAAATATAATACTTTTAATTATGATTTCTACATCCATAGTAAAAAGCTATTCATACCTCCTACCTATTAGCAAAGATTCAGGCCCTAAATCTCAGCTTTTCTTGCCCTCACTTATGTTGCCTCTGAGGGTCCTGTGAGATAGGATTAAAATATGCTGATGCTCATGGTATGTGTCATTCCATGTTTAAAAGCATTCTTTTTCTCTGATGCAGAAAAGTGAATGAAACTGTGGCAGAAAACCAGGTAAACTTACATAGTTGAATCTCAGGCTTTTCAGAATTTTCTTTTTATACTTTTATTGGTGCACTGTAACTATGTATTCTTGTAAGATTCAAAGTGATTCAAACACTTTCACACACATTACTTGGTGTGTTTTCTTTCCCACCTCATTCTCACCTTACTCCCATTTCTCTTAGCTTCCTGTACATGTTTGTGAGGCATCAGTTTGAATAATAAATATGTATTTTGGGCATATTTTAAGTATATTTTAACTCTTTCAAAAGTCTTGTATAATCCTTTGTTGGAATTAATAGTAAATTTAGGTCACTGCAAATAAAATAGTCAATTATTAGGAAATAAAAGTGTTTGAAAATCTTATCCTCACTTCAACTCAACTGCAGAATACTGTAATAATGTCAATTTTTAGTAAAAGAAAACAAATTAATATTAAATAAACACAATCTATTCCTTTGTCTGCCTCCCATTTCCCTAAATAATAATAGAATTCATCAACTACACTGAATACTCAATTAGACTTATAGGGAAAGTACAGATCCTAAAGTATTATGGCAGCTAAAATTAAACTTCCAGAAAGTTAGACTAGTTAATAGAATGCTATCTCTTGACACAGTTTCAATTAGTGTATATTGTAGATTGCATAATGCTATTTCAAGCCTAGACTATAAAAAATCACCGAGCTGAAAATAATAAAAGATAATTTGAATAATGGTAACATCTCTGTTTCCCATCTAATATTTATACCATATTTGCAATTTTATATTCATCCTCATTACCATCAAATAGCAGCAGCAAGAACAGAAACTAGCTTTATTGCTTTATTGTAATATATCTTTCCTGCCAGTTGGAAAAAGAAAGTTTCATATCAGTAATAAAATTAGAACTCTGATCCTTCATTATACAGAGAAATATTGATGCTATGAGATAATAATATTGTGATCCTCATAAGAATAGTTTTTATTCTGTTATTCATCTGAATTTTCATGTAAAAAGAGAGAATATTTCCAAATGCATATAAAAATAACCATCCCATAATATTTTTTTCACATTTTATTAATTTTATTCATAATGTAACCAAAAGGTGACATTTACTGACTTTTGGTATTTTTTACTAAAATGTAATGCAAAGAAAAAATAATTTTGAGTATTTGTGTATTTTGCACTATTATATTTGATAATAGCTATCAAAAACATTAAGTATGTGCTTATATTGTTTCATAATATGAATGGAATATATATGCATTCACAATAATTAGTAATTTTTCTCTTTATTTTGCAAAAAAAAATAACCCTCCAAGCTCTTTTCATTTTGTCATTATCCTATTTGTGACTTAAAATTTTCAAAAAGGGACGGCAAATCAGAGGAACCAACAGTGTCATCGTAGCTTCCTGATTGTGAATTAAATGTCAGCTCTATAGTGGCAAACCGATAGAAAACCATTGGAGAGAAGCCAGTAGGCAACTCAGGTAATAACCAAAAAAAAAAAAAAATACTGGTTTCTAGAAAAGAAAGAGAAATAATAAAGACAACAGAATGCAGGAACAATAGACATGGTGTGGGTCAATGGATCAGGGGAAGCTATACTACACAGTTCAAAAGGTATTCTACCCCCTACCTTGAGCTTAAGAAAAAAAATAAGTGGACCAATATATCTACAGTTTGAACAAAGTATAAGCTCAGAAAAGCTAAACAGAGCCAAGCTGGGAGAAAATCCTGTAACTCTGCAGCTCAAGAGATTCAGCAATCCCTCAGCAGAGGTGACTGGAGTAGGGAATTACCAAGAGCTTAACGGACTTTCCAGTGGCAAAGTAGAAATCTCCACAGTTAACTACTATTCTTCGGATTTCTTTCTCTGTTCATTTTCTTGTTCTTCTGGGGTTTTTGTTTGTTTTATTTTTGCCCTGTGTTTGGGTATAACTGCTCTTTAAACACCTAAGACTAAAATTTAGTACTCAAAGTGGAGAAGAAGAAAGGGAAAATTCCTTTGATATTGCTAGTGTTTATTTTTGTTTTTGTATAAGAAATATAGCAGACTATGGTGTGGAATTGGATCAGCTAAGGACAGAGGGAAAGAAGAAATTCCCCTGTCACTTTTCACAACTTATAAAAGTCAGGAGGATGAACTGATGAATTCCACACATTGTGCTGCAGCCATGAATGGGGAATTTGGGGTTTTAATTATTGCTCTTATTATAATAATCAAATGTGGTGAAGCTAATACATACCTCTAGCCCAGAAGTTATTATAAAGAGATAAGTACTTGCTAAAAAACCCAAACATAAAAGAGGACAGTATATTTATCTCAATAGATTTACATATCTGAGGCCTCTGAAAATGTGAGACAAAAGCCCAACAAAATACATTAAAATGTATAATTGCCCACTGATATCCACTGGTTTTTAAGTAGAGGAATTTCCAAAGTATAAATTAAAAAAGTTTATTGTTAAGATAATCAATGAACTAAAAAGAGACATAAGACAAAAATAAGAGCAGAAATTACATGATGTAAAAGAACATTTTAATAAGGGAAAACAGTTTCTAAAAGGAACTAAACAAAAACCCAGAAAATGAAAGATAGTAAATAAAAATTTTAAAAAAATGTAGTTGAAACTCTTTCCAATAGTTTAGATCATGTAGAATATTTGCAGGCCTTGAAGACAGGGTATATGATTTTAAACACCCAGTAAGTAATGTAGACAAGACAGACTATTATCTGAATGTTTAAAAAAATCTGAGAAACATTCAGAGGCCAATTTTGAATCATCATTGCAGAGGGACTTGAGATACAAGCTATTGACATCTATAACATTTTTAGTTAAATAATATCAAGCTGTCCCAAACCTGGGGAAAAAGACAGATATCTACATACAGAAGTCATTACAAATTCCAAATTAAAAAAAAACTTAAAACCTTTAATTTTATTTACTTTTTATGGTGGTGCCAGGGATTGAACCAAGAGGCATTCTACCGACAAACTACACCTTCCACTCTATTTTTAATATGGTCTCACAAGTTGCTGAAAGTCTTACTAAGTTGCTGAGGCTGGTCTCAAACCTGTAATCCTCCTGCCTTATCCTCCCAAGAACAGGAATTACAAATGTGTTCCTCATATTCAGCTAAAAACAATCTTTTAGCTGGGCATGGTGGCACATGCTTGTAATACCAGGACTTGGGAGGCTGAGACAGGAAGATTTCAGTTTGAGGAGAGCCTCAGCTAATTAGTGAGGCCCTTTGCAACTCAGTGAGACCCTGTTTCAAAATAAAGAATAAAATGTAGGGCTGTGGTTGTCGCCCAGAGGTAGACTGCTGGGCAGTACCACAAATAAATAAATGAATAAATAAATAAATAAACTTTTAAAGACACATTTTAACTAAAATGCCTAAAATAAAATTAAAAAATAAAAATTTAAATACCTTAAAAACAAAGACTGGTCACACTCAGAAGTAACCAGTAAAAATAACTTTCTATTTCTTTGCATATATTCCCAAAGCCAGGAAAACTTGGAATGATATATTCTAAGCCATATAAGAAATTAACTGCCAGATAAAATTGCTTTATATAGCAAAGTTATTCTTTATAATTTAAATATAAAAGATAATCCTCAAAGATAAACCAAAACAAAAATATGTAACTAATAAGCCAATAATATAAAGGGGATGTAGAAAATCAACAAAGGGATCAATTTCATTGACATTATGCTCATATATGAGAATACTAATTTTAGCCTCAATATCCTGTACAAGGAAGAAAGTGAGAATGGGGAGGGAGCTGGGAAAAACTCAGAGTGCTGTGTGTAAATATGTCACTGCTAATATAAACTACATTATGAATGTGCCAGTGTAAGTATATTAAAATACTATAAAATATGCAGAAGAAATACAGTTTAGAACTCAAGAAGGGACAAAACCCATTAAAAGAATAACAGGTAAAAGAAAACTAGAACTAGAATAGACATTGAAATAACATGATAGGAAATAATGGACATCTCTATTATAATGCTGAATATGAATTGCCACATATCTCCAATTTAAAAAAATAGGCCAGCAAAATGTATTAAAGACAAACCAAGTATATGTTACTTACAGGAGAACATCTACAAGGTAAAGGTGAAAAAATGGTGAACTATATTCTATGTAAATAAAAACTGAAAACAAACAGTAGTAGCTGTTCTCATACCTCACAAAGCAAACCTTAAGGCAAAACTTATCAGAAAAGATAGAGGGTCACTATATACTGGCAAAGGAAACAACTCAACAAAATGATATAACAATAGTAAATATGTATGTTCTAAATTTTGGTGTACCAACATATATAAACAAATATTACTTGACATTAAAACTTATATAAACCCCAATACACTATATTGGAGGATCTAACACTAATAGATAGGTTATTTTTCAGACTATTATGAAATGGAATAGAAATAGTGAGAAAATCCAAAAAAATTGGAAAAATATATGGAGACTGAACAATATATTTTGATATTTTGATAACTGAGTCATAGAAAAAATAAGGGGAGAAATAAAAAAAATCATGAATCAAAGATGTATTGATATTGATTCTCAATAAATTTAGCAACACTCCCAAATTTATTTTATGAAGCCAATATCATCCTGATACCAAAACTGGATAAGAACTCATAAAAAAATTAAAAACCTACATAACAATATCCTTGATGAAGATGCCAAAATCCTTAATAAAATATTAGCAACTTGTATTTAAAATCATGTCAAGAAGATTGCAAATAATTACCAAATTTGTTTTATTCCAGAAATACTAGTTTGTCTGAATATATTCAAATCAATTGATGCAATTCAGCACATAAATGAAACCAAGTAAAATGAAGGTGTCTCTCCTTATAGTGATTTTGTCCAGTGGATTTTGTGGGATTAAGTTGAAAGAGTAGTGAATGGATTAGAAATATAAAAGTTTACTTTAAATCAAGAAAAGATAAAATACAAAAGCAGCTCCCCTCCAAAAGAGGGAGGTTTCAGAGAAAAAGTAAATTTAAATCTCTTGGGAAGTGTTCTTTGTAATCTTTCTGAGGTTTTTTATATTTTCTTTTATAATTGGTTAAAATTGGGTTTGGGAAGTCAGTGACTTTTATTCAATTTTGATCCTTAATTTGAATTGTTATCTTCTCAGCTGGTCATGACCCTGATTTCCCACTGCCTACCAGTCTCTCACCTTTCTGTTTACCTCTCCTCCAGCCTCACAGAAGGCATGCAGATGGCCTTTTCTCATTCCTGTTTTCATGTCCTCTGCTCTGCCTCATGTTTCTCCTCTGATGAAGTGACCCTAACTGCTGTAAGGTCAATGGGGTGATGACCTCTAGTTGAGAGAAGGCACTGTCAGAGTGTTGAACTTTAGGACCTGAGTACATAAATAATCTGGAGAACTTCAGAAGAACAAATTAGTGTGTGTGTGTGTGTGTGTGTGTGTGTGTGTGTGTGTTACTGGGGGTGGAACCTAGGGTCTTTTCTACCTCTGAGCTATACTCCCAGACCTATTTTATACATTATTTGGAAACAAGATTTCACTAAGTTGCTGAGAGCCTCACTAAGTAGCTGAGGCTGGTTTTGAACTTGTATGATCCTCCTGTCTCAGCCTCCCAAGCTCTGGAATTACAAGCATGCACCACCATGCCCGACAAAGAAAAGTTTTGTTTTCATAATCATCTGGATCTGGAGGGCATAAGGAGTTTAAATATCTTGACTCAAATTCATTTATGGTTTTTAGGTGGAAATCTACATGAAGAACTGATATGTTAGTACATTATACTATACAATAACCCAGATATCTTTCTATAATAGTTTTTTTTCCCCCATAACTCTTTACCTTGTGGAATTCACCTGTTAGGATTTTAAGTTGGAGGTCAGGTAGTCAACACATTTGCAATAGAACATGAGACATTAAAAGTACCATTGTAAAAAGTTTTTGTGGCACAAAGCTTAAAAAATGAATTTAGTTTTTAAATTTTTCTATTGATGCATTGTGTTCATACATCTAAATGGGATAAAAGACTTGTAGAGACATACATGCACACATCACCCAATTAGCTCATACCCAAGTCTCTATCCTATTTCTTCTGCATCTCTCATTTCCATGCTTGGCTTATTAATTGACTGATATATTTGTTTAAGTACATCATGTGTTTTAGAGAGTTCTCCCCCCAAGCCCTGAAGTTAGGTTATCTTATTTGCTCCTCTATATGATCTCCTTCTTCATCTAGAGTTCCTTATGTTACCCATTTCTCCCTAGCTTTTGCATATTAGGGGAAGCATCTGATTTTTTGTGTGTGTGACTGACTAATCTCACTTAGCATTATGTCCTCCAGTTCCATCCATTTTCCTGTAAATGATGTAATTGTGTTTTTCTTTATGGCAGAGTTAAATTCCACTGTGTACATATCCCACAGTTTTGCAATCCATTCATTTGTTGATAGTTTGGCAATGGTGAATTATGCAACTATAAACATAGATATGCATGCATTAGTTTTGTAGTTTGATTTCCTTTTTTGGGTAGATATGCAGAAGTTGTATTGCTGTATCAAATGATAAGTTTTTCCCCATTCTTCTGAGTATCCTCCATACTGTTTTTCAAAGTGGTTGCATTAATTTGCAGTCTCACCAACAATGTTTTATATTTCCCACTTCACATACTCACCAGCATTTGTTGTTGTTTGTGTTTTAAATGATTGCTGTTCTAATTGGAGTTAGGTGGAATCTCAAGATAGTTTTGATTTTCATCTCTCTGATTGCCAATGATGTTGAATATTTTTTATCATTAATTGGCCATTTGAATTTCTTCTT
Organism: Muscardinus avellanarius; assembly: GCF_963383645.1. Classification (NCBI taxonomy): domain Eukaryota; kingdom Metazoa; phylum Chordata; class Mammalia; order Rodentia; family Gliridae; genus Muscardinus; species Muscardinus avellanarius. Next base: position 31,980,553 of record NC_137791.1, read on the forward strand.
TCATGAAGTTTCTATTTAATTCACTTACCCATTTTTTATTGTATTATTTGTTTTCTTAATGCTGAGTTTCTTAAGTTCTCTGTATATTCTAGATATTAGTCCTCTATAAGAATAGTAGGTGGCAAACATCTTTTCCCATTTTGTTGGCTCTCGATGAAGGTTTTTGACAGTTTCCTTTGCTGTACAGAAGCCCTTCAGTTTTATGCAATCCCATGTATTGATTCACCCTTTAATTTCTTGTGTGTTTGGGGTCTTGTTGAGAAAGTATTTACCCGTGCCTATGTGTTACAGTGCTAGACATATGCCCTCTTCAAGAAGACTGATCCTTCTTGGATTGACACCTGTGCAGGGTGAGAAAGTGGTATTTATTTCCATTTTTTCTGCACATGGTTAATCAGTTTTGCCAACACTATTTGTTGAACAGGCTTTTTCCAGTGTATGTTTTTAGCCCCTTTGTTAAATATCAATTGGCTGTGTGTGGATTTGTTTCTGAGTCTTTTATTCTGCTGTAATGGTCTATTTATCTGTTTTTGTGCCAGTACCATGCTGTTTTTATTATAAGGGCATTGGCTATGCTAATAGTTTAAAGTTAGGTATTGTGATTCCTCCTGCATGGTTTTTGTTGCTGAGAACTGCTTTGGCTATTCTGGGTTTTTTATTGTTCCAAATCAACTTACAGACTGATTTTTCTATGTCTGTGAGGAATGATCTTGGTAATTTAATGGGCATTGTATTGAAACTGTAGATCACTTTTGGAAGTATGCCATTTTGATGATATTTATTCTGCCTATCCATAAACATGGAAGATCTTTCCATCTTTATGATCTTCTTCGATTTCTTTTTTTTCAATGTTTTATAATTCTCTTTTATAGGTCTTTTGCCACCTTGGTTAAGTTTACTCCTAAGTATTTTATTTTATTTTATTTTATTTTGTGGGAAATCTGGAGGGGAAGTGTTTTCTGAATCTCTTTTTCAGCGGATTTATGGTTGGTGTACAGAAAAGCTTCTGATTTTTTAATATTGATTTTGTATCTAGACACTTTGCTGAACTTGTTGATCAGTTCTATAAGACTTTTAGTTGAGTGTTATGGGTCTTCTTAGTATCATGTCATCTGCAAAAATTGAAAGTTTGAGTTTTTTCCTCTTTGTACTCCATTGATTTCCTTTTCTTGCCTTATTGCTTTGACTAGAGTCTCAAGTACTATATTGAAGAGAAATGGCGATAATGGACATCTTTGTCTTGTTCCTGTTTTTAGGGAAAATTCTCAAAGATTTTCCCCATTTAATATGATGGCTCTAGGCTTATTGTAGATTGTCTTTATGATGTTGAGGTATGTTTTTTTCTATTCTGATTCTCTGCAGTGCTTAAATGGATGTTCAATTTCATCAAATGTTGTTTTGGCATTTATTGAAGTGATCATGTGATTTTGGTTTTGGTTCTATTTATATGATGAATTATATGGATTGATTTTCATATTTTGAATCAGCCTTGCATCCCTGGGATGAACTCTACCTAGTTGTGGTTAATGATTTTCTTGATCTGGTTTGGAATGCGTGTTACTAGGATTTTGTTTAGCAGTTTTGCATCTAAGTTCATCAAAGATATAGGCTTGTAGTTTTTCTTCCTTGAACTGTCTTTATTTGGTTTTGGTATTAATGTGATGTTGGCTTCATAGAATGTATTTGGGAGAGTTCTATTTTTTTCTATTTCATGAAATAGATTGAAGAATATTGGGATTAGCTCTTCCAAAAAGGTTTAATAAAATTTATTTGGGAAACAATATAGTCCTGGGCTTTTCTTGGATGGTAAACTCTTTTTTGCTGTTTCAATCTGTTTGGTTGCTATTGATTGGTTTAAATTTTCTATATCTTCTTGACTCAGTTTAGAAAGGTTGTATTTATCTAGAAAGTTGTCAATTTTCTCCAGATTTTCCATTTTTTTGGAGCAAATTTTTTCAAAGTAGTTTCTGATAATCCTCTGGATTTATACACTATTAGTAGTGATATCTCCTTTTTATCTCTTATCTTCATTATTTGGGTTGATTATCTCTTTTTTTAGTTAAGTTGGCTAGTGGTTTATTTATCTGTTGGCATGGGTTATCTTGCTCCAGCTCTTTAATTTAAGTTTGTTACTATCTTTACTTGAAGGTGTGTTTCTTGCAAGCAGCAGTTAGATGGGCTCTGGTTTTAAATTAATTTTTGCCACTTTATGTCTTTTTATTGGGGGGTGAAGGCCATTTCCATTCAGTGTAATTATTCGACATGATTTTGAATTCCTAACATGTTGAGATTTTACTTATGTTTAAAATACTGTTTGTTCTTCTTTGTTGTCTGCTGGATGGAAATTCTTGTTTCTTTGGTTGTGTTATGTATTACTTATTTCTTCTTTGTAATTAATCTCTTTGAGTATTTTCTCTAGCACTGGTTTTGAAGACATAAATTTTTTCAGCTTCTGTTTGTCGTGGAAGATTTTTATTTCCCCATATAATTTGAGAAATTGTTTTGCTGGGTAGAAATTTTTTGGCTGCAAGTCATTTTCTTTCAGAGTTTTGAAAATGTTACTGCAGGCCCTTCTGTTTTTTTTTGTTTTTTTTTTTTTTTTTTGTGTGTGTGTATGGTACTGGGGTTCCTAGAAGCCCCTCTACCTCCAGCCAAACTCCCAGACTCCCAGATCTATTTTATATTTTTATTTGGAAACAGGGTCTTTTAAACCAGCATGGCTGGCTTCAAACCTGCACGATCCTTCTGTCTCCACCTCCCAAGTACGGGGATTACAAGCATGTGCCACCACACCTGGCTGGCCCTTCTGTTTTTTTTTTTTTTTTTGGTGGTACTGGGGTTCCTGGAAGCCCTTCCACCTCGGGGCTACACTCCCAGATCTATTTTTACATTTTCATTTTGGAAACAGGGTCTCCTAAGCCAGCGCGCGGCTGGCTTCGAACCTGCGTGATCCTCCTGTCTCCGCCTCCCAAGCGCGGGGATTACAAGCGTGCGCCACCACGCCCGGCCCTTCTGGTTTTTATGACTTGGTTTGGTTAGTGTGGAGTGATTCCAATTGGTTTGCTTCTGAATGTCACTTGGCCTTTTGTTTTCGTTGCCTTTACCATTTTCTCCTTGTCTTCTACATTGGTCATTTTGACTATTAAGTGGTGTGGGGAACTTTCTCTTTGATCTTGTCTAAAGGGGGTTCTATAAGTTTCCTGTACCTGTGTATGGACCTTTTGTTCTGTTTGGAAAATTTTCTGCCATTACTTCTATGAAAAGGTTGTTGATCCCTTTGGTTTTACCTTATTTTTCCTTCTCTATGCCAATTATTATTAGGTTAGGTCTTTTAAGCTGGGCCCATATTTCTTCAATGTCCAATTCCTGCTGTTGATTTATATTTTTCTAAGTTATAAACTATGAATTCGTTTGTGAGTGATCATCTTCTAGGAGTAAGATTCTATTCTCCATGTAGTTTAATCAATTGTTTATAGTTTAAATTGAAGCCTTTACTTCAATGATTACAGTCTTTATTTTTTTCAGACTTTCTTTAAATTATTTTTGGAAGTCCTGTATTTTTTCTATAGTTATATTTCTGATTTGAGCTTCTGAAGATCCCTGTAATTCTGTGTTATCAGGTTCTGTTATTGTGGTGTTGTGGAAACTCATTTCTCCTTTGTTGTTCCTCTTTCTCATGATTTCAGAAATCTGTATCTGTTATTTTTGACATATTTTTCTCAGTCTCTAGGTGTCAACTCATATATGCAAGGGCAATTTGTATTGTATTCAACAGTGAAGGTTGAGTAAGGAGGGAAGTGAAGAAGTAAATGGAAGAATAGGGTAATGTTTCAGATAGGGTCGAATAGAATGTATATTCTTGAGATTAGAGATAGTAAAAATGTAGTAGTATTCTAGTAACCAATGTAGAATTTATGACATAGTGATATTAAGTGGATTTAATGTAAGACAAGGGAGATATATAAAGAACAATAAAATGAGAAAAGGGACAAAGAGAAGAAAGGTATGTACAAGAAAAGAAGCTTAGGAGAGGGTTTGGAAAGAGTGTTAAAAAAAAATCAGGCTTACATACTCACACACAAAAAAGAACAAAAAACTAAAACAACCCCAACAGAAAATTGATACTACTCTACAAATAGATGACTTTTCAGCAGATAGATCCTCTGCAGTCTCTCTCTGTGCAGATACCGAGTACTACCAGCACCTTTCTCACTGTCAGTCTGGTTTTCTGAGGCTTTCTCAGTCTATGCAGATGGTTGGTATCAATGTGGTTGGATTTAGTATTAAGCACAGGTCACCTTCCATGCTTTCCACAGATTTGGAGTCATGGTTTTTTCCTGCCTCCATTGGTGGCATATGCCTCTGAGACCAAACTCAATGATAGTTTTAACTTAGCTTAAATACCTTTTTTGTCAATAGAATTTTGAACAGAATTTGATCTTTGAGAAATTTACTCTACTTTCTGAAGTGCCTGATGGTCCTGGACTTATAAAACTGTAAGAACTATAGGGTTATTGTTGTGTTTAAAATTTTAGGTTAAAGCTTTATAACAAAGTGTGCTTTGAGAGTGCAGTGCGGTGTAGTTGCTAAGAAATTGCTTAAACTAATAATGTTGATCAATAATATTGTGTGTAATAATTATAAGTTGCAGGCAGGCATCTAAGTTGGAAAAGGCTTACAGGAGAATTCCTGGAAAAGCTCAGGGCATCCGCCCTACCTGACAGCATCTGCCCAACCAGGTCTCATACCTTAGATGAGTGACCTTCTTTCTTGTGACCCTGTTATCTTCCAGAACATTTGTGTGCCTTGTGTAACTGCTTTAAGGTAGATAAGCAGTCCTTGGCGGGCAGTGATGTAGACAGGCTGTCTTTTAAAATCCTTTGCTGTGATTCAAGTATGTGGGTGCGTGTTTTGAAATTATTGGTTGTACTTGTTTATTTTTTATTTGATTGGTTGTATTCCAATTTTGGCGGGCTCTGATGTGTCCCAATTTTGGCGGGCTCTGATGTGTGTAACCACTCCCTTCTGGGCTATAAATTCAGACCTCGGAGTGAGCTCTTGGTCGAACTTCGACCACACCCCTCTCACCTACGGGACTCTACGGGACTCTGAGGCTTGGTCTGGGCACTCCCTGATAGCCAGTGGGTTCCCTAGCGGCAGATGGGCTTGTGAAGGTGTTCCGACCACTGGCTTTCCAGTAAAGAGCTGCAGTACAATAAACCCTGCTTGTATCTTACATCCTTGGTGTGTTCTTCGTTATTTGGGTTAGGGGACAATTCTTGGACCCTATCATTATCTTTTTAAACATCTCATAAAAACTTTACTGGAAAGATATTTAGGGCACTGATGTCATATCTTTGTATGTGTGTTTGTGAGTTTAAAGGCAGAAATACTATTATAAATGAGTTTAGTACAGCTTCTTTTTGTTACCCTAAAAATAGTAAATTTTCCTCTTCTTATATTGTTCTACTGGGTATTTAAGACCAAGATTATAGCCCTATGTTGGGAAAACATAAGTTTGTGTAACATTTTTGCTGTAAGGTCAATCGAGGCTCCTCAAGGGCTTTGAACCTGCATGATCCTCCTGTCTCCACCTCCCAAGCATGGGGATTACAAGCGTGTGCCACCATGCCCGATCAGGTTACAGTCTTGATGATGAACACTTGGCTTTAGATGAAGGGTAGAGAATATTTTCTCTCTGATGACCCTTCTTTTTTCAGAGTATGTACTAGTGACTCTTAGTCTCTGAGGCTTTCATGACCTCCGTTTTCAGAGGTCAGATGTCTCAAAAGAGTTGCAAGGGTGTTTAGTGAGATCCTTCCCTGAGTTCTATTTGACTTTGGAGAAAAATAACCAAAATATTGGCTCTTTTAAACTCTTATTTTCTCATTATTCTTTAAGTCTCCTTTGTTAAATAACTAGAAGATCAGTTTTGTACCAGTATTGGGAATAGCCTTCAAAATGTATTAATGTACCAGTATTGGGAAATAGTTTCAATTTTCAAAATATATCTTTGGGGAGTAAAAGAAGCCAGGAGCTTCAAGAAAAAGTCTGCAGATCTTCAGGTGCCACAGGTGATTAGCAAGAGAATAGAAGACGCCCAAAAGCTTAGGGCCTTTCTACATTTCTAAAGAGAGGCAAACTTTCTCCAGGATGTGGGGAAATCCGAGATTGCAGATAAGCAACTTAACACATTTTAGAGTTTAACAAAAGGTGTGGGGCCTGGGCTGGAGACAGAGCAGGTCATCTGCACATCAAATGACCTGCTCAGGATCTAGTTTGGTCAGAAGACTGGTTATAGAGTACTCTGTATCCAGGAATTGACAGTGACTTCATTTTGGGTCACCCCCCCCCATATTATTTTGTAATAGTGTAGGGCTGTACCTATATTCTTTATTTCTATCTTTGTACTAATAAACTCATTTAAGTCTTCAGCAAGAGTTTGGACTCATGTATATCAATTCTGAGTCCAGAACAAGGATCTACTGTTATAGGAATAATTTCCAGGAGCCTAATAAAGGTTCCTGGGGACAGTTCCCCTCCAAACAGTAATACCTACTCCAAACAGTAACAAGTTTCACCAGTTTTTTTAAGCTGTCTTTCAGGTCATAGGTATTATCTCAGAATACCAGGTATTGTACTTTTGTTAAATGGTAACAAACAACAATTTTACAGTTTTATAAAATAAAACCCATAGTGGAATTATCGGGGCAAAAATCCCATTTTTGTATTTTTACATAAAAGATGGTGATAATGCAATTAGGAACAAATAAATATGAACCTGGAAAGGTTATTCTTATTCCACTTTATTTAGATAACATTAGCTTAGTAAAATATTTTCTTATATTTTGTATTTTAGAAGTTCTGTACATATTTAAAACACAAACATGTAAACCATTATTTTTTTTATTTTTATTTTTGGTGGTACTGGGATTCCTGGATGCCCTTCTACCTCCAGGCTACACTCCCAGACCTATTTTATTTTTGGAAACAGGGTCTCCTAAGCCAGTATGGCTGGCTTCGAACCTGCTTGATCCTCCTGTCTCCGTCTCCCAAGCACGGGGATTACAAGCATGCGCCACCACGCCTGGCCCATGTAAACCATTATTATCAACATACAGTAAAAAACAAAAAATTATTTTGGCAAAATTTTTGCTCTCTAGGCATGTTTTTGTAGAATTTTACCTAAGGCAGGTCAATATCTTAAAAATCAAATTGTTTTATATAAAAAATTAATGCATTTAATACAGCTTTTTTATGTAGAGGGTTATAAAACCCTCTACATAATTTCTTGTCATTGTAATCAACCTTATTGCTCATTAAAATTTTTTATATATCTTATTCTTTACAAATCTCCTGCAACTTCTTAAACTCTGTGAGTTGCTTAACCTTTTGATTTTACTCTTATAATTTTCCCCTATTGTTTTGTTCTAAACTTTGTCTCTTAGAACAAAAATTTTGTCATACAAAATTCTTTTTCTCCTAAAAACATTTTTCTCATTCTTTTTATTATAATTTTTATGCTTAAAAACAATCTTCTTTTATTTAACTGGGTTTTCTTTTGTATTTTGGGGCTCTTGTGGCATGACAACTAGTTATTTGTCAGTGTGGCCAGAAAGGCCACATCTGATTTACCTTGCTGTTGATAAAATGTTTTCCTTACCAGGGTTCTTGTCATTAGTATCTTAAAACAATTTTTTCTGCCAGAGTAAAAAAAAATTTAAAATGAATGAACATTATTCTTGAAAATATTATACAGCGGTAAACATAATCTTGATCAACAATTTACTTAAGAAAAAATACATCAATAAATCACTTTAAAGACAATATTTACTTTAATTTTATAAATAAATCTTAAATTTGCTCAGTTGTTAGATTTATTTTATTTAAGTCATATAAGCTCAGAGATATTTTATGTTTTTTTATTTTATTAGTGCTTATTTATTAATATGCAAATTTGTATCTCACACATAGCACAAATATCAACATTAACAACTAGGGAACAAAGTTATAGATACTTACATCCCAGATTGAAGCCAGATCTAGAACTTCTAGGAAACAAAACATAAACTGTCACATATTTTATTATATGACACAAACATGGGAAAAACCTGTGCAGTTGCCCATGTCTATCTGCTAGTCATGGATAACTGAATCAAACTGATTTAGGTAGTCAGTTAATCTCACATGGCAGGCAAACACATAAATCACTACCATTATTTATCCCCTTTTTTAGGATATCAAAGAATATTAACCCTTGAAAACTACTGAGTAAGACAAAAGAGAAAAATCCAAAAAGATAGAGACCCAGATAGCCTCTAATTAAGCAAAACAAAAATAAATCAGAACAGAAAATATATGCATGCAAACTCAGGTGAATGTTTAAAAAGCCATCTTTTTTTTTTTTTTTTTTGGTGGCACTTGGGATGGAACCCTTCTACCTCCGGGCTACACTCCCAGATCTATTTTATATTTTTTTTAATTTGAAAACAGGGTATCTTAAGCCAGTGAGGCTGGCTTTGAACCGGCATGATCCTCCTGTCTCTGCCTCCCAAGCACAGGGATTACAAGCGTGCAACACCACACCCACAAAAATCATCATTTTAATAAGTAAAATGGCCTTAGTTTCTGTAGTAAAAAGCTATATTCTGCTGTAAATTTATATAGGTGCTTGCATAAGAAGACTTGTTTTTTTTTTCTTTTTGCCAGAGAAAGGGTAGAATTCAGAGCTCTAGAATCCTAGAACTGGATTTTAGTGTGTAAGACAACACCATTAGAAAATAAATTTATATTGAAGACTTTTACAAGAAACATTTAAACATTATCTAACTATGGGAGAAGTTTGTTTTGAGCTTGACCAGCAGTAGAATAGGCCTATATGTGAGATTTTATCAGTCAAATCATGGAAGGGATAGTTTAAATTGAGCATGTAGGTGGGCCCAGAGGTCCATACAGAGTGGAGAGTTAAAACTTCATCCCCTTGCCATGGCCTGAAACTGTCCAATGATAGTGATTGCAAGTTTTTAGAGAGTTCAGCTGTTCTTCAAAAGAAGTGGTTTCAGCTGTTTGCTATCTAGGTTAGAAGTGGTTTTCTGATTGCAACCAGAACCAGAATCAGGGTCTCCATCCTGGGGTCCCAGCTGAAGGAGTGATATGTGATCTGACTCCCTCATGCAGTTACATCTATATGCCAGATGCAGAGAAAATCTCTTGTTTTAATCATATGACTGTGGACCTGCTGTTTGAATTTCTGTGCTTCACTCAGCCCTCAGGGCCACACAAAAAATAATTGGGTGTATAATGACTTTTATGTGACCTTTATGCAGATTACTTTCCTAGCTGCTGTAGCATCAGTGCCTCAGACAGTGAGGCAATGGCTTTGCCCTCCACATACAGGTGGTTTTGTGCCCAGTACTAGAATAATGTAATTTTAGTGTGACCTGTGAGCTTTTAGCTGGACCAAATCATAATGCCAGCCACCTCAGTAATGGCTGTAGCATCTGTGGCTGCAGATATAATGGCAAAAAATGGCACCATCTTTTTATTTTTGTTTTTACTTGCTGTGTTTTGTTTTTTCCTCATCTCATTCAGGTACCACAGCTGTTGTGGCTTGCTGGCTCTTATTTTAAACCATGGAGGATCAAACTACCTGATCTGAGCCTGCATCAACCCATGGCAGAAGCCCAAGAAGAAAAAAAACCTTTTTTTTCTCTTTTGTCTTTCCCAGCTCATGCACCAAGACTGAAATGTAAGTGTTTCTTCTTAGAGTTCTCGTCCAGTGGATTTTAACATATAAAGTCCAAGGACTAGTGAGGAGTTTAGAAATATTAAAGTTTATTTTAAATCAAGGAAAGATAGAAGACAAAAGCAGCTTCCCTCACAATGTGGGGATACTAGAAAGAGAGTTACTTCAAAACTCTTGGTAAATTAGTTTTTAAACCTTTCTGAGATTCTCAATCTGCCATTCTATGATTGACCAGAATTGGGTTTTGGAGGACCAATGACTTTTGCACAATTAAAATTTTTAATTTAAATTGTTATCTTGTGGGCTGGCCAGGGCCCTGGTTTTTCAGTGCCCATGAGTCTCTCACTTTGCTGTTTGCCTCCTACGACCTCACAAAAAGCAATGCAGGTGGCCTTTTTTTCATTCTGTTTCTACATTGTCTGCCCTGCCTCACAAAGACAAAAATCATATAATCATATTAATATATTAATCATATATTAATTAACAGAAACATCATACAAGACAAGGAGTTTGACTATCACTACATATTTTCAATATAGCACTTGAAATTTTAGCAAGAGCTATTAGGTAAGAAAATAAAATTAAAAAAATACATTCCAAAAAACAAGTTATCTCTATTTGCAGATGAGTTGGCTTTATACATAGAAGACCAAAAAGAAAAATCAACAAAAGCCTTTTAGAGCTTATATAGAAATCTAGCAAAGTAGAAGCTTACAAAATTAGTAGCTTTTCTATATACCTATAATGAATCCACTGAAAAAGAAGTCAGAAAAAATAGTTATGTTCAGAATATGCTCAGAAACAATAAAATACCTAGAAAAAATTTTAAGAAGGTAACATCCTTTACAATGAAAATTATACATCCCAGATGAATAAAATTAAAAAGACATTAGAATATGCAAAGAAGTCCATGTTTTTGGATAGGAAGAATATTGTTAAAATGGTCATATTATTAAAATAATCTGCACACTCAATGTAGAATAAAACTAAACCTCTATTTCTCATCCTCCACCAAAGTAGACCAAAGACCTAGGAATTAGAACAGAAATTTTGCAACTGCTCAAATAATATGTAGAAACATTATTATGTAAGTACAGGTACCAAATTTCTCAATAAAACTCCTAGAGCTCAGAAAATTAGAGATAATAAATAAATGGCATACTATCAAACTAAGGTACTCATAATTAAATAATTTTTCCAAAGCGCCAGTTTTGGACATTGCACTGTGATCCAAACTTTTAGCATGTGAGACTTTGAGAAACATTCCAGATTCAAACTGCAATATTTTTTAGTCTTTCACGATTTTGTCACAGTTGATCAAAAGTAGTCATTTAATTTTATTGATGTTTCTAAATTTGGGTTTAAGCACTTGGTTAAATACAGTCTTCAAAAGAAGTGGTTTCAGAATAATATTAAATAAAGGCCTGGTTTCAGCCACAACTCCAAGAAACTCTCATACCTTTTCTTACAAAAAAGATATTTAGAGATCAAGATCTGGTTGTTAGGTGTGCTCATTGTTATAGGCATGCCATTGTTTTAATGTTCTTTTAGCAGAACCTACCATGTAGATATATGCATTCTAACTCATGCATAGGTATGCAACTATATTTTTGTATCTATGTATCTCACTAGATATTAAATATTATGAGGTAATACTGATAATTCTGATTTCAACCTAAACAACAGTGTTCCTTTTGGCCTATTCCGGTTTTTACAAACTCTGTTTTTCAGCAATTTTGTATGTTAGTGTTTTTTCCCCCACAGTTATTTTGTAATTGAGATATATTTATCTTATTCTGCGGTGTTGTATGCAGCTTTTATTGTTGTAAACCAATTTTACATCATTTGAAGAAGTTAGTTACTACACAGACCTGTACTACTTTAAAAAACTTAAACTTTTTATTTTGTAAACAGATATGGAATAGTAAAATTCTGTGCAATCAGAAGGGTTAGCATCATTTTATCTAGACTGATATTTTTGCAACTTTAAACAACTTTACAGACAATAAATAATGTCTGTTCAAATCAGTTTTATGATCTGTAAATGGAGAAATTAAACTAAATAATACTTAGGTTTTTTTTATTGTAGTTTACATTGGCTGTAGAGCTAATTGGAAACAATAGTTTGATCAATATTGTGTGAAAATCAAATAATGTGAACTCAATAGAATGTATTGACTTAAAACACCCTTTGAATTAAACCTTGGCTGTGATAATAAATAGCTGTATAACCTTGTATTAGATATTTATCTCTATCTCAGTGTGAGTGTGTGTGTGTGTGTGTGTGTGTGTGTGTGTGTGTGTGGTGTGTGTATGTGTGTGTATTTTGTGGTACAGCAAGGTATGAGCTAAATACCCAGCCTGCAGAAAATCCTTCTTTTTTTTTTTGAACAAATTTCCACTTTATTTTTATTGGTGCACTGTATTCATACATCATAGTGGGATACAAATTATTGTAGACATACATGCACACATCGCCCAGTCAGCCCCCACCCGATCCCTACCCCATTCTCTCCCCATCCCTCCTTCCCATGCTTGGCTTAGTGGTTGACATCTAGTATTATAGCAATTTATCCAAAATTAAAAATGATAATCTCACATAACAGTTTTGTTTGTCTGATACCAAGCTTTTGATGACTTAAAGATAACATTTCAATATTTCTTTTTACTTTCTTTCTTACCAGAGAATATTTTTTTTCTATTTTTTTAGGTGAAACTATCATATATTTATATATTTATTTTTCAGAAAAAAAATCTATCCTAATATGGAATATGGACTCTAGATACCCAAAACGATCTTGAAAAAGAACAAAGCTAGAAGATATATATTTTCTGATTTCAAAGCATATAAAGCTACAATAATTGAAAAAATGTAGTACTATTCTAAAGGCAGATCTATAAACCATTGGAGTTAAATAAAAGCCTAGAGCTAAATTCTTCCCTATATTGTCAAGTTATTTTTGACAAGGTTTCCACGAATATTTGGTGGTGGAAATAATAATCTTTTAACTAAATATTGTTGAAAAATAATAATTACATGGAAAAGAATAAAATTGGACCCTTACCTAATCCCATATACAAATATTAACTCAAACTCAAAATAGATAAAAGACCTAAATATAAATCTTAAGACTATAAACTTTTAGGAGAAAATCTGGGTCATAAAACCTCACAACATTGAAATTGGCAGTGATTTCTTGGATATGATTTCAATGGCACAGGCAACAGAAGAGTATACAAACTCCCTAAAAAAATATTGTATATCCAAAGACAATGTAAACAGAGTTAAAAGTTACTAATAGAATGGGAAAAAATATTTCCAAATGCTATATCTGAAGGTATATTAATATTCCAACTAGAAATCCTAAAAAATTAACAACAATAAAGGCAAACAATACCATTTAGAGATAGGTAAAAGACTAACATAAATAATGAATCTCCACAGATAACCAATCTTAGTTGTCTGTTGGATGGAAACTCTTGTTTCTCTGGTTCTGGTGTGTGTTACCTATTTCTTCTTTGTAGTTAATCTCTTTGAGTATTTTCTCTAGCGCTGGTTTTGAAGACATAAATTCCTTCAGTTTTTGTTTGTCATGGAAGCTTCTTATTTTCCCATCTAATTTGATAGAAAGTTTTGCTGGGTAGGAAATTTTTGGCTGGAAGTTGTTTTCTTTCAGAGTTTGGAATGTGTTACTCCAAGCACTTCTGGCTCTCCTGACTTGGTTTGGGAAGTCTGGAGTGATTCTAATTGGTTTGCCTCTGAAAGTCACTTGGCCCTTTGTTTTTGTTGCCTTTAAGATTCTCTGCTTGGCTTCCACATTGGTCATTTTGACAATTATGTGGCGTGGGAATCCTCTTCTCTGATCCTGTCTAAAGGGAGTTCTATAAGTTTCCTGGACCTGTGTATCAACCTCTTGCTCTATGTTTGGAAAATTTTCTACTATTACTTCCTTGAAGAGATTGTTGATCCCTTTGGTTTCACTTTCTTTTCCCTCCTCTATTCCAATTATTCTTAGGTTAGCTCTCTTAAAATGGGCTCATATTTCTTCAATATCAGATTCCTGCTGTCGGATATTTTTTTCTAGATTAGAGACTATGCGTTCATTTTTTGAATGATCATCTTCTAAGAGCGAGATTCTGTTCTCCATGTGGTCTAATCGGTTGTTTGTGCTTTGAATTGAGGCCTTTACTTCATTAATTGCATCCTTTATCTCTTTTTGGCTCTCTCTGAATTCTTTTCGAAGCACCTCTATTATTTCTACAGTTATTTTCCTGATTTGATCTTCTAGAAATCTCTGATTTTCTATTTTATCGGGTTATGATGTTGTGGGGTTGTAGGCATTCATTGCTCCAGTATTATTCCTCTTTCCCATGATTTTGGAAGTTTGTGCCTTCTCTGGGTTCTTCCTTTGGGTCAATATGACTTCACTTAAGGTGTTCTGGATCTCAAGTCATTAGTATCTCAGACCCTACTACTCCTTTACTGGGTTGTATCTCAGAGTCTCCGACCCAGAGAGTCGATAGAGGCTGCTTTAGACTGTGGGGGGTGCCAGGTTGCACGTTCTCCTATGGTGTGATATCTCTGCCACCGCCACTCCCCCACTGGGTCAAGTACCAGGGAGTACAGTACTGGGATTTCTCCTCTGTGGCCCGCAATTTGACTCACTGTTCTTGAGTACGCAGATGTAGCTGTACTGGACTCGGTGAATTCACTGCTGCTGCCACTGGTGGCAATATGGCGCTGCTGCTATGCCCTCGGCCGTTCTTCTTGGTTTTGAGTTCCACTCTGAATCCCTGCAGCGTGTGCTGAGCTCAGCCATTGGGAGCTTTAGATGCTCCCTGCGCCGAGAAATCGTGCCTGGCTGTTTCGCAGCGGCTCACCTTGGCTTGCTGTAGCCATCCGGTGAATTCGCCGCTGCCGCCGGCAGTATGGCGCTGCTGCCGTGTCCTCGGGCGTGAGGCCGGTGTATCTCCTCTGTGGCTCTGAGCTCTGTTCTCAGTCCGTTTTCTCTCTGGAGCCTGGTGATTTTTTTGTTTTTCTGGTGATGGTGTTTTCTGGCTATGAAAGGTGCTGATTTTGTGGTAATGGAGATTGGTTTTAGCGGGGCTCTTATGCCCCGCTTTTCTTGGTCACCATCTTCCTGGAAGTCCAGAAAATCCTTCTAAGATCACCTTTTTTTTCCACTCTCAGGTGTACCAATTTTTATTCATCTTAAATAAGCCAAACTCTTTTGAGCTTTTATAATTTTGCTCTTTGTCTTCCTTCAGTATGGGAATTTTTTCTATAGGGCTTTGGTAAAGTTCAAATTATTTCTGCTTAATTGTTCATTTTATTAGCATCCTATGGAGAGAACAAATTTTGAGCTTTTTTCTTTTGTTTATTTCCTTTTGTGTGTTGCAATTTGTAATTATTTGTTATATTCAAGTTGTTTATTCTCCATGCTTTCTGAAGTTTATGCTTAAAAAAGAAGAAACCTTATTTCTAATGCCATTGCTGAATCTGTAATGTGCATGATATTACTTTTCAAGCACTTCCCCAAAGCTATATTCCCAAATCTATAATGGGGTTTTGTTCTTAAAAATTTGAGTGTACTTCAAAAGCTTTTAACTCACTGACTATATCTTTTCCTTGAACTATTATCAGAGAATTTTTTTAGTATTATGTTCATCTTTTAAATTTTGTTCTAATATATGACTCATTTTTAATACATTTATTGGTGAATTATGATCTCACATAATAATGTAGTTCATAGTAATAGGGATTTTTTTAAGCTTTGATTTATTTATTTATTTATTTATTTATTTATTTTACATTTTTATTGATGCATTGTAATCATACATCACATTGGAATACAAGACTTGAAAGTATATGCAAGCACACATCTTGACTGGTGATTATCTTTGATACATTTGTTTACATACCTCCTAAGTTTTTTTTTTTTTTTTTGGTGGTATTGGGGTTCCTGGAAGCCCTTCTACCTCCGGGCTACACTCCCAGACCTATTTTTTACATTTTCATTTTGGAAACAGGGTCTCCTAAACCAGCGCGCGCGGCTGGCTTCGAACCTGCGCGATCCTCCTGTCTCTGCCTCCCAAGCTCGGGAATTACAAGCGTGCGCCACCACGCCCGGCTACCTCCTAAGTTTTAAAGAGGTTCCATCCTTCCCCATCCCATTCCCCCTGATTGGTCACCTTAATTGCTTCACTATAGGACCCTTTCTATAACTCGACCTCCTACTGTTACCCCTTTCCTCCTAGTTTTTGCTAAGTAGGGGAAGCATCTGGGTTTTATTTTCTGTGATATTTCTCTCTGCATGCCGCATTGCAAGTTCCAGTCCCACTGTGGATGGCCCCAGTAGTGTCCTGGCCACCTGGAAGACTCTGATCCTGACCTCTCTGGCTCAAGCACTGGCCTTCGCTTGTGGCAGTCTCCGATCCCAGCCTCGCTGACCCTGGCACCGGCCTAACCCCTTGGCAGGCTCTGATCCTGGCCTCAGAGGCCCTGCCTCACGGCAGGCTCCAATTCCAGCCTTGCTGGCCCCGGCACCAGCCTAACCCCTCGGCAGGCTCTGATCCCAGCATCGGAGGCCCCAGCACAGGCCTTGCCTCATGGCACGCTCTGATCACAGCCTCGCTGTCCCCAGCACCAGCCTAACCCCTGGGCAGGCTCTGATCCCGGTGTCGGAGGCCTCAGTAGTGACTTTGCCTCATGGCAGGCTCCAATCCCAGATTCTCTGTCCCTGGCACCGGCCTAACCCCTGGGCAGGTTCTGATCCCAGCCTCGCTGGCCCCGGTACTGGCCTAACCCCTCAGTAGGCTCCTATCCTAGCTTGGATGCCCCAGCACTGGCCCTGCCTCATGGCAGGTTCCAATCCCGGCTTTGCTGTCCCCGTCACTAGTCTACCCCTTAGCAGGCTCCAATCTGATCACCCTCCTCACCCAGCAGTTTGTCCCATTTTTCTGAGGGTGCATGGTGGTAGCATTCTGCCTCTGGGGTTATTTCTTCAAAAGTTCCAGGTGTAATGCATCAGATCTCTGCGTTGCCTGAGTACTGGCTGCTGCCACTGCCACTATCTCCACCATTTCAAATCTTTCCCAAACTCTTTTTCCACTCTGCATGTTGTCCAATGTTCCTAAGCATGCGCAAAGGTAGCATTCGAAGTTTGGGGTAATTTCTCCAGAAGATAAGGTTGGTAGGATCAGATTTCTGCCTCTCCCAAATACAAGTCTCTACCGCCATCACGGCGACCGCTTCCAACACTGCCTTCCTCCTAGGTCTTTGCTAAACTCACTCTCCTTACAGGTGATGTCCAGGATACTTAAGGATGTAGAGAAGAAACAGTCTTCCTTCGCGTGGAATTTTTCCAAAAGTTCCAATTCAGTTGGATAAGTTTTGTCTGCATCTCCAGTATCCTGGCAGTTGCCGTGGCCCTCTTGACCCCTCTCTGATATTTTTCTTTTCTTTTTCTTTTTCTTTTTCGTTTTCTTTTCCTTTTTTTTTTTTTAAATAAGAGAAGACAGTATGTGTGGTTTGAGGAGGTTGTGGGATCAGACACTCAGTAGCACTGTGGCCTGGGCCCCAGTTCTTCTGAAGGCCTGGTGTGCCCTGCGCGACCCTGCCTGGGGCCTAGGGTACTGTGGCCCAGGCCCCGGTGCTTCTGGGGATCCGGTGTGCCCCATGTGACCCTCACTCGGGGCTTGAGGCCTTGCGACCCGGGCCCCAGTTCTTCTGGGGGTCTGGTGTGCCTCACGTGACCCCTGCCCGGGGCCCAGGACCTTGCGACCTGGGCCTTGGTTCTTCCAGAGTTCCCAGTAATAGGGATTTTATTCACAGAGAACTTGGTGTGCCTCCCCACTTCCTCCTCACTTTTTCCCTTTTACATGCATAATATTGATAATAGAATTGGTATCTCACTTATTATTTAATTATTTATTTATTTATTTATTTATTTATTTATGTATATTTATTTTGTAGTGCCAGCGACTGAACCCAAGGGAATTCTACCTCTGAGCAGTACCCTTAGCTCTATTTTATGTTTTATTTTAAAGCAGGGTCTCACTAAGTTGCTGAAGCTGTCCTTTAACCTGTAATTGTCCTGTTTAAGCATAACAAGTCCTGAAATTACAGGCATGTACCACCACACCAAGCTGCCTAACAAGCTTTGAGAATGAGAAGAGCAACAAACATTAAGTCCATGTGCTCATATCTGTGGCCAGAGCCCAGCCCACAAAGAAAGCATGCTCTGGAGTCTCAGTTAACTAACTGGTACAAAAAAACCCAGGGTCTGAAAGGAACACAAAATTATAAAGAAATTTAAAAAGCAAAAGAAAGTACAGAGCCAAAAGGTCAAAGGCATTAGTCTTTGGGGACTAGAATTAAGGTAAAGGGTGCACTGTTCCTGGAAGAACTACAATACTAGATCAATGCCTGGAGTGAATGAAGCAAGTTCCTATTCCATCTACTAGATCTCAAAATCCATTTAATTTAGTTTCTATGAATAGAGGACATATCAGATAGTAAACTGATAAGAACAGATACTACACTTGATCTTAGTAAAAAGGGTGAGAAGCTATAATGATGTACTTTTGAGAATGATTTATGTTTTCTTAGAAAGTATATGCTTGTATTATGCATTTATTGAGATTAGCATTCTTTATCTTTTCACTGTTCAATTTATTATTCATGTTTCTCAAATGTGATATATCCTCTTGATGATTTTCTTCTGCCTTTTAAATGTTTATTTGTTGTATTGTATCATACATCTTAATGGAGTATAAGCTGGTAGAGGCATAAATCCACATAACTCATTAAGCACTTTCCCCAATTCCCAACCCATTTCCTCCCGCCTCCCTCCTCATGTTGGCTTAGTGATCCACTTAGATATGTTTATAAATGAACATCATGTACATTATGTGATTTCCCTCTTGTTCCCTCCCTTACTCCTCATTTAGGTCACCTTATTTGCTTAACTATGGTTTCTCCTTCTGTGTCTAGAGTTACTCCTATGATCCTTTTTCTCCCTAGTTTCTGCAAATAAGAAAGAGCATCCAATTTTTTACTTTTTATTTATTTATTTTTTTTGGTGGTACTGGGGTTCCTGGAAGCCCTTCTACCTCTGGGCTACACTCCCAGACCTATTTTTATAGTTTTATTTGGAAACAGGGTGTCCTAAGCCAGCGTGCGCAGCTGGCTTCGAACCTGCGCGATCCTCCTGTCTCTGCCTCCCAAGCGCGGGGATTACAAGCGTGCGCCACCACACCCGGCTAATTTTTTACTTTTTGTGACTGACTAATTTCAGCATACTGTTCTCCAATTCCATCTATTTATCTGTAAATGACATAATTTTATTCTTCTTCATGGCTGAGTAAAATTCTATTGTGTTCATATCTCATAGTTTTGAAATCTATTCAAGATTTTGAATATAGAACACTTGTGAATGGTCTATCTTTTTAGTTCACTTGCCCATTTTTTAATTGGGATATTTGTTTTCTTAGTGCTAGTTTCTTGAGTACTCTGTGCATTCCAGATATTAGTCCTTCAAAAGAGGAATAGTTTTCAAAAATTTCTCCAATTCTCTATGCTCCCTGTTTAGGTCCTTGATAGTTCCTTTTGCTGCACAGAATCTCTTCAGTTTAATGCAATCCCATGTACTGATCTTTTAGTTTCTTGTGCCTTTGAGGTCTTGTTGAAAAAGTTTTATCCTTTGCATATGTGTTGAGGTTTTGAACCTATGCCCTCTTCAAGGAGCTGCACAGTCTCTTCTTATTTCCAAGTCTTTGATCCATCTTGAATTGACTCTTGTGCAGGGTGAAAAGTAAAGTTTATTTCAATTTTTCTGTGCAAAATTAACCAGTTTTTCCAACTCCATTTTTGAAGAAACTATCTTTATTCCCGAGTAAGTTTTTGGCCCCTTGTCAAAAATCAATTGTCTTTAAGTTTGTGGATTTGTTTCTGAGTCTTCTATTCTGCTCCATTGGTCTATGTATCTGTTTTTGTGCCAATACCATGCTGTTTTTAACACTATGGCTTTTTTTTTTAGTATAGTTTGAAGTCCCATATTGTGATTCCTACCACATGGTTCTTATTGCTGAGAACTACTTTAACTATTATTGATATTTAGGATTTTCAAATGAATTGAAGAACTGATTTTTCTATGTCTGTGAAAAATGACCTTGGTAATTTAATGAGTATTCTGTTGAATCTGTAGTATATACTTTTGGAAGTATAGCCATTTTGGTAATATTTATTCTACTTATCCAAGAACATAGAAGGACTTTTCAGCCAGGTGTGGTGGCGCACGTTTGTAATCCCCGCACTTGGGAGGCTGAGACAGGAGGATCGCATGGGTTTGAAGCCATCCTCAGCTACTTAGTGAGTCTCTCAGCAACTTAGTGAGACCCTGTTTCCAAATAAAATATAAAAAAGATCTGGGAGTATAGCTAGAGGTAGAAAGCCTCTGGGTTCCACCCCCAGTACCACACAAAAAAAGGACTTTTTAACTATTAAAGTTTTCTTCAATTTTTTCAATGTTTCATAATTTTCTTTGTAGAGTTTTTTTTTTTAATCTCCCTGGTTAAGTTTATTCTTAGTATTTTTTTGTGGAATATTTTGGGTGAAAGTGTCTTCTGAATTTCTTTTGCAGTAAATTTTTGGTTGGCATACAGAAAAGATTCTGATTTTTTTAAGATTGATTTTGTGAATTTTTTTTATCAGTTCTATAAGCCTTTTTGTTGAGTTTGTTGGGTCTTCAAAATATATTATCATGTCTCCTGCAAAAAGTGATAGTTTGAGTTCTTCTTTTCCTTTTTGTACTCATTCTACTTTCTTTTCTTGACCTATTTCTTTGGCTCAAGTCTCAAGTACTATATTTAAGTGGTGATAATTAACTTTATTGACTTGTTTCTGTTTTTAGGGGAAATTCTTGAATTTTTTCTGAGTTTAATATAATGTTGGCTGTAGGCCTATTATCGATTGCCTTTATAATGTTGAGGTATGTTCTTTCTGTTTCAACTCTGGGCAGTGCTTTTAGCACTAATTAGTGTTGGATTTTGTTGAATGCTTTTCCAAGGTATGTTGAAATAATCCTGTGATTTTTTTTACATTGGTTCTCTCTTTTTTTTTGTTTGTTTTTGTTTTTGTTTGTTTTGAGGGTCTGCAGATGGAACCCAGAGACATTCAACCTTCAAGCTACAATCCCTGTCCTATTTTTTATTCTTTATTTTAACACAAGGTTTTACTAAGTTATAGAGGATCTCACTAAGTAGCTGAGGCTGTTTGTGAACTCTAATCCTTTGGTCTCGGCCTACCAAATGCTGGGATTACTAGCATGCACCACCATGCCTGGCTTACTTTGGTTCTCTTTATGTGATGAATTACATGAATTGTTTTTCATATGGTGAACCAGTCTTGCATCCCTATGACAAACCCTACTTGGTCATTGTGTATGATTTTCTTGATGTGGTTTTGAATGCGTGTTGCTAGTATTTTGTTCAGCAACTTTGCATCTAAATTTATCCACATTATAGGTCTATACTTGTCTTTCCTTGAGCAGTCTTTATATTTTTTGATAATAATGTGATGTTGGCTTCATAGAACATATTTGAGAGAGTTCTGTTTCTATTTTATGAACTAGATTAAAAAGTATTGGCCTTAGATCTTTTTATAATAGTTTATAAAATTCACTTAGGGAACCATAATGTCCTTGGTTTTTGTTTGATTGTAAGGTCTTTATTGCTGCTTCAACTTTTTTTTTTTTTTTTTTTTTTTTTTTGGTGGTATTGGGGGTGGAACCCAGAGGCTTTCTACCTCCGGGCTATACTCCCAGACCTTTTTAATATTTTATTTGGAAACAGGGTCTCACTAAGTTGCTGAAAGCCTCACTAAGTAGCTGAGGCTGGCTTTGAACCTTTGTGATCCTCCTGTCTCAGCCTCCCAAGTGCGGGGATTACAAGCATGCACCACCACGCCCAGCTGCTTCAATTTTTTGATTACTATGAGTTGTTTAAATTTTTTATCTTTTGCTCAGTTTAGGAAGATTGTATTTATATATAAAGTTGTCTGTTTCTTCCAGAGATTTCATTTTGCTGGGGTATAATTTTTCAAAGTATTTTTTGATAATCCTCTCGATTTTCATGCTGGTGGTGGTAATATCTTCTTTTCCATCTCTATTTGCGTAATTTGGTTTGACCCCCACCCCCTTTCTTTCTCTCTTAGCTAGGTTGGCTCATGGTTTATTTACTTTACTTTATTTATTTTTTTTTGAGAAACTACCTTTTGGTTTTGTTGATCTTCTGTATTTTTTTTTATATTCTCTACTAATTTCTGTCTTCTACTGGCTTTGGGATTAGACTGTTCCTGTTTTTCAAGGGCTTTGGGGTATGTCATTAGGTTACTTATTTGGTTATTTTCTGTTCTTATTTGGGTACTCAGTGCTATAAATCTTTCTTTTAATACTGCCTTCAAGGTGTCCCAGAGGTTTTGATATGTTGTATCTCTATTTTTATTTGTTTCTAATAATTTCTTAATTTTACCCCTTACTTCTATGATTTTTTTCCTCATTCAGTAGTGTGTTGTTCAATGTCCATATGTTCATATGTTTAATCTGGGCCTTCTTAGAGTTGATTTCTCATTTTAGTTTTTTGTGGTCTGAAAAGATTCAGAGGAGTATGTCAATATACATATTTTTAATTTGCTAGTGCTCACTTTGTTGTCCAGGATGTGATCTATTTTGGAAGATTCTGTGAACAGCTGAGAAAAATGTAAACTCTGATGTAGTTGGATGGAATATTTTGTATATGTCTAACAGGTCCATTTGGTTTATGTTGTTCTTTAGTTGTAAGGAATCTTTATTGACCTTTTGTCTAGAAGATCAGTCTAGTGGTGTGACAGGAGTGTTGACGTCTCCCATTATTATTGTACTGTAATCTATATGTGACTTAATGTCACAAATATTTTGTTTTATAAAAGTGGTTGTATCTATGTTTGGGGCATAAATGTTGATCATTGGTATGCACTCCTGATAGATTGTTCCTTTTATAAGTAACAACAGACCTTCTTTGTCTCTTCAGATGTTTGGGCTTGAGTTCTAATTTGTCTGATATTATAGTTGCTACTCTTGCTTATCTTTGAATTTCATTGGCATGGATTACCTTGTTCCAGGTCTTCACCTTTAGTTTTTGACTACTGTTACTTGGAAGGTTGTTTCTTGAAGGCAGAATACAAATGGATCTAGTTTTTAATCCATTTTGCCACAGTTTGCTACTTTATGTCTTTTTATTGGGGAATTAAGGCCCTTTATGTTCAGTGTGATTATTGAGAGATGCTTTTTAATTTGTAACATTTTTGCATTTTAACTTCTGTATAAGATAGTGTTTGTTCTTCTTTGCTTAGTTGTTTGTTTGATAGGAATTATAATTTTTTCTCATTTTTAGTTTATTATTGTTTTCTTCTTTGTAATTAATCTCTTTCAGTATTTTCTCTAGTGCTAGTATGAAAGACATAAATTCTTTCTTTCTTTCTTTTTTTTTTTTTTTGGTACTGGAGATGGAACCTAGGGGAATTCTACCTCGAGCTATTTCCTCAGCCATAGTCTTTCATATTTTATTTTGAAAAAGGGTCTCACTGAGTTGAGGAGGGCTTTAGTAGCTGAGTTTGGCCATGAACGAATGGTTCTCCTGTTTCAGTCTCCCAAGTACTGGGATAACAAGAATGTACCACCATGCCCAGCTTTCAGCTTCTTTTTATTGTGGGGAATTTATATTTTCCTATTGAGTTTGAGAGACCATTTTGATGAATAGAAAATTTAGGCTTTAAGTTGTTTTCTCTCAGAGTGTGAAATATGTTGCTCCAGGCTCTCCTTGCTTTTATGACTTGGTTTGGAAAGTCTGGAGTGATTCTAATAGGATTTCCTCTGAATATCACTTGGTCTTTTGCTTCTGTTGCCTTTAAGATTCTTTGCTTCTACATTAGTCTGTTTCAAATAGTTGGCTTTTTTGCTAGAGGTCTTTGGTAATCCCAGCTTGCTGAAGCAAGATGATGCCACCATGGCACCTGTGTCCACTGCCATTGGGGTTGGGCAGGGTGATTTCCTGCTCTCCTATCTGTGTTCTACCTTTTATTTTTTTTGCCACCTTTCAATTCTTAGTGCTCTGTTTAAATTTATGCTGTTTTTTTTTTCTTTGTCAGAATGCTGCTTACATGGTGATTAAGATTGAGTGTCAGCAGGACTGATATGTGCTGCTTTCCTTCGTTGCTGTCTTCATTTTCTTCTCTTGATGACCAAAGCAAGTGAGTTAAAAAAAAACAATATGATAGTATAATTTTTTATAATTGTCTTTTGGACAGTTTTACTATTTTAAAATTTTGAATTCACATTATTAGGTTCATTTCTAATTATAGTTGCTTTATTTTCTTTATAACTCAACTTTTTCTCATTATGCAATATCTTATACATAGGGTGCCTTTAAAATTAAGGTGAATTATATCATTTATTAATATAGCTATACCATTTTGTGGATGGTTATTATTTTCATGGCATATGTACTTTCAGTCTTTCTACTATAAATACATTTTGTATTCATATGTTTTTTATGTGTGTCAATAACAGCATGTATTCTTCAATCAGTCTAAAATCACTGGGCATTTGATTCATTTTATTATAATGAATAACTGATAAACTAATGATTAAATGATCAGTTTAATATTTTATGCACTTCATTTTCTAATTTGTTCTACTATATTTTGTATTTTTTAAGAATTCTACAACAAATAAAAAGTACTGTGATTTCTGAGGAAAATAAAACAAAAAAATGTGAGCCAAGTGGCATTTCCACCTTACTGCCTGAAAGCAGTATTCAATCTATTGTAGAATAAAAAATCAAACAGTAATGTGGAATAACTGATTTGAGAAAATGAATTTAACATTCAGGACAATGTAACTAGAGTTTATAGAATAGTGTGTTTGATTGGAAGTAGTTACATTGAAAAAAAAGAGCCTTCATTGATCCACAGGAGCTGTAGATGATGGAAAGTTTGTTAGAATCTATGTAGCTAGTATATAATACTTGTCAGGGCCCACTCGGCTGGACCGAGATGGTACCCAGGCTTGTTGCCAGCGTGGATTCAAGATGGCGCCTAGGCTTGCAGCCAAGTCATGAGACTCACAAGATGGACGTCTCCTTGAGCATGCGCAGTGTGCCATGCTACGTGCCTGCAGAATGATCAGTGATGCAAAGCCTCATGCTATCACCAGCCTGCCTATGAGAGAGTCAGAAGTGTGCATGCCCTAGCTGTGGAAATCTTGGGGTTGGTAGGGAATAGAGGGAGGGATTATGATGCTGATATATATTGTGCTTGCTGTACGCATTGAGAAGGAAGAAGAGACATATTATTGAGACATAGTAAGGATCCATTAAAGAAGAATTTATATTTCAGCTGAAGAGGTGTCTGTGTCGTTCTCTAAGCCCCTGCGGGTCGGAGTCTTAGGGACGATAAGTGGTGCCAAAACCCGGGAAAAACAACGTAGCAAAAAGTTTGCAGGTAAGCAACAAAATAAGATAAGGCTCGCGGATAAGCGAGGGACAGCTGTGAAGATTCACAGGAAATTGCGACGATAGGTTCGCAGGAAATTGCGACGATAGTTTCGCAGGAGATTGCGACGATAGGTTCGCAGGAGATTGCGACGATAGGTGTGTAGGAGTTTGTGACAAAGTAAAACTTATCATGGGGTCTAAGGTTGCCACCATAAAGGTCAAAGAGGCTCTTTGTAACATTCTGTCTAAGGGAGGAGTGAAAGTGAAAGCAGCCACTTTAGAAAATTTTCTTAGCACAGTTAAAGCGGTAGCTCCATGGTTTTTGGAAGAAGGATATGTTAACACTTCTCAGTGGAAACGTCTTGGTCAGGATCTTCTTAAGGCCGATGCCGAAGGGGCTCTCCCACCTGGGACATTGGCTATCTGGAGTTTAATTAAAGCATGCCTGACAGATAAAACAGGAAGGTATCGTCAAGTTCTGGCTGAAGGCTCTAATGCTTTAGAGGAAGCAAAAGAAGAGATTTCAGAGCAAGGTCAACAGGCAGATTCTCACAGGGATGAGGAGTCCTCTGAAAGCAACTCCTCCAATTCCTCCGAGGAACAAGAGACATGGCCTGTTCCACCAGAAAGAGATAAGGAGGAAGAAGCCTTGTTAGAATCTTGGCGCAGGTTCCAAATGTCTTATAACAGAAAAAAGAAATATCCTGTACCTTCCGCTCCTCCCCCTCCCTCTCCTAGTCCGCTGCCATATCTTACTGAGAAAGAAAAGTCTGATAGGCAGAAGACATCTGAGGCTAGTCCGTGGTCAGAGATTTTGCCTACACCAGGAGCATTTCCTGTATTTCTTGACCAGAATCAGCAAAGGTATCATGAGCCATTAGATTGGAAGGTTGTTCAAAGATTAAAAGAAGCTGTGTCCACATATGGAGTGCAGGCTTCATTTACCTTGTCACTGGTAGAATCCTTTGAAAGGTACTCCATGACTCCAAGTGATTGGACAAATTTGTGCAGGGCTGTGTTGTCTGGTGGAGCCTATCTTAATTGGAAGTCAGCCTATATAGAATATTGCTCTGATCAAGCTCGTGTTAATGCTCAGACAGGGAAACCTGCTTGGAATTTGGATATGCTAATGGGACAAGGACCATTTGCTAATAATCAAAATGGGTACCCACAGCAGGTGTATGGGCAGATTAATCAAGCAGCATTAAGGGCGAGATCTCGGTGGGATGTAGATTGAAAGCCTCTTCCTCCACCACAATCAAATGGTAGGCCAAAAAATGGGCAGAGGGGCCCTGTGCCTCAGGGCCCTAAAATGTATGGGGCAATTCAACAGGAGACAGGGAACGCAGGACCACAGATGAGGCAGGTGCCTCGATTTCAGCAGCCTCTCCCACCATACGGAGAGCAACCCCAGGGAGTGCAGGATTGGACGTCTGTGCCACCGCCCGACTCATATTAACCCCTGAAATGGGAGTTCAAAAAGTAGATTCAGATTTTCATGGACCCCTTCCTTCTAATACTGTAGGACTGCTTCTAGGCCAAAGTTCTACTACCTTATCGGGTCTAGTGGTGCATCCAGGAGTTATTGACCAGGACTATATGGGCAATGTGAAAATATTAGTTTCTTCCCCTCGTGGGATTTCTGTTATAAATGATGGAGACCGAATTGCTCAGATAATTCTGTTGCCTAGTAAACATTCTCTTTTTCCTAGCCAAAGACAGGCAAGAAAAGATAAGGGCTTTGGTTTTACAGGTCCTCCTGGAGCATGGCTCACTATGGACATGGGGTCATGTCCCATGTGTCAACTCACCATACAGGGAGTCTCTTTTTGGGGTTTCTTGGACTCAGGTGCAGACCGTAGTATCATTAGATTATCTGAATGGCCAAAAGATTGGGGATTACAACAGACAGATCAATTACTTAAGGGGTTAGGATATGCAAATAGTCCAAGCTGCAGTGCTGTTCACCTTAATTGGGCAGATCAAGAAGGTCATTCAGGGACATTCCAACCTTTTGTTCTGGAGCTTCCTGTATCCTTGTGGGGACGAGATGTACTGCAACAAATGGGAGTAAAATTGACTACTGAATCTGTATATAGCCCTCAAAGTCAACAACTTATGCATAATGCAGGCTATTCAGGGACAGGCAGGCTAGGCCGATTTGAACAAGGTCGAAAGTCCCCTGTTCCCATGATGGGAAGAAATAATCCCAAAGATAAAAGAGGACTGGGTTTTTCTATGGGGCCACTGAACAATTAAAGATTAAATGGAAAACAGATGTGCCAGTGTGGGTCTCTCAGTGGCCCCTTCCTAAAGAAAAAGTTACAGCAGCCCACGAACTGGTACAGGAGCAGTTATTGGCAGGACATTTACAGTCCTCCACATCTCCATGGAATACACCTATTTTTGTTTTCAAAAGGAAATCAGGTAAATGGAGATTGTTACATGATCTCCGAGCAGTAAATAAGAGTATGGAGATCATGGGACCAGTGCAATTGGGGCTACCAGTTATATCGGCCCTCCCTGCCATTTGGCCCACTGTTGTGTTGGACATCAAAGACTGCTTCTTCTCTATTCCACTGCATCCTGCTGATACCCCTCGATTTGCTTTTACAATACCGTCCATTAATCATCAGCAGGTGGATCAAAGATATGAATGGACAGTACTACCACAGGGTATGGCTAATAGTCCCACATTGTGCCAAATATATGTAGATAAAGCCCTACAATCTATTAGGAGAGAATTTGCCTCTTCCATGATTTGTCATTATATGGATGATATTTTATTATGTGCTAAAACCCCGGAAATTTTGGATGATATGCTTATAAAAACTATACTATGTCTTAAACAATGGAATTTAATTATAGCTCCAGAAAAAATACAACAAAGAAATGTTAAACAATACCTTGGCACCAAATTAGAAGATACTATTATTCGTCCTCTTAAGGTTAGCTTGAGGGTGGACAATTTACAAACTTTAAATGATTTCCAAAATCTTTTAGGGGATATAAATTGGATTCGACCATATTGCAGGTTTAGTAATGCTGACCTTAAACCTTTGTTTGATTTGCTAAAAGGGGATTCAGATTTATTTTCTTCACGATCATTAACACCTGAGGCACGAGCATGTATTCAACTCGTAGAGGAAAGATTATCTGAAGCACAAGTAGATCGTATAGATTATCAGAAAAAACTGCTCTTATGTATTCTTACCACAGATCTCACACCAACTGGAGTGTTGTGGCAAGAGGGTCCCATAATGTGGGTACACCTCCCTCATTCTCCCAAAAGAGTGTTGCCATGGTATTCAGCCTGTGTTGCGCAAATAATTATTAAGGCATTAAAGGCAACTCTGACTGCATTTGGAATGCAGCCTGATCTTATCATCACTCCATATACTAAAGAACAGCTTGCCACTCTAGCTGCCACCAATTCTGACTGGGCCATTGTCCATGAAATGGCCACAGGACAATTCGATAATCATTATCCGCAACATCCATGGCTCAGGTTTGTTTTGGCTCATCCTATTATTTTTCCTAAAATCACTTGATCTGCACCGATTGCTAGAGCGCCAAATATTTTTACAGATGGATCCAAAGGAGGTATGGGAGTGATATTCAAAGAAGGTTCAGATCCACAAACTTTTCTTTTTCCCCATTCATCAGCACAGGCAGTAGAGATTTTGACAGTGATTCAAGTATTTATGCTCTATGATTCCACTCCATTCAATTTAATTTCAGATAGCTTATATGTGGTACAGGCACTTAATAGCCTTGAATGTGTAGGACATATTAAGGGACAATCTACTATTCTTTTATTATTGGCTAAGTTACAACACTATATTTGGAACTGAAAATGTTCCTTCTATGCAACCCACATACGAGCTCATTCAGGACTTCCTGGACCGCTTGCTGAAGGCAATGCTATTGCAGATTTTCATACTCGAACTGTACTTATTTTTTCGAATGAAGACAAAGTGTTACAGGCTCAAGAATTTCACAATAAATTTCATGTAAATTCCCAAACGCTGAGACTAAAATTTAAAATCACTAAAGAACAAGCTCAACGCATTATATTGCAATGCAAAAATTGTTTGACATTATTGCCACAGCCTACTACGGGAGTAAATCCTCGAGGTTTGTGACCTCTTCACCTATGGCAAATGGATGTCACGCATGTTCTTGAATTTGGCTCTCTTAAATATATACATGTTTCCGTGGATACATGTTCCGGAGTTATCTTTGCCTCTGCTCATACTGGAGAAAAGGCCCAACATGTAATTTCCCATTGTCTGCAGGCTTTTGCTGCCTGGGGCATCCCTCACCAAATTAAAACTGATAATGGACCTGCTTATGTTTCTCAGAGATTTTCTCATTTTTGTGCCCAAATGGCTATACAATTAAATCATGGATTACCATATAATCCACAGGGCCAAGGCATAGTAGAACGAGCCCATGCCACTATTAAATCTACTTTAATAAAACAAAAGGGGGAATAGGGGCTCAATGGACCACACCAAGAGATAAACTAAATCTTATATTATTTATTCTAAATTTTTTAACGCTGGATGCCAATGGACGATCAGCAGCGGAAAGACATTACAGGCCTCATGAGCGCTATGCAGGGCAAGCAATGTGGAAAGATATTCTTACAGGAGCATGGAATGGTCCGGATCCAGTGCTAACGTGGGGTCGAGGGTCGGTGTGTGTTTTCCCACAGGACAAAGACTCGCCGATTTGGGTTCCTGAAAGATTGGTGCGCCATGTACAGGAACCAATGGAAGATGCCAAGCAACAAATGGATATGGCTAACTCTGTTGGTAATGTTCAACATTGGAATGGGTGAAAAAGATCTTTGGGGAATTATTTCTGCTTTCCCTCTTCCTTTACCTGTATCTACCACTGCTACCATTTTTCCTCGGTTCTTTACGACCAATAGTTCCTTAAATTTGCCCTGGATTCCCTTTGATGAAGAAATTAGACCTTATGCATTTTTTAATATAACTTTAAGTGGCAGTTTATGTTTTTATGCTAATAAAATTTTGAATGATACCTATGATAGTCCTAATCCATGTGTGCAGTTATATAATCAGACTATGGGAAAATTTCAGCCATTTAATGATTCCAGTCCCATAGGAAATGTTACTGTTTTAGAAGGATATGCTCCTTTAGCATTTTCTAGATATGAACATCCCGAAAATAAAACAGCTCCTTTGCAGCCGCGGTGGGCTCCAAAATGTTATAACCCATGTAGCTGGCCATTTAAATGGACTGATTGCCAAGACTCTAAGGTAGTCTGGGCCTCTTCAGGATATGATTTAAGTTTTTCTCCAGACATATCTACTATGCACAATCATATTTGGGCAGGATATAATTATACATATCAAAATCCTATACAGTATAAGCCACCCAATCCTTTTAATATTTGGCTTCTCTGTGAGATAGCAGGAGGCTGTACTGATATAACAGCTAAGTCTATGATTTTAGGGGGAAGTGTAAAAAATTGCAGCTATTCTCAGAATTTTTCTGATACTTTTAAGGATAGCGTCAAAGTAAATTGTTCAATTGGACCACAACTCCCGTTTGGACCCACTCCTGTTTGTGTAAGTACTCCATTTTTTTGGCTTGTTTCTAATAGTTCCTTGGTTAATGATAGTCTAGGTTGTTTTATTGATACCTGTTTTCTAACTTTCTGCTGGAATGCTTCTATGCACCCTTGGGCAGTAGTAATGCGACTGCCTATAGCAGTTCCTTGGCCAATAAGAGTGGATGTAAATTCCCTTCCAGTTTTGCTGAACCGAGAAAAGAGAGATTTTGGAATTTCTGCTCTTATTGCTGTAATTGTGGCCTCTGTGACCGCAGCAGTTACAGCTGCTGCCACTTTGGCAACGTCTATAAATACTGTAGCCACTATGAATGCCCTATCCTCACATGCGGCTACTGCCATGGCTCAGTAAGCTCAAATAAATGGACAACTTAAAGCTGGCATATTAATGGTAAATCAAAGAGTAGACCTGTTACAAGAACAGGTTGACATTCTAGGGCAAATGGCCATGGTACCATGTATTCATAAATTATCTGGATTATGTATAACATATGTGCAGTATCAGAATTTCTCCCATGCAGGTAATTTGTCTCGGCAATTAAGCAAGATGCTTCTAGGGACTTGGAGCCGTGAATTTGAACACACCATGATTGAGCTTCGAGCGTCCATCGTTGCAATTAATTCTATCCGTGTAGAAGTCGCCACAGTACAACAATGGATGGACTTGATACATGGAACATTGGGTTTCTTAAAAGATTGGGGTGGCATGGCATTCTGGGCATTCTTGCTGGTGGTAGCATGCTGTTTCCTGATTGGATATATCAGGCGAACTCGACAACGCACTCTGCAACAACAGCACATATTGGTGCAAGCTATGGCAGCCCTTGAAGCTGGCTCATCTCCCCATGTATGGCTCAGTATGCTGGATCGGTAGTCAGTGACGGGTAAGATCGTCCCTGAGACCATATCAACCTAAGACAGGGAAACAATCATGCTATTGTTCTCCCAATGACGGGTAAGAATGGTCCTTGAGGGTCGACAACCTAAGACAGGCACGATCTTGAGTCTTATTTTAATAAAACAAAAAGGGGGAGATGTTGGGGCCCACTCGGCTGGACCGAGATGGCACCCAGGCTTGTTGCCAGCGTGGATTCAAGATGGCGCCTAGGCTTGCAGCCAAGTCATGAGACTCACAAGATGGACGTCTCCTTGAGCATGCGCAGTGTGCCATGCTACGTGCCTGCAGAATGATCAGTGACGCAAAGCCTCATGCTATCACCAGCCTGTCTATGAGAGAGTCAGAAGTGTGCATGCCCTAGCTGTGGAAATCTTGGGGTTGGTAGGGAATAGAGGGGGGGATTATGATGCTGATATATATTGTGCTTGCTGTACGCATTGAGAAGGAAGAAGAGACATATTATTGAGACATATTAAGGATCCATTAAAGAAGAATTCATATTTCATTTGAAGAGGTGTCTGTGTCGTTCTTTAAGCCCCTGCGGGTCGGAGTCTTAGGGGACGATAAATACTTTTTTCTAAAGTACAGATATCCCCAAATATCATTGCTCACCCTATGATTTTATAACCTATGATGACATGATAACAATATGACATGGTTCACTATACTTAGAATCTAAAATTTAGATCTTTTAAAGGATAAGACATATGTGGTATCTTTCATAATGCTGGGTGGCAGCAGCAAGCTGCAGCTCTCAGTTTGAATGATAATGTTCCTTGTAGTGTACTATGTTGCTAATCTATGGTATTCATTAGCAGTAGGTGAGATATATTAAATGTACTTTCTATTTATGATGCTTTTGGGGTTTGATGGGTTTATTGATATGTATCTCATTTAAGTCAAGTTGTATTTACATTACAATAAAAAACAAGAAGTAACAACTCACATTGCTACAAGTGAAAATGATTTCAAAATGTAAAGGTAAAGCAAGGACAATTTTACATGCAATGGGAGAAAATTTATGATCAATATAATTGAGTTTTAATCATTTTTTTTGTAATACTGGGGATAGAACCCAGAGGCTTTCTACCTCCGGGATATACCCCTAGACCTATTTTATATTTTATTTAAACTTAGTCTCACTAAGTTTATTAGAGCCTCACTAAGCTGCTGAGGCTGACTTTGAACTGTCTTATCCTTCCATGTACTAGGATTACAAGCATGCACAAGCATGCCCAGCAGCTTAATAAATTTTTAAAAAAGTTTTCAGGCAGATGATAAGAGACAATAGGGAAAGATTTACATCTACCTAATAAAATAAGTATTATGAAGCATTATGAGAAATGGCATAGATGTAAGTAAATATAGTTGATGTTCAACTTTACGCTTTAATGAAAGATAAGCAATAGTAATATATATTTTGTTTTTCATAGTATTATTAAAATCAACCACAAAACAACAGAGTGAGATGTGAAATGAAAGTAATACTGGAAAGTTCTTGCAATATATGTAAAAATATGTTTTGCTGGGAAGATTATAAGGAGTAAAAAATGTGTATTTTAAATCTTACTTCAGCAAATTGTAAAATTTTACAAAGAGGACTATTAGCTGTAAGTTAATATTATTAGTTTCTATTAGTAAGCCATTACTAAAGTTACAACACTGTCAAAAATATACCTAGTTAGTCCAAAATAAGGCAAGTAAAGGGAAGAGATAAATAAGAAAGAGACAGAACTGATAGAAAATTAATAGCAAAAGGGACTCAAACATATCAGTAATTGTAGCAAATACATATAGTCTAAGTCCAATTAAAATAAAGAAATCAACTTATCAAGAGAGTAATCCTTGTTAACTTATCGAAACATCCATTTATCATTCCTTGTCTTAGTTTAGGGTATAATAAAAAGAATATAGAATATAATTGGTGGCTGAGACAGGAAATATTTATTTCTCACAGTTCTGGAGGCTGGGAAGTGATAAACAGTGAAGGTGCCTAAAGATCAGGTATCTAGTGAGATAATTTTAATAGTTTTTTTTTTTATATATGTGTGTGTGTTTTTGTGGTACTAGGAATGGAACCCAGGGGCATTTTGTCTTCAAGCTACACCCCCATTCCTACTTTATATTCTTTACTTTGAAACAGGATCTCACTGAGTTGCAAAGGGCCTCACTAAGTAGCTGAGGCCATTCTCAAAGCATGATCCCCTGTCTCAACCTCTAAAATGCTATTACAAGTGTGCACCACCCTACTTGGCTCAATTGCTTTTAAGTATTAGTTTTACAACACCTTATACTCTCACATAGTAGAAGGTGGAAAGAGATATAGAGAGAACTTTCTTTTTTCTATTCATTCAAGAACCATCATGTGAACTTTACCATTACAATTTAATTACTTTACAAAGGCCCCATCTAAAAATATAAAAAAATGGAGATTAGAGTTCCAAAACTTACTTTTTTAAAATTTAATTTTGCTGAAGAATTTGGAATGTAGCTTGAGGGTAAAATGTCAAAAACAAAGAAAAATTAAAAAAAATAGGAAGGCAGATCTAGGATTTAATGTTAAACTTCCTGAGTACTGCTTCAGAGGCATCCTAAAATTATTAGTATTTTTTTCATGCCCATTGACTTCTAAATATTTCCTAAGGGCCTGAAACTATGCCAAGAATATTTTTTCATCAAAATAAAATTTAACTAGAAATCAGTTAAAAATAAAAATTATTAAAAAACAAGGACCTATGTGCATGTATGTGTTTATCATATTAAACTTTACTATGATGTATAATTGTTACATACTAATAAATAATTAAAATTTCAAAAATTTAAAATAATAAAATAAAGCAGCACATCTTTAAATGAAGGAATGGGCATGAGAATTTTTCATCTTTTTTTGGCACTGGAAATTGAGCTCCAGGACATTCTACCTCCAAGCCACACCCCATGATGCCCTTTCTTATTTTATTTTTATACATTTTTTATACATTTTAGTCTCACATCACTTTGTAGCTTAGAGTAATAATGACTTACATACTCGCTCACAATACTTGAGCTTCTTCTTTGTCTCTTCCCACTCTCTTCACTATTTATGAGGTTGAGATTGGCATTGGTATTCTCACACATGTACATTATGTCAATGAAAGTAATATTTTTCACAAATTTTTCCTCCTTCTTCCCTAGACAACCTCATTCATTTCACTGTTTTTTTTTCTCCATTATCTAAAGTCCCTCCTCTGTCCCAATTACTCCTTAGCTTTCACATATAATAAAAAACCTATGATCATTCACTTTATGTTACTGACTAATCTCACTATAATGTTCACCTGATTTATCCATCTTTCTGCAGATGACATAATTTTGTTCTTTTTAATTACTGAGTAAAATTACATGTGTACACATCCCAAATTTTGTAATCCATAAATCTGTTGGTAAACACCTAGTTTGGTTTCATAATTTGGCTATTATGAATTAATTGTGCTGCTATAAACATGGCTATGTATATATAACTATAGCATTCTGATTTGGTACCTTGAAAAGATACACAGGAATAGTATATTTGGAGAATATGGTGGATCTAATTTTAGTTTTCTGAGAAATCTGCCACTGATTTTCATGGCAGTCGTACTGATTTAAAATCTTACCAATACTGTGGAAGAGTTTCTATTTTCCTACATTGTTGTCAACATTTATTTTTTGACTTCTATATGATTACCATTCCAATTGGGGTTAGATGGTATGATAGATATAAAATGCTTCAAGAGCTCATAAATTAGTATTTGAAGTTGATGTAGTTGAATCATTAGAATTTTAATCCCAGCAGGGATTAATTCATTATGATGGAATTATATGGGTGGTGGTCTAGGTTGGTAGGGTGTGGCTGTAGAAATTGGGTTCCTGGGGGTGAAACTTTGGTAAATACATGTGGTTTCTCTTTACTTACTCACTCTCTTGCTTCAAGCCCCCATGATGTGAAGAGAAAAGCCTTGCACTGTTGGGGTGTGTGCATACAGAGCCTAAAGAGATGCAGCCTCCCTCGGCCTGAGCGGCCTGCAGGCTAAGGCAAAGCTTTAGGTAAAGTTTAAGAACTTCCACAGTAAAATGATTCAGCAGAAAAGGGGCTAAGATGGTGCCTGGAGGAAGCTACGAAGGCGTGGTTTCCCCATTCATTATGGGTGGGGAGACTGAGCAGTTTTTCTCTTTTTATCTTTAAAGGAGCTTCCGCACACATGAATGGCTCATGTACTGGCCTGGGATTGGCTGTGAACTATGTGCTAGTGATATTTATCCTGATAGGCTAGGCTATTTCCCATTGGAAATTTCCCTCGTGGTTTTGTGCTATATATATATGTTGCTTGAAGAGGAATAAATGAGATCTTGCTTGACTCAACTCCCGGCTCGTGTGTGAGTGTGTGTGTGTGTGTGTGTGTGTGTGTGTGTGTGTGTGTGTTTGAGCCGTCAGCACTCAACCTTCCTGATAAGCTCTGCCACTGGTGGGCAGGACCCTGTCATTGCACTCTACCTTTTTCTACTTTTTGCTGTTACGTTCTGAGACCTACAGTTCCTGGTCTCACATTAACTGAATCCTAAATCTTTGAGATAATAAATCTTTCATCCTCTAAGTTACATGGCCAAGGCTTTTTGATTATAGCTGTAAGCGTGCTGATGAATACAGATAAAATCTCAGTGAAGTGCTAATGACATTGAACATTTTTTTCATGTGCTTATTGACAATTTGTATTTCTTATTTTGTGAAGTATCTGTTTAGTTCAGTTGTTTATTTTTTGATTAAATTGTTTTTAAGTATTAAGCCTTTTAAGTACTTTGCATATTAGCCCTCTATCAAAGGAATAGCTGGCAAATATCATTCTGTAGGCACTCTCTTTAGACTTTTTTTTTTTTTTTGGTGGTATTGGGGTTCCTGGAAGCCCTTCTACCTCCGGGCTACACTCCCAGACCTATTTTTACATTTTTTTTTAAATTTGGAAACAGGGTCTCCTAAGCCAGCACGCGCGGCTGGCTTCGAACCTGCGCAATCCTCCTGTCTCTGCCTCCCAAGCGCGGGGATTACAAGCGTGCGCCACCACGCCCGGCTCTCTTTAGACTCTTGATCATTTCTTTTTTCTTTTCTTTTTTTTGTGGCATTGGGGATGGAACCCAGGGATATTTTATCTCTGAGCTACACCCCAGCCCTATTTTTATTTATTCTTTATTTTTGGAAACAAGGTCTCACTGAGTTGCAAAGGGCCTCACTAACTAGCTGAGGCTGTCCATGAACTGTGATCCTCCAATCTCCACCTCCCAAATGCTGGGATTACAAGTGTGCACCACCATGACTGGCTTTGATGGTTTCTTTTGATGAAAAGAAATCTTTTTAATTTGATTCTATTTTATTTACTAATTCTTTTAATTTTCTGAGCTCTGGGAGTCATATTGAGGAAGTTTCTGCCTGTGCACATATGTTGTATCTTTGGGCCTATGCCCTCCTCTAGTAATTTCAAAATTTTTGATCTGATTTCTAGGTCATTGAACCATCTTTAGGTGATTCTTATGCAGAGTGATGGGTCGGGATTTAATTCAACTTTTGTATTTTTTATTTTGAAACAGGTTCTGGCTAGGTTGCTGAGGGTTTCATTAAGCTATTAAGCTGGCCTTGAACTTGCAATATTCCTCTGTCTCATTCTTCCAATTACTGGGATTACAGGCATGAGCCACCACATCTGTGTTCTAAACTTTAATCTTTTACAAAACTACAATAAAAGAGCAAACACACATCAAAGTAAACAGAAAATGAGAAAATAATAAAGAACAGATTAATAATTGATTAAATAAAAATAAAAATACAATAGACAAAATTAAGAAACCAAAAATTGGTTATTGTAAGAATCTAGCATGGTTCCCAATGATTCCTACTGAGAACTCATCACTCTCACACGCTGGCCATTTCATTTACATAGGATAACTGTGCTACTGGGTTTCCCTTGGCAAGTCTGTCTTTCTGTCTGTCTGTGTTTGTCTGTCTCTCTGATCCTGGATCTCACTTTCCCAGTCTTTACAAGTCCTGCTAGCAGGTGCCAAGACTCCTAAAGGCTCTTGCTCATGGCAAGATATGGGTGACAGCATTCCATCTCACCTCTCTTCTACTTGTTGGCTTGCTTTGGGTCTGGGGATGCCCACTACCTATCACTCCAACCACACTTTCTATGGGAACTGTCCAGTCACATATTCTCTCTGATTTTTCTCTTGGATGTCTGCGTGCTAATGACATTTTCTTTCTCCTTTTTCTCTCAATATGTAAAAGAACTTTACTTTGTAGCCATTCAAAAGAGAAGAACTATACAAAACCAGCCACTCTTCTTAATTTCATGGGGCCAAAAAGTCACTGAGTATCTCCCTCCAACACGCAAATCTCTCTTCCTTCAGTTATTTATCTAGGCTTCCACTTCACACCATCCCACAAAACCATTAGAGTCAACAGTAAAAATATCTTATTTCCTTACTTCCCCTACCCAAGACCAAGGGAAAAACACTTTCCATTTTAAGACTGACAGGGTTCCTCTGGGCATGGATTCTCTATTATTCTCTGTGAGAATTACCACTATATGAGGCCAAAAGAGGTCTCTTGTTTGAATCTTTCTTACAACCTAGAAATTGCCTCTACATCAAATTACAACAAACTCTATGTACAGCACATACCTTACACCTACCTGATCTCTCTTGCCCTTTTTTATCTATGTGTTATAGAATCAGGGGTTTGCTCTGGAAACTTTAGAACACCACCTAGGTCCTAGTTTTGCTCCTCTAGCCTCTCTTTTCCAATGCTTTGATTTCATCATTCTTCCTATCTACTCTATGGGACTAACCAGACCCTGTTGATTAACCTCTTAAACTGTTAGCTCTAACCTTCCATGCTCCATTAATATTTTAGTCAACTCCACTACCACCCTCTCTAGCCCACCAGGCACTCACTACTTAGGTGCATCAGTGCTGCATAAACACCTGTATCAGTGTTTCTATCAAGGGCCCCTGTATCTTCATCATTCTCTCTCCTATGTTCACTCTATATAGCTATCCACAGTTCTCAATTGTATCTTCTCCCAATCATCATAAAAAAAATGAGCCACATTCCTTCCATCACTGGTGGTAATTGGCCTGACAACATCTCTCACAACTTTAGGTCTCTCAGGTGGTGCTCTAGGAAATAGACAAACCTTAGCCAAAAAACTTCAAACAATTAAGATCGATTGAAACATCCACTGAGGGTATCCATATCATCCAAGCTCAAATTATCTCAATTGCTGAAGTTGTCTTACAAAACAGAAGTCCCTTAGCCCTCCTTACATCTGAGAAGAGTGGCACTTGATTTTTCTTAAGGGAGCAATGCTGTTATTATTTTAGTCAATCAGGCAAAATAGAGCAACACATACAGACCTTACATGACATGGCTTCTAAAATTTGGTAAAAGGGTTTTGGGTTCAGCCAACCCCTCCTGTCCTACTTTTATGGTATCCTATACTCACCTGGGCTTTTCTATTTTTAGGATCCCTTATTGCCATACTTGCCTTTGTTTTTGTAGCACCTTGTCTTTTTAGGTGTCTTCAGAAACTGTCCTAAAAAAGACAGACTCTTTCACCAAACAGACAGAAATAAACTGATTCTGGGAGAAGACTACCGCCTGCCCAAAGACCTTCTCATATGCTTGCCTATGTCAGATGATCTTTCACAAGAACTGACATCAGAGTATGAGATATCAGCACTCCTTAACATCATGAAGCAGTTACAAAAAGATTAACCTCCATCCTGTCTCCTAAATCTAAAACAAAAAACAAAAAAGGGGAAAATATTAGGATAAGCACTGCTATTGGCATACGTACTACCATTTTTGAGTCTGGTTCCCCTGTGGGGAACCAGCCTGTTTAGTTTTGTTTCTTAGGAACCAGGGAGATAAGTTTATTTCTGTAACTATTGAAACTGACCCTCCCACAAACAAGTAACCTTGACAAAACAAACCCATTTTTTGCAAACCCCATTTCTTACAATGTCACCCCCCCACCTAATGGGCTTTCCTGGCATTTCAGCCTATACCCCCAAAGCCACATAAAACCTGGACTGTCAAAGGGTCTTGGCTGTTTCTCTCTCACCTGAGACAGTCTGTCAAGTTACTGACAATAAACTCTCTTTGGCTTATCTGGGTGTACTATTCTTGTTACTCAGTGCTTAGTGTGAAGTTGGTTTTAGATGCACTTCACTAGGCTTTGAGATCAAGTTTGTGGTCAAAGATCGGTCTAGGTCTTATGATTTTTTTCAATGCAATTAACATTTAAATAGGTAGGTTTTGAGTACAGTAGATCACCCTTCATGATGTGGTGAGGCCCTTTTCAATCTCAGTTGAAGGATGATAAAGAATAAGACAAATGTGTAGTATACTGCATGTAAAACAAATTGAAAATGACTTTTTAGTAATTATTTACTTCTGAAGTCTCTTTGGGCCTTTTTATCAATGAGGGCTTTCAACTCTACTTAATCCTCTTTGTGCCTCTCTCATATGTTACCATTATCCTGAATGCATTAAAAAAGATGTATTCTTTATTTTACTTTCAGGTCCTCTACATTTACTTTCCATCCTGTATACCACTCTAGTTTGAAGAGCAAAAGAAGACTTCTTTTTAATACATTCCCATATTCCAGTAAAACAACTTAAAGAAACTTGTCTTAGTTTATTTTTAAATCATATCTATGGATCTACTTCTTTGAAAGTGTACTTGAATTATTCCACTTATTTTCTAACTTTTCACAAAAATATCTATTGGTACTCTAAATATTTTTAAGATTATATATTACACTATTAAACTCTACTTTAAA
The DNA here is from genome assembly GCF_963383645.1 of Muscardinus avellanarius. Classification (NCBI taxonomy): domain Eukaryota; kingdom Metazoa; phylum Chordata; class Mammalia; order Rodentia; family Gliridae; genus Muscardinus; species Muscardinus avellanarius. Next base: position 32,021,185 of record NC_137791.1, read on the forward strand.
AAAATAAATACCAGTTAAAAAGTCTAGCTGATATAATACATATTTCCATGTGATTGATTAATGGGCCTTATAACAATATTAGGATTAATTTTTTAAAAAATGTTCTTTGTTGGTTTGTATAACTAATACACAGTGAAATTAAGTCTAGCTATACCATTGTATGAATTTTGACTATACCATTTATTTTATCTATCCATTGTATGAATTTTGACAAATGTATACAAACAAATGTATACATGATTCACAAGTGAAAGCATTTGACCTTTCATCTTGTTTGGGTTGGGGTCTCTGTGAGAAATTGAGGCTGGGAATACTTAGGCAATCATAAAAAGCATTGATGAATTTAGAGGTATAAGAATTTTTCGTTAAGTAAACATGAAAATAACTAACCATATGAGTGGACAACTTACATTATGCTATGTAAAAAGACTGCAAAAAAAAGACCAGTGGCTAAAACACAGAATTCTGTCTGATTGGAATTTTAGCCTATCACAGTAAACAGCACATATAGGCTCTCAATAAATAAAATAATTTATCAATAGTTTGTGAGAGCAATTGCCTCAAAATTTCTGCCATACTTGCAGAAAGCTCACAGCTCAAACTCCAGGGGCTAGGCATTTAAAAGATTCTGACAGGACAAGGTCACTTTCCAAACCATGGGGCAACCACAGCTGGATCCCAAGCCTAACCTTTAGCGCTACCACTCCTAACCTGATTGGGCAGGTATTAATATATCTCTTTAGAACTGAGACATGGGACTCAAGTTTAGTGATTTACCCAAGATCAGACAGCCAGGATCCAAGGCGGTCATGGTAAATAAGAGTTAGGATGATGGTGCTGATGGTGATCTTCATATGCTGTGAATGGGGGATAGTGGCTCTTATCTCCAGCAGGCCATCTTTGTGAGTGGTTCTGAGGACCTCACATGTCCATGCCAGACCCAGGCTTCAAACTTTGAGGCCATTCTTAGTGGGCTACCCTTAGAGGCTTCCTCAGAGCACTCTGAAAAAGAAACATTCAAAATGTCCCAAAGGTATTCACAACTTTTGCAAGAACATCCTACATGGGGATAAATTGAGAATTTTTCAGACTCAAGGAAGATTAAATTTATCCAGGCAGAAATGATAAAAGAAAAGTGGATGAAGATACTTAGAATGTTGCTGAAGTGATAGTTCATAAAGTTTACAATAAAAAAGGAGAAAGCAAAAACAAACAAATGTATTTGGACCAGTGGATTGGTAATCTTAGCAGAACTGTAGAATTGGCTCTTGAAGACATAAACCAAAAGAGAAGGAGGTTGAAGTTAGAGGTGGAATTTCAGACCATGTTATTTAGAAGGAAGAACTATTCTTTGTAGTAGTACCAGGTTGTCACCATATCTATATTAGGATGGAGGTAAAAAAAAAATTAAATTCAAAGGTCTAGGAATTAAACAGTTTAATAGTATGGCAGTATAGCCATAGAGATCTAAGGATATCTCAGATATTTTTCTCTAATATCTTTGCCCTGAGTCCCACCTACTGGATCTATAAAACAACAACAACAGCAACAACAACAACAACAACAACAACAACAACAACAACAACAACAAAAACCTGCATGCAGATTCTAAAGCAGCCTTCAGTACCTAAAGAAGCAATGGTGTGGCTGTGTCCCTATGGAACAGGGCTGTAGTGGACATATCCTTTGTTTTTGTTTTATTTTGTTTCTTATCATTCATTTGCTTTATGTAAATTAGACCTTCCTTGCTGTCTGGGGAAACTAATCTCATTTTTAGTCTTGGCTCATATGTGCTTGTGAAATTATCTTCCTCCAAATCTCTATTTAGGCCTATCCAAAAGAGGATTAATTCCACTCAACTTGCCATAATGACTGTTGCATGATCCAATTGGTACCTCCTGTAGGGACATTTGTGGGAAAGCACCGTATTTTGTGTGTGCTTTATCCTGGCAGGACATATCATTTAACTTTCTAGAAGCCATTAAGCTACTACCTGAAGCCAGAGAATAAAACCAGCACAGAAGAGAAAAAGCCAAAATCCTGATTACATCCATTCAAACCCTAGAATGCTGCTGCTTGAAGCTAACCCTTTTCCCAGACATTTTATTTGAGTCAATACTTTCCCTTAGGATTACTTATAATTTAAGAATGTTCTTACTGGCTCCATTATCCATGTTCATCTACTAAGCATTTATAAAATTTATGTGCAATATCTTCATTGAAGAGTAAAAATTAAGTGGAATGCTAAACATAAATCATAAATTTGGTCCACAGCACTGAGGTGCAAGCAAAAGAATATTAAATTTTTCATTCAAATTAAATCTGATCTCATTCATCATTTACTATGGTGGTAAGAAAATCACTTAATTATGGAGTTCATTTCTCCATTCAGTGAGATAAACACTTTAAATGAAACCTCTGATATTGAGCCCTTTATTGCTGCCTATAGTATGTCAAAATTATATCATCAGTGCAAAGGTAGATGGGTCCTCAGTCTCATGTCATGGATGGTCAATGACATATTTTGCAAGTCTTTGCACTTGATTTAGTTCTTCTCAGCAAACTCATTTGCTTACCAAATCAAGTCCCACTGCCTCCACACAAGAAGCTTTTCACAATAAAATGTATAATATAATCAAAGAGGAAATATAATGTACAAAATATCTTGAAAATTATAACAATAAAGGAGGTTAGTATAATTTTATTGAAGTAAAATAGAATAGTATAATTTTTAATGTTTTGTGGTCATATAATAATTTAAATATTTATTGCAGCTTAATAACCATATATACAAATATATACAACTTAATAAAATTTATGTATAACTTAGTATATGTAAGTATATGTATATTTTGGGGTATAGTACATGTCAATTTTCTAGAAATACACAGAAAAATTTCTTTATCCATAAATGATACAATCTACAATAACTAGTAGACATCTGAAAGTACTAAACCCTATATATTATGTTTAGAAAGATAAATGAATGTTATTTAGATATATGTATTAATATTTGCTTCACTGAGGTTAATTTTTGATAAACATTTTTAGAACTTTATTGTTGCAATGTGTTTGTATGTAATGTTGAGATTCTAAATGATACATTCATATATACACACAAGATCACTTAGTGTGTTTTCTTCTGCACCCAACTCTACTGACTCCTTTATCTCAGTATATGCTAGTAAGATTGGTAGTAATACCATCATATATAGATGATAAGGTATTGTTTTATAACATGATATAATTACAATTATGTCTTTCATTTTGATTCAGATTTTATTTTGCTATTTTATCTTTCAGAATTATTTCCAAGAAGAATTCAATATTATACTTTCTGAGTTTGTGATACCTGAGTCCAATTTTTCTGTTGCATTTGTACTAGGCTGTCATCTTTACTGGGATAAGAAGATTTGAGCCTTATCTACTTTTCTTCACCAATTCATTGTTCATTGCTTTGTTTCAGGATCTTTTAATGTATTGATGTTTTGGTCTGGATAATTCATTGTGTGTGGAAATTATCCTGTGCATCACAAATTGTTTAGTAGTCTTAGCCTTTTCCCACCAGATGCTAGTATTATATATTCAGACTATAACAAGAAAAATGTCCATAGGTGTTGTCAAATATCTCTGGAGGAAAGAGCCAGTCTTTCGATCATTGCTCTAGTAATCATGAAATCGAATATATCTGTTATAGCTGAGTAGAAGGCATTCTATTATTTAAGTTTTTAAATTCATGAACCTAACAATGACTATTAGTAATAATAAATTTTAAACCAAGAATATTTTGATTTGTAACATAAATTTTAGTAAATTCAAAAAACTATAGAGAATGTACAATCTGATGAAGAACTTCATGTGTTTAAAGCTATCTATTAGGGATTAAGATATAGCATAATAATAGAGCATTTGCTCTATTATTTGTACCATTTGTAAAAACCTAGGTTCCATCCCCAGCATTCCCCAAATATATATTATTAACATGTCATCTAGAAGAAAATAAAAATTAAAAATACACTTATGCCTTCATCTTTATTCCTTTATCTATTCATTTCTGTTTCTAATCTGTCTCTAATGTTACTTATCATTGTTGAACCTGCATTTTTCATTGTTCTTTGAACATACATGTGTTCTGTGGTAATTTTGCTGGGTGATTAATCACTTCCTCAGGTTTTCTCCTCTCCCCACTAGATAGATAATCTTGATTTTCTGGACAACTGCAATGACAAGATATTAAACAAGATGTTTTATTCTACTCTAGCTTTTCTAAGAAGGCAGCCCCTAATTAGGCTCAGAGAAAAGCCCTGGAAAGAATTGTGCTTACTTTTCTGCTACACCTAACACACACACACACACACACACACACACACACACACACACACACACATGCAAACACACACACATACTGTTTAAAAAGCAAAACTTGTAATTATTAATTTTGTACAAATCTTTTGTTTTATTTTTCAGACCTTATTAAGTCATGATTTGTAAATAAAATTTTGCCTTGTTATTAAAAGAGAAGAAAAAATGAAAAATGTAAAAGAAATGAAATGTGAAATGAAAGTTATCTTGATTTCAGTAATTGCTGTCCTTGAATATGTCTAGAAGTTTCAGAAGTATTCAATAATTATAGCATAATCTGGTATGCTTTTATTTTTTTAATTTTAATTTTTTTTATTTTTGGTGGTACTGGGGTTCCTGAAAGCCCTCCTACCTCAGGGATACACTCTCAGACCTATTTTATATTTTTTTATTTGGAAACAGGGTCTCTTAAGCCAACGAGGCTGGCTCCGAAACAGCACAACCAGTGCAATCCTCCTGTCTCTGCCTCCCAAACATGGGGATTACAAGCATGCGCCACCACACCCGGCTCTGGTATGCTTTTAAAAAATGTCATTAGTGTAAAGTTTCTTAAATTTAAAACTAAATTTTTATCTGCAGTTCTAACTATTTAGAACTGAAGGCTAATGACACAAAGAAGACTAATGTGTGATGATTTTATTATTTTCAGTGACAATATTTTGCATGTTTGGTAGTAATGCAGAAATAATTACTTAGAAATACTCCAATTAGCTTATATTTAGTGAGAAAACTAAAATAATCACTAAACAAAAGTCACTATTATTACACTGGTATAGATTACAAGTGGAACAATAGAAAATTTAATAAAAGTAATGGTCATAATAAACTGTAAAATTATTATTGCCTATCTTACTTACATGAACAGATAAATAATTATAAAATTAAAAATATATGTGTATAAGTTACTATAAACACACATACATGAAAACACACATTTGTGTGCATTATTGAGTTATTTTACCAAATTTCAAACCATAAATAAATAATTATTGTACTTTAATGAGTCATAGTTTATCATTCACTGATTCTAAATAATTTAAATGATAAAATCAATGCTTAGAAAAATAATTAATGAAAATTTACAATGTTTCACTTAATTTTAGTCTCTTTTACTTTAACTTTCATTATAACAGACTTTCTTATGGACATATTTACACACACACACACACACACACACACACACACACACACGCACACAAGGTATATATATCTTACCTTAACAAGCATGAACCACCACCCTTATCAGTCAGTAGCTATTAACATAAAGGCAAAACCCTTTATCAGGAAAAAAGAAAATTACTTTTAAAAGGATCTGATGGTTGCCAGCATTTTTAGCAGTAAAAATGCATTTTTAAATATTTAGATGTTTTTATTTTTATTTTATTTTTAAAACTTTTATTGATGCATTGTAATCATACATTTTTAATTTTAATTTTACTTTATGTTTTAAAATTTTTATTGGTGCATTGTAGTCATACATCATCTTAATGGAATAAAAGATGGTAGACACATACATGTACACATCACCCAATTAGCCTTTAACTAATTTCTTCCCCATTCCCTCCCCCTTCCTCCTTCTCATGCTTGGCTTAGTGATTGACTCTGATATGTTTGTTAAAGTACATACATCATACATCATGTGCTTTAGAGAATTTTCTTCTTCTCCCCTTATATCTCTTCAGTTAGGTCACCTTATTTGCTCATGTACAGAAATTCCTTCTTAATCTAGATTTTCTCCTGTTACCCATTTCTCCCTAGCATTTTTAGAAAAGCATCCATTTTTTTACTGACTAATTTCACTTAGCATAATGTCCTCCAGTTCTATCCATTTTTGTAAATGATGTTATTGTGTTTTCTTTATGGCTGAGTAAAATTGCATTATGCACATATTCTGTAGTTTGGTAATCCATCCATCTGTTGATGGACATCTTTGCTGGTTCCATAGCTTGGCAATGGTAAATTGTGCAGCTATGAACATAGATCCACATGCATTGGTTTGGTAGTTTGGTTTCCTTTCTTTTCAGTAGATATCCAAGAGTGGTATTGCTGGATCAAATTGGAAGTTCATTCCCATTCTTCTGAGGGTCCTCCATACTGTTTTCCTAAGTGGTTGCATTAATTTGCAGTTCTACCCACAATGTTTTAGAGTTTCCACTTTTGTTTTAGAGTTCTCACATCCTTGCCAGCATTTGTTGTTGTTTGTATTTTGAATGATTGCCATTCTAGTTGGAGTTAGATGAAATCTCAGGGTAGTTTTGATTTGCATTTCTCTGATTGCTAATGATGTTTCACATTTTTTCATGCACTGTTTAGCCATTTGAATTTCTTCCTTCATGAGGTGTCAATTTAGTTCCCTTGTGGATTGGGTAATTTGTTTTCTTAGTGCTGAGTTTCTTGAGTTTCCTATATATTCTATATATTAGTTCTCTATCAAAGAAGTAGTTGACTAAAATCTTCTCCCATTCTGTTGGCTCTCAGTTGTGGTTCTTGATAGTTTCCTTTGATGTACAGAAGCTCTTCAGTTTCCTGCAATCCCATGTATTGATTTGCCTTTTAGTTTTTGTTTTTTTAGGGTATTGTTGAGAAAGTTTTTACCTGTGCTTTTGTGTTGCAATGTTGGACCTGTGCCCTCTTCAAGGAGCCTCAATGTCTCTGGTCTAATTTTCAGGTCTTTGATTCATCTTGAATTGACTTTTGTGCAGGGTGCAAAAGTGGGGTTTATTTCCATTTTTCTTTTTTTAAAAACATTATTTAGTTTATTTGGTGTGCCTTTTGGAATATTCTAGCCAAGAAAGAGCAGTAGCAAAACATAGAATGATTTATAGGCCAAAGAGAAAAATATGCTCTTTCTAAATTCTTATTTCCAGACCTTATGTTTGATGATCTACTTACTAATTTTTATTCTTAGTAAGAGTTTTAGAATCATCCCTTAGTTTCCTCAGGTAGGACTTAAATCCAGGTAATGTGATGCCTAAGTACAAGATTTTTTCTAACAAAATAGGGCCTTATTTTTGGAGAAGTGTCTTGTTATATTTATATAGAAAATATCCCTAAAGAGCTTATTTATTAATCTTGGAGTTGATATAATTGAGTCTTGAGGATTGTAACCCCAGCAGTGGAAAAATCTACTTTATTGGATTTATCTGGTGGTGGCTCAAGCCAGTAGGTGTGGCTGGAGGAAATAGATGCCTAGGATGTGGCCTTGAGGTATTAAAAATGATTCTTCCTTTCTCTTTTTTTTTTCTTCCAGCCTCTGTGATGTGAGGAGCACAGCCCAAGTGTTCTTCCTCTTTGTGTTTCTTGCTACCATGCCCTAAGATTCATTTTTCTGCATATGATTAACCAATTTATAAACATTATTTGTTGAAGAGGCTATATTTTTTCAGTATATGTTTTTGGTCCCTTCATCAAAAATCAATTGGCTATAAATGTGCAGATTTGTTTCTAAGATGTTTTTAGATATAATAAAATTACACACCTACAGGTTAAAATATGGACAGTGTTTTTATATACTGAGAAATTAAATAATTTACATTACTTTTTCTGTAATATCTGTTTTACTGTTGTAAAATATTTGTCAAAATGTGGATTGAGCTTGGACTTCCAGGAAGATGGCGACGGAGAAAAGCGGGGCTTATGAGCCCCACTAACAACCAATCTCTATTACTACAAAATCAGTGCCTTTCATAGTCAGAAAACACCATCAGCAGAAAAACAAAAAATGTAATTACAGGGGACAGAGAAAAAGAGGGCTGTAAAACAAGACACCAGAAAGAAACCAGACCGCAGTGCTGCGGCCAGAGCTGCGGCGCGGATCAGCAGGCACCATCTTTCCTTGCAGCACTAGGCCCCAGAGAGGAAGGGAACTCAGAACGGAGCTCAGAGCCACAGAGGAGATATGCCGGACTCATGCCCTAGGACGTGGTAGCAGCGCCTTACTGGTGGTGGCAGCGGCGAGTTCACCAGACGGCTATAGACCAATGCACTCAAAAGCCCACCAGGCTCCAGAGAGGAGCAGCGGACAGTGAGCCGAGGTGAGCTGCTGCGAAACAGCTGGGCAGGATTTGGCAGATTTTTTGGTGCAGGGGGCATCTAAAGCTCCCCGTGGCTGGGCTCAGCACACCCTGCAGGGACTCAGAGCAGAGCTCAAAACCAGAGAATAAATACGCCAGCCTCATGGCTGAGGGTGTGGCAGCGGCGCCATATTGCCACCGAGTCCACTACAGCTCCATCAGTGCACTCAACAACAGTGAGTCAAATTGCGGCCCCTAGAGAAGAAATCCCAGTACTGCAATCCCAGGGACTTGACCCAGTGGGGGAGTGGCAGTGGCAGAGATATCACACCAAAGGAGAAAGCGCAACCTGGCACCCCCCCATGGTCTAAAGGAGCCTCCTTTGACTCCCTGGGTCTGAGACTCTGCGATACAACCTAGTAAAGGAGAAGTGGGGACTGAGATACCACAGAATCGAGAACCAGAGCACCTTAAGTCAAGTCTTAGTGACCCAAGGGAAGAACCCAAAGAAGGTACAAACTTCTGAAACCATGGGAAAGAGGAATAACACTGGAGTAATGAATGCCCACAACCCCACAACATCAGAACACGATAAAACAGAAAATCAGAGATTTCTAGAAGATCAAATCAGGAAAATAACTGTAGAAATAATAGAGGTGTTTCGAAAAGAATTCAGAGAGAGGCAAAAAGAGATAAAGGATGCAATTAATGAAGTAAAGTCCTCAATTCAAAGTACAAACAACCGATTAGACCAAATGGAGAATAGAATCTCACTCTTAGAAGATGATCACTCCAAATGAATGCATAGTTTTTAATTTAGAAAAAAAAATTCGACAGCAGGAATCTGACCTTGAAGAAATATGGGCCCATTTTAAGAGAGCTAACCTAAGAATAATTGGAATAGAGAAGGGAAAAGAAGGTGAAACCAAAGGGATCAACAACCTCTTCAAGGAAGTAATAGCAGAAAATTTTCCAAACATAGAGCAAGAGGTCGATACACAGGTCCAGGAAAGTTATAGAACTCCCTTTAGACAGGATCGAAGAGGATCCCCACGCCACGTAATTGTCAAAATGACCAATGTGGAAGCCAAGTAGAGAACCTTAAAGGCAACAAAAACAAAGGGCCAAGTGACATTCAGAGGCAAACCAATTAGAATCACTCCAGACTTCCCAAACCAAGTCATGAGAGCTAGAAGGGCTTGGAGTCACATATTTTAAACTCTGAAAGAAAACAACTTCCAGCCAAAAATTTCCTAGCCAGCAAAACTTTCTATCAAATTAGATGGGGAAATAAGAAGCTTCCATGAGACTTCCGGAAAGATGGCGACCGAGAAAAGTGGGGCTTAAGAGCCCCGCTAACAACCAATCTCCATTACCACAAAATAAGCACCTTTCATAGCCAGAAAACACCATCACCAGAGAAACAAAAAAATCACCAGGCTCCAGAGAGAAAGCAGACTGAGAACAGAGCTCAAAGCCACAGAGGAGATACAACGGCCTCACTCCCAAGGACGCGGCAGCAGCGCTTTACTGCCGGTGGCAGTGGCGAATTCACCGGACAGCTACAGCAAGCTGAGGTGAGCCGCTGCGGAACAGCCAGGCGGGATTTCTCGGCGCAGGGAGCATCTAAAGCTCCCAATGGCTGAGCTCAGCACATGCTGCAGGGATTCAGAGTGGAACTCAAAACCAAGAAGAAATACGCCAGCCTCACGGCCGAGGGCATGGCAGCAGTGCCATATTGCCCCTGGCGGCAGCAGCTGCGAATTCATCGAGGCGAATACAGCTACATCTGCGTACTCAAGAACAGTGAGTCAAATTGCGGGCCCCAGAGGAGAAATCCTAGTACTGTACTCCCTGGGACTTGACCCAGTAGGGGAGTGGCAGTGGCAGAGATATCACACCATAGGAGAACGTGCAACCTGGCACCCCCCATAGTTTAAAGCAGCCTCTATCGTCTCCCTGGGTCGGAGACTCTGTGATACAACCCAGTAAAGAAGTAGTGGGGACTGAGATACCACAGAACCGAGATCCAGAGCACCTTAAGTGAAGTCTTAGTGACCCAAGGGAAGAAACCAAAGAAGGTACAAACTTCTGAAACCATGGGAAAGAGGAATAACACTGGAGCAATGAATGCCCACAACCTCACAACATCAGAACCCGATAAAATAGAAAATCAGAGATTTCTAGAAGATCAAATCAGGAAAAAAACTGTAGAAATAATAGAGGTGCTTTGAAAGAATTCAGAGAAAGCCAAAAAGAGATAAAGGATGCAATTAATGAAGTAAAGGCCTCAATTCAAAGTACAAACAACCGATTAGACCACATGGAGAATCGAATCTTGTTCCTAGAAGATGATCATTCAAAAAATGAACGCATAGTTTCTAATTTAGAAAAAAAATATCCAACAGCAGGAATCTGACATTGAAGAAATATGGGCCCATTTTAAGAGAGCTAACCTAAGAATAATTGGAATAGAGGGGGGGAAAGAAAGTGAAACCAAAGGGATCAACAATCTCTTCAAGGAAGTAATAGCAGAAAATTTTCCAAACATAGAGCAAGAGGTTGATACACAGGTCCAGGAAACTTATAGAACTCCCTTTAGACAGGATGGGAGAAGAGGATCCCCATGCAACATAATTGTCAAAATGACCAATGTGGAAGCCAAGCAGAGAATCTTAAAGGCAACAAAAACAAAGGGCCAAGTGACATTCAGAGGCAAACCAATTAGAATCACTCCAGACTTCCCAAACCAAGTCATGAGAGCCAGAGGGGCTTGGAGTAACATATTCTAAACTCTGAAAGAAAACAACTTCCAGCCAAAAATTTCCTACACAGCAAAACTTTCTATCAAATTAGATGGAAAAATAAGAAGCTTCCAAGACAAACAGAAACTGAAGGAATTTATGTCTTCAAAACCAGCGCTAGAGAAAATACTCAAAGAGATTAACTACAAAGAAGAAATAGGTAACACACACCAGAACCAGAGAAACAAGAGTTTCCATCCAACAGACAACTAAGATTGGTTATCTGTGGAGATTCATTATTTATGTTAGTCTTTTACCTATCTCTAAATGGTTTTGTTTGCCTTTATTGTTGTTAATTTTTAGGATTTCTAGTTGGAATATTAATATACCTTCAGATATAGCATTTGGAAATATTTTATCCCATTCTATTAGTAACTTTTAACTCTGCTTACATTGTCTTTGGATATACAATATTTTTTTTATTTTTTAGGAAGTTTGTTTACCCTTCTGTTGCCTGTGCCATTGAAATCATATCCATGAAATCACTGCCAATTTCAATATTGTGAGATTTTATGACCCAGATTTTGTTCTAAATTGTATTGTTTGCTTTTATTGTTGCTAATTTTTAGGATTTCTAGTTGGAATACTAATATACCTTCAGATATAGCATTTGGATATATTTTATCTCATGCTATCAGTAACTTTTAACTCTGTTTACATTGTCTTTGATATACAATATTTTTTTAATTTTTTTAGGGAGTTTGTTTACTCTTCTGTTGCCTGTGCCATTGAAATCATATCCAAGAAATCACTGCCAATTTCAATGTTGTGAGGTTTAATGACCCAGATTTTCTTGTAAAGGTTTATAGACTTAAGATTTATATTTAGGTCTTTTATCTATTTTGAGTTAATATTTGTATATGGTGTTAGATAAGGGTCCAATTTCATTATTTTTCATGTAATTATTATTTTTCAACAATATTTAGTTAAAAGATTATTATTTCCTCCACCAAATGTTCATGGAAAACTTGTAAAAATAACTTGACAATATGTGGAAGAATTTATCTCTAGGCTTTTATTTAACTCCAATGGTTTATATATCTGCCTTTATAACAGTACTACATTGTTTCAATTATTATAGCTTTATATGGTTTGAAATCAGAAAATATACATCTTCTAGCTTTGTTCTTTTTTGAGATCATTTTGGGTATCTAGAGTCCATATTCCATATTAGGATAGATTTTTTTTTCTGAAAAATAAATAAATGTATGATAGTTTCACCTAAAAAAAAAGAAAAAATATTCTCTGGTAAGAAAGAAATCAAAAAGAAATATTGAAATGTTATCTTTAAGTCATCAAAAGCTTGGTATCAGACAAATGAAACTGTTATGTGAGATTATCATTGTTAATTTTGGATAAATTGCTATAATACTAGATGTCAACCACTAAGCCCAGCATGGGAAGGAAGGATGGGGAGGGAATGGGGTAGGGATCGGGTAGGGGCTAATTGGGTGATGTGTGCATGTATGTCTACAAAAGTTTTTTTTTTTTATCCCATTATGATGTATGAATACAGTGCACCAATAAAAAAAATGTGGTTTGATCTAAAACCAAATATGCAATAGCTCTGAGATAGGTCAACACACACACACACACACACACACACACACACACACACACACACACACACACGTATATGGTACTCCTAGGAGGACATGAAAGAGAGAAAAAAGAGAAAAATATTTTATAAAATGATAAAAACTTCCAAAATCTGGGAAGGGAAATGCATATTCAGAGTAATAAAGCCAAACAAGTACAGTAGGAACTCAAAGTACTCAGTGAGACACATTAAAAGATTTTGAAAGTAGATGAGAATAGTTACAATAATGAATTCTCATGTACAAGGGCAACACCACAAAACTACAATTAGATTTATCAGCAGAAAAAATTTTCAGTCAGGCATAGTATATTCAAGTTGTTGGTACAAAACATTTCCAACTGAAAATATTATATCTAAAAAAATTGTCCTTTGAAAATGAAAAAGACAAAAAAAAAGACAAAACAAAATTTGAGAAAATTCATCACCACTACATGTACTTTACAAGAAATAGAGGAGTTATTTGAGTTAAAATAAAAGAATAAATATAATATGAAAATATGTGATATATTTTTATATTATTTATATATATTGCTGTCATATTTAAATATGTACATACAAATAAAGAATACTTCAATAACACTTTGAATTTTAGTATGATAGTTAAAAAGACAATAGTAGAAATAATTACAATGTTAAAATATACTGATGGATATACAATAAAATGTGATTTGTGGCATTTGAGCAAAATAAATAAAAATGCAAAATTTTTGTATATGATTAAGGCTCTGATTTTAATAATTTTCTCTCTTCTGCTGGTTTGGGGGTTTAATTGTACCTGCTTTTCAAGGGCTTTGAGGTGTCTCACTAGGTTATTAATTTGGTGATTTTTTGTTTTTATGTGAGCACTCATTGCTATAAATTTTCCTTTTAATACTGCTTTCAAAGTGTCCCAGATGTTTTGGTATGTTGTATCTCTATTTTTGCTTTTTATGGAAATTTCTTGATTTCACCCCTTACTTTTTTATGACCCATTTTTCATTCAGCAGTGTGGTGTTCAGTCTCTACATGTTAATGTGATTTCTCTGAGTCTTCTTATAGTTATTTCTAGTTTCATTCCATTATGGTCTGAAAAGACACATGGAAGTATTACAAATTTTTTGAATTTTCTTTTGCTAACTTTGTGGACCAAGATGTGATCTATTTTGGAGAAGGGTCCATAAGCATCTGAGAAAAATGTGAACTCTGCTGTAGTTGGGTAGAATATTCTACATGTGTCTAACAGGTCCATTTGGTTGATAGTCTCTTTAGGTCTGAGGCATCTGACTGAGTTTTTGTCTAGAAGATGAGTTTAATGGTATAAGAGGGCTGTTGAAGTCTCCCAGTATTATTGTATTGGGATTTATGTGTGACTTAATGTCATGAAGATTTTATTTTATGAAAGAAAGCTGCACCTGTTTTTGGAGTATAAAAGTTGACTATTGTTATTCCCTCTTGCTGGATTATTCTTTTTACCAGTAAATAATGCTCTGTCTCTTCTAATAAGCTTGGGCTTGAAGTCTAACATGTTTGATATCATAGTTGCTACTTCTGCTTGTCTTCAATTTCCACTGGCATGGATTGCCTTGCTCCAGTTCTTTACCTTAAATTTGTCACTATCTTTACATGTAAGGTATATTTCTTGAAGGCAGCAGATAAATGGACTCTGCTTTTTAATCCATTTTGCTACCTATGTCATTTTACTGGAATGTTGAGGCCATATATGTTCATTGTGATTATTGAGAGATGATTTTTAATTTCTAACATATTGATATTTAACTTGTGTTTGAGGTAATGTTCGTTCTTCTTTGCTTAGTTGTTTGTTGGATGGAAATTGTTTCTCTGGTTCTGGCATGTATTATTTCTTCTTTGCAGTTACTCTTTTGAATATTTCTCTAGTCCTGGTTTAGAAGACATAAATTCCTTCAACTTCTGTTTCTCATGGAAGAGTTTTTCTCTTTGTTTAATTTGAGATTGTTTTTCTAAGTAGAGAATTTTTTGATACAAGTTGTTTCAAATTTCAGAGTTTGGAATATGCTACTCCAGGCCATTCTGGTTTTCATGACTTGGTTTGTGAAGTCTGGAGTGATTATAATTGGCTTGTCTCTGAATGGCAGTTGGTCCTTTGTTTTTGTTGTCTTTAAGATTCATTCCTTGGCTTCTACATTGATCACTTTGACTATTATTTCACATGGAGAACCCTTTCTCTGATCTTGTCTAAAGGGGGTTTTATAAGTTTTCTGTACCTGTTTATTGACCTCTTGATCTATGTTTAGAAAATTTTCTGATATTACTTCTTTAAAATCATTGTTAATCCCTTTGGTTTTACCTTATATTCCCTCCTTTATTACAATAATTCTTAGGTTAGCTCTTCTAAAATGGGGTCATATTTCTTCAATGTCCAATTCATGCTGTCAAATTGTTTTTTGTAAGTTATATATTATGCATTCATTTTTGGAGTGATCATCTTTTAGGAATGAGATTTTGTTCTTCATGTGGTCTAAATGATTATATATAATTTGAAATGATGCCTTCATGTCAATGATTACATTCTTCATTTCTTTCAGACTCTAAATTCTTTTGGAAAGTCCTGTATTATTTCTACAGTTACATTCCTGATTTGCCCTTCTGGAGATCTCTTTAATTCTATGTTGTCAGGTTCTGTTATTGTGGTGTTTTGGGAGCTCATTGCTTCCTTGTTATTTCTCCTCCCCATAACTTCAGAAGTTTGTATCTGTTTTTTGGTGGATTTCTATCAGTCTCTAGGTGTCAGTTGGTAAATCCATTGGCAAGTTATATTGAATTCAACAGTGAAGTTTGAGTGAATAGGAAAATGAAGTTGTAAATGCAAGAATAGGCTTAGGCCTCAGATAGGATTGAGTAGAATGAGGGTATGAGTTTGTAGAGATTAGAGATAATGGATATGTAGTGGTATTCTAGTAACCACATATAGAATTTCTGGTACAGTTATATAAAGTTGATTTGATACAAGACAAGGAAGAGAAAAGAGAAGAAAAAAAGATAGCAAAGGAATAGAAAGAAGAGAGGTACATATGTACAAAGGAAGAAGTTTGGGAGAGTAGTTGGGAAGATAATACACAAAGAGGCATACACACACACATACACACACAATAAGAAAACACCAACAAAAAATTAATGCAACTCTACAAATATATGAATATTCAGCAAACTGGGCCTCTGTGGTCTCTCTTTGTGCAGACATTGAGTGCCACTTGCACTTTTCCTGCTGCAAGCCTGGTTCTCTGAGTCTTTCTCAGCCTATGTAGATGGCTGGTATCAATGGGGCTGGATCTAGTGTTAAGTGCAGGTCACTCTCCATGCTTTCCACATATGTGGAGTCTCAGTCTCTCTGTGCCTCTGTATTTGGCAGTTGCCTCAGATACCAAACTCAATGTAAGAGTCTCTGTTCTCCACAATTAGAGCTGGTCTGGTCTTGTCTGATTTCTCCTCACTCACCATGATTGGGAGGTCTGTGGTGATCCTGGAGATCCTACTAGTTGGATCTAATGTTAAATGTAGGTCTCTCCCCACACTTTCTACTGATGCAGAGCCTGAGTCTGTCTGAGCCTTTGCTTTGTTCAACAGCAGAACCTACCCCTACCTTTGTTGGGTTGAACTGCAAAGTCTCAGACCCAGGGAGTTTATCTCACTGTGCAAGTTCCTGAGGGCTCCAAGCTGGGCATTTTTCTGTGAGGATGGCAACTTCATTCATGGTGTTGTTGAGCACAGGTTTGGATCTCTGAAGTGTGAGATGAGCTTGGCTGCCACTGCTAGAAGTTGTAGCCAATGTTTGTGCAATAACAAATGGCTTACATTTCCATTGACCTGCAGCTGCTTACCTCAGGTCCTTGGTTGTTTTCCTTTCCATCTCTGGAGTTGGGCACAGTGAGGCAAGATGGCTCTGCTGCGGTACCTGTGGCTGCAAGGTGGTTGGGTTTCTTTTCTGGTGTTGTTGAACTTTTGCCACTTTCGACCTCTGTAGGGTGTGGTGAGCTTTGCCACCACTGCTGCAAGTTGCACCTGGTGTTTGCCACCACTGCTGTAAGTTGCACCTGGTGTTTGTGCAGGAGAAACTGATGGCTCACAATTCTGATGAAATGTAGCTGCTTACTTCAGGTCCTTGGTTGATTTCCTGTTCTTCTCTGTAGTTGGGTGCAGTGAGGCTAGATAGAACTGTTGCAGGGCCTTTCACTGCAAAGTGAATGGGGTTCTTTTCTGCTCGCTGATATCCTTGAACTTACTATGTTATTTTTCTAGTTATGGTATTTTTGAGCTTTTGTAGAATGCTGTTTTTAAGGCAATGGAGATTGGGTGTCAGCAGGGTGGGTATGTGCCGCTTCCCTTGGGTGCCATTTTCCCAGAGCCAGTATAAAGTTTTGATTATAAAAGATGCTTAAATTCTAGAAATCTTCTTAAAATATTTTGTTTAAATTGAATAATATTATACTGTAACTTAAACCATTAAGAGAGTAGCTGATACTCTTATTGCTAAGAGGAAACAAAGAAACACAAAATTACATGCTTAATTTTCCATAAACTCTGGCTTTTCCAGCTCATTTTTCTGTAATCTGTTTTCTGCTAAAAAAAAAAAAAAAGGACTGCTTCATAACATTTCTGTGTCTAGTGAAGGAACACTATATACAACAAATAAGAATAATTTGACAGTGGTCTCTTGTGCTTCACTGGTCACAGGGCTGACTTTCGTGATGTTGCTGACAAAAAAGTAGCTCATTTTTTTACTTACTCAGGAATATTTTTCTAAAAAATATAACAATTTTCAGTGTGAAATAGGTTTCCCCTCTAAAGTTTAATCCTAAGATTTTTTAGATAGTGGAGATATTTCTAAATCCCTGACTTCATACTAAAATTTTAATTGAAGTCAGTTAATGAATATTTGAAAGAGATGTTTTTAATATTTTGTGTACTCTAGGAAAATATGATTAAAATATTTTAATTTTTTATAAAAGTGAAACTGTAGTTTTAATCATAAGTGAGCTAGTTTGTCCTATTCTTTATATTTATAAGTTGCCAGACTTACCCATTATATTCATTAACTTACTTAAAAAACAAAATATGGACAGTCCCTGACTCATGATAGTTGAATTCATGATATTTTGACTACTATAATGTAAATAAGAAACACTTCCTGTAAAAAAAATCACAGTATTTTCTTGAATTAGAATATTATTACATTCTTGTCTTTGACTACCATGGCTCAACTTCTGGAGTGGACTCCTGTTTTACTAGGTTTTGCCAAAACTTTGTCAGAGTAATAAAGGTTTCTGGATTTAGCAAATATGCCATATTTTAGATATTTTAGGCATCCAAATGAATGTGTCCATGCTAAACTAGTTTACAAGTTATGCATTTTTCCCACTGATGTTGCTTCATTTTGTACATTTTATAATTAGTCTTTGAAGACTGCCTTTGCCATTTGACAACTTAAAATTTAGAAAGTATTTATTGAGCATTTTCTGGAAAGTAGATTATATTGAATAGTGAATGAAGTTTTCAAATGTAAGAAACCCTACCTATTTTGAATGAGCTTGCAGAATAATGCTAATACATACACTGCTAAAACTGTGGCCACTAAGGAAGCAAATTAAGAAAAGAGCAAAATAAACTTTGGTTGCTTGTTGCATAGAAAGATGACAATCTCCAACATTCTATGGATTTAAAATATAAGGTGTGACTATAGTATTGGTGCATTTTTACATTGTTATATCTGAAAATAATTTAAAAATATTAAAAGGTGTAATAGATGTATCATTAACAAAAAGTCCCTTACTTTTTTTTTTAGATGTCTATTTTTTTTTTAGATGTCTATTTACATCTATACCTTTTGTGTTAAGATATATTGATATTGTATTAATATATATTGATATAATTTTGACTATGAGTAAGGCTCTAATACATAAAATTATGTATATTATTATGCATATTATGTACATATTTAATTGTAATATTGTAAATATATATATATATATATATATATATATATATTTTTTTTTTTTTTTTTTTTTTTTTTTTTTACTTGTTACTTCCTAAACATTTTCTGTCCTAGATAACTGTCACAATTGCACTTGCAATCATCTTCAATGGATCAGAAATGGAGGTTTTTTTTTTAAAAGTTAGATTATTACTCGAATGATTGAGTAGTATGAGGGAAAGCAGTACACACACATACACCTTGAAAGAGACAGACAGGTACTGAGAGAATGATTGACTTAAAGGTCTTTTCAATGTGCTCATTTATTTTCCGTGTTCCAGTTAAAATTAATCATTAAAAAATAACTTTCTGACCTTTATGCACGGTGTTAAACTGAATTTGTTTTATTTTCTCCAAAAGAGTTTATCTTATGCAACAGTAGTTTTGAAAAATAAGTTAAACACTTCAAAATAAAAGCATAAGGATGAAAAAGGCATATGCTAAGACAGGAGGAGCATTAACATAGTTGATAAAAAAGCAAGTTATTAGTCATTGAAATACAATGTCTCACTTGAATAACTATATTTTATGTATTTAAGTTTTATGTATGATAATACAACTATTATATTTTAATTTGAAACACTTTAAGCTTCTGTTTATGTAGAATATCAGATGCCTTAGTAATTTTCATTATTTTCAAAAGAAAGTAATCACAGTATTTATTAAAAATTATATATATATATATATATATATATATATATATATATATACCCTAGAAATTGAAGGATACAGATAATTGCTTTTTCACTTTACACTTCCATACTATTAAAATTATTATAATGCTTAAGAGCAAGCTGTTCAAATAAAACTGAGTAAACTATGAATCATAAAACGTAAAAATCTGAGCAGTCAACAGAAGGAAGTGGCATCCCTCAGTGTTTCAGAGGAGCCAGGGCCTCCCTCAGCTGCACTGACAGCCACAGCGCTTCTCAGCGCTTTGGAGGGCGCAGACTGCACTCTGGGAGAGTCAGAGTTACCGATGTTCTTGTATTTCTAGTGTGACAAAGACGAAGATGGGTACACAACATAGCTCCATAAAACCTTGCTTGTAGGGCGGGTTTGATGCCTCATGCTTGCAATCCCAGAATTCGGGAGGCAGAGACCTGTGGATGGAGCATTGTTGTTCGCGGATAGCCTCAGCTACCTAGGTAGGCCCTTTGCAATTCAGTGAGATCCTGTTTCAAAAATTAAAAAGACAAAAAAAAAATAGGGCTGGGAGTGTATCTCATAGGTAGAATGACCCTGAGTCCCATCCCCAGTACCACAAAACCAAACCAAAACAAAACAAAAACCACAAAAACAAAAACAAAAACAAAAACCTTGCTTGCCCCTGAATGTCAGAGGCTCCCAGCCCAGCTACTCTGCAGCCCAATTTGTGTAGGGAGCATACAGCGCTCCAGGCACTTATACCCGAACCTGAACTGCGTCTAGAAGAGATGCAGTGTGTGCTCTGATGTCAGGGCAATGATTGGAGAAGTATTAAAACATTCTAAAAATAACCAACCCTGAAGGAGAAATAAAGATATAAAATGAATCTGGTTAAAATATTTTTGAGTTTTCTCTACTACAATTAAAAAAACTTATTGGAGAATGTACAAAAAATGCAAATATTACTTTATTTTGACAAGTCTAAAAATAAGTATACACCCTCAAAGCTGTCACCATAAACAGTGCCACAAGTATAACAATTGTATCTATAAAAGCATAACAATGATCTAAGTATAAGATTTTATTACCCAGACTTGTATATTAGTAGTAAAGATCTATATTTTATTTCATCACTTTCCAATTTGTTGTGGAAAGAAGATAAGATAATAAAATTTAGACCAATTAATAGAACAATGGTTCTTGATATACAATGCCTCAGATAATTGCCCACTCAGCTCTCTAAAAAAACTCTTTAAATACTGTTAACATTATTTTCATTAAATATAGAAGAAAGCCTCAATGGGTATATTCATATCTTATACATCTGAGTGCTAATTACAGCTTCTTAAATTTGTTCAGCAACTGGTGACAGGTAAAACCATTAACTCATGAATCCAAATTCCTAAATAAGAATTCCTATAAAAGATCATATTAAATATAGATCCAATTTAAAACTCCATAAAAATACAATACGTTCTTATCTATTTGATTTAACTAGAAGTTGTTGCTCTTAAGAGAACAGGGGAGGAAAAAAGAAAATTTGCAAGTAGCAGACACTTAAGTATTTATTAATTCAAAATATGAATTGATTTCTCCTTAAATTTGATACTGGGGCATTCTACCTCTGAACTATACCCCTAGCCCTATTTTATTCTTTATTTTGAAACAGGGTCTTACTGAGTTGCAAAGGGCCTAAGTAGCTGAGGCTGGCTACAAACCCGTGATCCTCCTGTCTCAGCCTCCCAAATGCTCGGATTACAAGTGTGTGCCACCACATCCGGCTCTGTAAAATATTTTAATATGCTTTATTGAAGCATATTTAATATGCTTCTATCGAAGCATACATCGTACTGAGGTTCAAAGTAATGCAAACATATGAGCTCCTAGCACTTGGTGTGTCTGCTTGGTCCCAGCCCATTTCTGCCTCTCCTCATATATGTTAGTGAAATGATTGGTAGTCATACCTCCATATATGGACATAGAATTATTTGAACTTTTTTCTTCATCAAGGCTCCTTTTGCCCCTTCCCACCCTACTGCCCCAATTCTCTCCCACTATTATACTGGTCTTTCTCCTCATTTATCTGAAGTCCCCTTTGCCTCTGATGTTTTTTCTCTATCTTTATGTAAAAATAACTTAAGGAGACCTTTAAAAGTTATACCATACCTGCAGAAGCCAGCTGGCAAAAGTACAGGTTCTGAAGAGAGGCGTGAGGATGAAAAGAATTTAATTCTAAGAAGTTTATTCATATAATATTTAATTCTGTCATGGAAGGATCGCCAGTACATTCCAGGGTCGATATCTCTACTGACCGATCCTAGGTTTATCACTCTCGTCCTATTTATACAGCTCCCGGTCAATCAACCCTCCTGCCGTCACCACCTGTGCACATAACGCTCAAACCAATCAATTCCACCTGAGCTTCTCTCAGACCTTGAACTTTCCATGACCCCAATCCTTATTGGCTCTGGGCAAAGGACAGACAGAAGTATTCTTAAAGGGGAAAACCTTAATGGTTCCCCACACATAGCCACTCTATTATTATAAGAATGGGTTTAACTCAGAATGATCCATGTGGCATACTATTTGCTTTATTTATTCATTTATTTATTTATTTATTTATTTATTTATTTATTTATTTATTTTAGTGGTACTGGGGATCCTGGCAACCCTTCTACCTCTGGGCTACACTCCCAGACCTATTTTTTTATACTTTTCATTTGGAAACAGGGTCTCTTAAGCCAGCGCGTCTGGCTTCGAACCTGTGCGATCCTCCTGTCTCTGCCTCCCAAGCGCAGAAATTACAAGCGTGTGCCAACACGCCCGGCATTAAACTATTTATTTTAATTCTCTAAAATATTTGATCTTTCTCTTTGTAAAACAAAAAAAGAGCAGAAGACACTGAAGGGCACAAGCCAAATGTGAACCAGCATATGAAGGGTTTGTAGGGAAAACTTCTGGATGAAGTAGCAATAGCGGTTGCTTGGCTACTCCATTATCCATCAGCTCCTGGCATAGTGCACAGGCATATAAAAGGCCCATACACAGCATTTCAGAAGAGGAATTCAAAGTTTTTGCTAAGTAGCTATAAGCTGCATGCTTGCAGAAGCCCTGGCCCTTATCCTGGCATGCTGAGGGGTGTAGGGGAGGGTAAGGTTTCAGATTTTTTTTTAAATGTAATTTGATTAGCACATTTTACATCAAATTGATAAAAAAATAAATGCACACAGCTCTTAAAAGGTGTGTTTTTCTCTGGATTCCACCTTGATATCCTCCCCTCCTCATCATCTTAGTGTGATTGGTTGTGATACCTTCATTTATGAACTTAGTTTATTTAGAGGCTTAGAAATTGATGAAAATTATTATTCTTTCTATGCCTATTCTATACACATTCTTGATTTTTGGATATTTTGTTTTCTTTATTACACTTCAATTAAAAATAGCTTTGCTTTCACATTTTTTAAGGGAAAAGTACTATTTTTTGACACAAGAACCAATACAGCTAGATTATAATTAAACATTTATTTAAGGTAGAAATTAAAATGCTGCTAGAATCATCACTTTTATGCTAATCGTGACTACATGGAACAGGCTATTACTATAAGCCTAATGTCTTTGTGTATGTGTGCGTGTGCGTGTGTGTGTGTATGTGTGTGTGTGTGTGTGTGTGTGTGTGTGTGTGTGTGTATTTGTGTGTGTGATTCTGGGACTCAGGGGCCTCTACCTCTGGGCTACACCCCTGACCTATTTTATATTTTATTTAAAAACAGGGTCTCACCAAGTTGCTGAGAGCCTCACTAAGTAGATGAGGCTGGCTTCGAACCCATGCGATCCTCCTGTCTCAGCTCACAAGTACTGAGATTACAAGTGTGTGCCACCATGCCTGGCTTAAGCCTAATGTCTTACCCATTAAGATAAGTTTTAGCCTCTCCAATTTAGAAGGGCTTCTAGAAATTTTATGCTGCATTTTTTAAGTGCAAACTTAAAACAATTAAAAATTATGGAAACTTTATAGAATCTCAAGGTTAAATGATTTGCCCAAGGATACATACATGGCCAGTGTGTGTTAAAACACTTTTAAATCTAAGTTCATTCACTTGAAATTCTGCTCACTCCACATAGGCTATCTGAAATATTTATTAATATTTGTGAATTGAACTAAGAGTTTATCATGTCAACTATAGTTATTATTAAATTCTGATTGTGATCACATTTTAATTATCATTTGAAAACCACTAATTCAAAAGTCTTTACTCTTAGAAATTTTCTATTTCATAAAAAATCATTTTAAAAATCCACTTACATAATTTTAAGTTTTGATATAAAAGCGTATTTTACAACTAGTACCTCTATATTTGCCTAAAATGGGGTTTATATTAGAAAATCTAACACATTACCTATAACATCATTTTTAATTTTAATTAAATAAGTAAATATATTTAATAATGACTTGAAAAATACCTTTCTGAAAGAAAAGTAGTGACTACATTATCTAGCTTCTGTTACAGATTATCTTATTCTCTAATGCATGTATTAAAAGTAACTTTTAAGTGTTTGTTTCCTAACAAACAGCAAACATTCACATAATTATGAATGGTTATAATGAACTCACTAATATGCTATTAACTGCTATTTCTTCATCCATCCTTGTACAGCTAAATGTTGATTACTGTTCATTGAATAATTCTCAGGTTGCTTCATATTTTCCTAAAACTTGCTTTTATGATGATCTCATACAACATTCATTTTAAATTTTTTATGACAGTACTAAATAGAAGATGAAAATGGTTCCATTGCTTAACAAAAATAAAATAACAATATGCAAATTTATGTTTAATATCTGTAAGAGATACGATTAACTTCAAGGTTGATCAATAATTTTTATCCTTAGATTATATTTTTTGAAGTTACAGAATCAAGAGTCTGATAGGTAGAAAATGTTTATAACATCAAATGAAAACAATGCTTTCCAATGCTAATTATTATAACTAAATAAAACTAAAGAAGGTAATAGTTCTCTTAAAATTAAGGCATTTGACTTTATCAGTATGCATTGTCCCTCTGCATTTAGGGATACAATGATTACCATAAACTCCTAAGATACTTCTAATCATTTCCTTGTGTCAGAATATTTTGCCACAAATATAATATATATTTGCCACAAATATAATATATATGTCTTCTTATGCTGAAACCTTTGAAAGCAAATAACATAAATTTCAGTTTCATTAGATTATAGTGTTCTGTGTTCTCAAAAAAGAATAGGGAAAATACTGAATGATCGATTTGCAATTGCTTTGAGATAGTTTTGTAATCTTTAATACCAGTGCAGATATAATACATTTATTTATGGAAGTCAGTTAAACACAATTTTAGAAGTATTTATTCATAGCCTAATCAAATATTTACTGAGAAAAATGTCTTTAATTATCATATAGATTATTTTGCATTATGTAACATTTTCTCATAATTTATATATTATTCATATATACTGATTGCTAAACAATCAAAAATATTTTGTTTATTAATTTAACTTTTATAAAAATGGATTAAAAATTTAATAATATGTTTTTGCTACCAATGAAAATTAATTTCAAAGAATTTGATATTAAAACCAGGGGTCAAATTTTTTCTTCTTAATTTATACTATCAAGTGAAGAGATGTATGCATTAGTTTGGTAGTTTAGTTTCCTTTCTTTTGGGTAGATACCCAGAAGTGATATTGTTGGATCAAATGGTAAGTTTGTTCCCATTCTTCTGAGGATCTTCCATACTGTTTCCAAACTAGTTGCAGTAATTTGATATCCCATCAGCAATGTTTTAGAGTTCCCACTTCTTCACATCCTCACCAGCATTTGTTATTGTTTGTGTTTTGAATGATTGCCATTCTAGTTGGAGTTATGTAAAATCTCAGAGTAGTTTTGATTTGCAACTCTCTGATTGCCAATGCTGTTGAGCATTTTTTCATGTATTTATTGGCCATTTGAATTTCTTCTTTCTTGAAATGTCTATTTAATTCCCTTGCCCATTTTCATTGGGTTATTTGGTTTCTTAGTGTGAGTTTCTTGAGTTCTCTGTATATTCTAGATATTAGTTCTTTATCAGAGGAGTAGGTGGCAAAAATTTTCTCCTATTCTGTTGGCTCTCAATTGAGGTTCTTGACAGTTCCCTGTGCTGTACAGAAACTCTTTAGTTTCATGCAATCCCACTTATTGATTTGCCTTTTAGTTTTTTGTGCCTTTGGGGTCTTGTTGAGAAAGTTTTTATCTGTGCCTATATGTTACAGTGTTGGACCTATGCCCTCTTAAAGGAGCCTCAAAGTCTTTAGTCTAATTACCAAGTCTTTGATCAATCTTGAATTTAAATTTAGGTATTTTGATTCCTCCTGCGTGGTTTTTGTTGCTGAGAACTACTTTGGCTATTCTGCATTTTTTGTTGTTCTAAATGAATTTAAGGACTGATTTTTCTATGTCTGGGAGGAATAATCTTGATAATTTAATTTCATTGTATTGAATCTGTAGATCACTTTTGGAAGTATGACCATTTTGATGATATTTATTCTACCTATCCATGAATATGGAAGATCTTTCCATCTTGTAAGGTCTTAGTTTTCTTTTTAAAATGTTTTATAATTGTCTTTGTAGAGGTCTTTTACCTCCTTGATTAAGTTTATTCCAACATATTTTATTTTATTTTTTTGTGGGAAATCCTGAGTGGAAATGTTTTCTGAATTTCTTTTTTAGTGGATTTATGGTTATAGTACAGAAAAGCTGAGTTTTTTAAAGATTGACTTTGTATACAGACACTTTGCTAAATTTGTTGATCAGTTTTATAAGCCTTTTGGTTGAGTTTGTTGGATATTCTAAGTATAGTATCATGTCATCTTCACATAGTGAAAGTTTGAGTTCTTCTTTTTATCTCTTTGTACTTCTTTGATTTCCCTTTCTTGCCTTATTGCCCTGGCTAGATTTTAAAGTACTATATTGAAAAGAAGTGGTGATATTGGACTTATTCTTTGGGGTTAGATTGTTCCTGTTTTTCAGGGTGTTTGAGGCATGTCATTGGGCTATTTATTTGATAATTTTTTGTTTTTGTTATGTGAGGACTCAGTGCTCTAAAATTTCCTCTTGATACTGCCTTCAAAGTTTCCAGGAGGTTTTGATATGTTGTATCTCTCTTTTCATTTGTATCTAGAAATTTCTTGATTTAACTTCTTACTTCTTCTATGACCCATTCTTCATTTAGAAGTGTGGTGTTCAGGCTGAGTGTGGTGGCACACGCTTGTAATCTCCGCGCTTGAGAGGCAGAGACAGGAGGTTCGCGCAGGTTCGAAGCCAGCCATGCGTGCTGGCTTAGGAGACCCTGTTTCCAAATAAAAATGTAAAAATAGGTCTGGGAGTGTAGCCCAGAGGTAGAAGGTCCAGGAACCCCAGTACCACCAAATAATAATAATAATAAAAGAAGTGTGGCGTTCAGTCTCCACCTGTTTATGTGGTTTATCTGGGTCTTCTTATACATAATTTCTAATTTTATTCCATTATAGTCTGAAAAGACATAGGGAAGTATGTCACATTTTAAAAAATTTTTAGTTCTCACTTTATGGCCCAGGATGTGGTCTACTTTGGAGAGATTTCTTGAGCAGCTGAGAAAAATGTGAACTCTGCTGTAATTGGCTGATTCTATATGTGTCCAACAGGTCCATTGGTTTAATGGTGTTCTTTAGGTCTGAGGTATCTTTTATTACTTTTTGTCTAGAAGATCATTCTAATGGTGTGAAAGGGGTGTTGAAGTCTCTCAGTATTATTGTATTTATATGTGACAATATCACAAATAGTTTGTATTATGAAAGTAGCTGCACCTATGTTTGGGGCATAAATGATTATTGTTATTTTCTCTTGCTGGATTCTTCTTTTTACCAGTAAAATATGACCTTCTTTGTCACTTCTAATAAGCTTTGGCTTGAAGTCTAACTTTTCTGATATCATATTGGCTACTCCTGGTTGTCTTTGAGTTTTGTTGGCCTAGATTACCTTGCTCCAGCCCTTTACCTTAAGTTTGTTAATATCTTTACTTGTAAGGTGTGTTTCTTGCAAGCAGTATATAGATAGGTTCTGTTTTTTAATCCATGTTGCCACTTTATGTCTTTATTGAGGAAAGGAGGTCATTTATATTCATTGTGATGATTTAGAGATTATTTGTAATTCTTAACTTGTTAAGATTATATTTCTTTCTTTTTTTTTTAGGGTGTGGGGATGGAACCCAGGGGTATTTGACCTCCGAGCTATACCTCCTACCCTATTTTTTATTCTCTGGTGTGTATTACTTATTTCTTCTTTGTAGTTAATCTCTGAGTATTTTTTCTAGCACTGGTTTTGAAGACATAAATTTCTTCAGCTTCTGTTTTTTTTTATTTTTTTGTGTGTGGTACTAGGGTTCCTGGAAGCCCTTCTACCTTGGGGCTACACTCCCAGACCTATTTAATTTAGAAAACAGGGTCTTTTATGCCAGCGCAGCTGGCTTCATACCCTCGTGATCCTCCTGTCTCGGCCTCTCAAGTGCAGGAATTACAAGCGTGCGCCACCACACCCAGCTTTCCAGCTTCTGTTTTAACGTGGAAGATATTTGTTTCCCTATCTAATTTGAGAGATAATTTTGCTGGGTAGAAAATTTTTGGCTACAAGTTATTTTCTTTCAGATTTTGGAATATGTTACTCCAGGTTCTTCTTGCTTTTATGACTTGGTTTTGGAAGTCCAGGGTTATTCTAATCATTTTCCTTCTGAATATCACTGTTTTTTTTTTTTGTTTGTTTGTTTTGCTTTTAAGATTCTCTCCTTGGCTTCTACATTGGTCATTTTGACTATTATGTGGCATGGGAACCTTTTCCCTGATCATGTCTAAAGGGAGTTTTATAAGTTTCCTTTATCTGTGTATCAACCTCTTGCTCTATGTTTGGAAAACTTTCTATTACTTCTTCGAAGAGATTGTTGATCTCTGTGGTTTCAGCTCTTTTTCCTCCTGTATGCCAATTATTTTTAGGTTACCTCTCTTAAGATGAGCCCATATTACTTCAATGTCCAATTCCTGCTTTCAAATTGTTTTTTATAAGTATTAAACTATCCATTCATTTTTGAAGTGACCTTCTTCTAGGAATGAAATTCTATTCTCCATGTGGTCTAATTGCTTGTTTGTAATTTGAATTGATGCCTTTACTTTGGCAGAGCCTCTTTTGGACTCTCTGTAAATTCTTTTAGGAAGTCCTAAATTATTTCCACAGTTACATTCCTGATTTGATCTCCTGGAGATCTCTGCGTTTCTGAGTAATCAGGTTCTGTTATTGTGGGGTTGTGGGAGCTCATTGCTCCATTGTTGTTCCTCCTTCCCATGATTTCAGAAGTTTGTACCTGTTGCTCTTAATAGATTATTCTCAGTCTCTAGGTGTCAGCTGATATATCAAAGGGCAGGTTTTATTATATTCAACAGTGAGGATTGAGAAAGAGAGGAGTGAAAGAGTAATTGGAAGAATAGGGTAAAGTCTCAGATAGGGTTGAATAGAATGAGAGTATAAGTTTGGTAAAGTAGTTTATAGTAGAGATTAAAGATAGTAAAAATTTAGTAGTATTCTAGTAACCAATGTAGAGTTTCTGGTATAGTGATATGAAGTGGATTTAATGTAAAACAAGGGAGAGATAAAATGAAGAAAAACATTAGAAAAGGGATAGAGAGAAGAGAGTAGGTATGTACAAGGGGAAAAGCTTGGGACAGGGTTTGGGAAGAGGGTTAAAAATACAACAACAACAAACAGTGATACACTGTGACACACACAAAAATAACAAAAAATCAACACAATCCAATAACAAATTAATGCAACTCTACAAATAAATAACTATTTAGCAGATAAATCCTCTACAGTCTCTCTCTGTGTAGATACCAAGTGCCACTGGCACCTTTCCCACTATACATCTGGTTCTCTGAAACTTTCTCAGTCTATGCAGATGGTTGGTATCAATGGGGCTGGATTTAGTATTGAGCATAGGTCACCCTCCACACTTTCCACAGATTTGGAATCTCAGTCTCTCCTTGCCTCTGTTGGTGGCATATGCCTCTGAGACCAAACTCAATGTATACATTTGTTCTCTAAGCTAGAGCAGGGCTATTATGACTTCTCCCTGTTCACCATGATTGGGATGTCTACAGTGTTCCCAGAGACTCTACTCATTGGGTTTATGATTAAGCATAGGTCTCTCCCAACACTTTCCACTGATCACAGCCTGAGTCTCTCTGAGCTTCAGATATGTCCAACAGCAGATCTCACTCTCACCTTCTCCGGGTTCTTCTCCACATCACTGCAACCTAATTCATTGTGTTATTGAGCAGCATTCTGGATCTCTGGAGGGTGTGGTAATCTCAGCCACCACTATTCCTTCACTGGGTTGTGTTGCAAGGTCTCAGACCCAGGGAGCTAATCACAGCTGCGCAAGATCCTGGGGGAGCTAGGCTGGGGGTTATCCCATGGGAAACTGCTACTTCACTTAAGGTGTTATTCAGCACTACTCTGGGTCTCTGGGTCTCTGGAGGGTGTATTAATCTCTGCCATCACTACTTCTTCACTGGATTGAACTGTAAGATCTCAGACCCAGGGAGTTTATCAAAGTTATGAGAGTCCCTGAGGGCACACAACTGGGAGTTCTTCTGTAGGAACCACAGTTTCACTTACAATTTTGGTGCACACTGATCTGGATCTCTGGTGGGTGTGGTGAGCTCAGCTGCCACTTGCAAGATGGTTCTGCCGCAGTGTCCTCAGCTGCGAGGCTAGCGGGTCTCTTCTCTGGTGTTGAGCTCCACTCTGGATCTTTGGACGACATTGTGAGCTTAGCCACTGGAAGTTTTAGCTGGTCTTTGCTCATGAAGAACTGATGTATTACAACCAATTGATCTGTGGCTGCTTACTTCAGTTCCTTGTTTTTCTTTCTTTTTTTTTTTTGTGGTACTGAGGGTGGAACCCAGGGGCCTTCTACCTCCTGGCTATACTCCCAGACCTATTTTATACTTTATTTGGAAACAGGGCCTCACTAAGTTGCTGAAAGCCTCACTAAGTAGCTGAGTCTGGCTTCAAACCTGGCTTCAAACCTCCTGTCTCAGTCTCCCAAGAGTGGGGATTACAAGCATGCACCACCACACCCGGCTCCTTGTTTTCCTTTTTGTCTCTGGAGTCTGGTGCTGTGAGGCAAGATGATGCCAGCCAGGTGCCCACCATTGAAAGGTAGGTGGGTTTCTTTTCTGCTCCCTGGTTGTTCTAGTCTTTTTTTTCTCTGTTCCTTGTATTTATAGTTTTTATTTCTCTATTGATAGTATTTTCTGGCTATGTAAAGCATTGTTTTTGAGGCAATGAAGAGCAAGTGTCAGCAGGACTTGTAAGTGCTTCTTCTGTCATTTTCCATCTCTCCAAAAGTTCCTATATTTTATCTTATCATATTAAATTAAATGAGAGGCTCTGCTACAGTTACCGTTAATAGTTACAGTATTAGGAAATGCTTTGTTTCTTAAAATATAATGCATTTCAATTACTATTTGTTTTAAAAAACTACTTGAAAATATATTGTTGAGTAGTTGTAACAGATGATAACTTTTATAGATAGCAAAATATGCTATAATTAATCATTCTAATTTTAGTACAAGAAATATACATTTGAACTAAATAAAAATGTAAATTTCTAATAACTGTGTTGACTGCACTATACTACTTCATGATTTTAAATTTTGCCATTCAGAAGATCATATTTATAATGCAATTCAATGTGAGATAATCATCTTTCCTAATAAAAATTTAAAACTACTAGACATTACACAATATATTAAGTGATTTGTATTTTGTTATGACTAAGAAGGACATTGTTTAATATCTAAATATTTTATGGATATTTTATTCTGATATTGTTACATAGTTTAATTACATTTCATCTTGAGAAAACTCTTTCTATGCTTTGTATTTATTTCAAAGGGTTAAAGATGTTAATGCATAGAATATCTCTTTTGCTTAATCTATGAATTTGAATAAAACCTATATTTTGCTGTTGTTGGATGTAATATTCAATAAATTTCAAGTGATATCAAATTGACTTGAATCCTATAGAGCTCTATAGATGTCCTATATGCATACTAGTCATCTGATTGCTTATTAATTATTAACAGAAAAATGTTCAAGTATCAAACTATAATTGCTTTTTTTTTTCTTTTCTCTTGTTTTTGCCTCATTCTGGTGTTCTGTTGTTAGGTATATAAGCTTCAACAATTTTTAGTACTTTTATTGTAGAATTAACTGATTTAGCTTGTGTAATGTTCCTATTTATCCCTGTCTTTTTTTTACCTAATATTAACATGTCTATTGTCCTGATATTTTTTGATTAGTATTAACGTGATATGTTTTTTTAATCTATGTATGTATTTGTGTTCAACGTAGTTTTCTTATAGACAGAAAATACTTAGATACTTTTTATTTATTTTTTATTGCTACATTGTAGTCATACATCTTAATGGGGCACAAGATAGTAGAGGCATACATGCACACATCACTCATTTAACCCTTCCTCACTTTCCACCCCATTCCTTTCCCCATCCCTCTTTTTCATGATTGGTTTAGTGATTGACTTTGATATTTTGTTAAATGTAGATCATATACATTAGGAAATTATTTTATTCCTTATTTAATCCTCCTCAGTTATGTCACCTTATTTGCTCATCTATGGTTTCTCCTTTTTTTGTTTAGAGTTGCTCCTATGACTCATTTTCTTCCTAGGTTTTACATATTAGAGATTAGAATTTTTTAGTACTTTGATGGGAGACACATTTTTTCTAAATGCACTCTTATAGTATGTGTCTCTCAATAAGTGTATTTTGGCCATTCAAATTTAAAGTGATTACTTAGAAAGCTCAATTAATATCAAATATGCTTATAATCATTTCCTGTTCATTTCATTTCAGCAGTTCCAAGTTGGATATTTTTCCTTCAAAATTTTAAATATTTTACTTTATTCTCTTCTTGCTTGATTTTTTTTCTGATGAGAGGCATTGCAGCAATTATTATAGATACATGTATTTTAAAAGATGTTTCAATCTTGCCTTTGATTTTTTTTTTTTTTTTTTTTTTTTTTGGTGGTACTGAGGATGGAACTCTTCTACCTCTGGGCTACACTCCCAGACCTATTTTATATTTTTATTTGAAAACAGGGTATCTTAAGCCAGAAAGGGTGGCTTCGAACCTGCATGATCCTCCTGTCTCCAACTCCCAAGCGTGGGGATTACAAGCGTGCACCACCATGAATGGCTTGCCTTTGAATCTTTGAAGATTAAATACGATGTGGTTACACAAGGTTTTATTTTAAGTTGGTAGTTATTCTGCTTATTGTTACCTAAGATTTATAAATCTTTGTTTTGTTGCTGTTGCTATTTTTGAAAAATTTTCAGCTATTTTTTTTATCAAGTGTTTCTTCTCTCTTCTTTCTTTTTATTCTTTTAGTGTCTCAAATTTGTGTATGCTATAATTTGAGAGGTTGCTCTATCTCTCTCTCTCTCTGCTTTGTAGTTAAAATTTTTCTATTGATTTCAGTTTGAATTTTCTATTGACTTGTGATCAACAGGTATTTTGTTAGAGTAGCAAGAAGAAAGCAGACACCTGGCTATGTATTGTGTCCTGCTTTTAATACTCTTTCCTTAGGTCTGCCTATTCTACTTACAAATAAGCACCTCAAATTACTTTTTATTTATGCAACAGTGTTTCTCATTTTTAGTATTTCTTCTTGATTCTTTCTTAGAGTTGTTTTTTTTCCTCTCTTAACATTACCCATATAGTGTGTGTGTGTGTGTGTGTGTGTGTGTGTGTGTGTGTGTGTGTTTTGCTGGAGATTGAACCCAGTACTTTCTGTCTTTAAGCTACATCCCCAACTCTATTTACTAATTTTAATTTTTTCTACAGTTTGAAACGGTCTCACTCAGTTGTGGATGGTTTTAACAAGTTGCTAAAGCTGGCTATAAACCTGTGACCCTACTGTCTCATTCTCCCAAATACTAGGATTACAAGTTTGTGCTATGCTTGACTATGCATATATTCTTGTATGTTGCCTACTTTCCCTATTAGAGTTATTGCCATACTTATCATAGTTAATTTAAATTTAAATAACTAAAAATTTCATTTGTCTCACATCTGAGTATAGCTCTGATGTTTTCTGGGTATTTTACATTTTTCTGTATAATTTTTATGTCTTTTAAGATGCCTTGCAATTTTTGTTGAAAACTATATATGTTGTACTAGGTAATGGGAACTGTGTTAAATAAGCCTTTCTATGAAGTTACCTATTCTGGTACAAAGGTTTGGAAATGATTTGGTGATGTTTATGTTGAAGTAGTGAAAACTCTTAAGAAGTGGAGCCTAGTGAAAGGTCATTGAGAGCACTGCCCTTGGGATGGTTTAATGGCATTATTAAGGGACTCTATTTCCTATGAGTGTGAGTTACTATAAAATGGGGCTAGTATTGAATCTCTCTTGCTTACTCTCATATTCTGGACTACTCTCTTCTTGTAGGCACACCATCTATTATGCCATCTGTCATGTCATGTTGTATAGGCAGGAGACTTATCAGGGAGCAAACTGACTCCCATCCACTAAAACTGTGAATTAAATCAACTTCTTTAATTTATATAACACTGAGCATCAGATATTTTGTAATAGAAGCAGAAAACAAGGATTCCTTGCTAGGTACTGGTCAAATTTAATATTTTCTGCAGTTATAATTGCTATAGGCATCACAGTTCACTATTGTCTTTGCTTATTTATTCCTTTTTGACATTGTGATTTTCTAAATAGTTGCCCTTAGAGAAAGTCTGTGTTCTGCAACTATTTCAGCTATAACTAACCTTTATTAAACTGGAACCCTGTTGACTGGTGCCCTGTTGAGATAGTAGAAGGCTATGAGGAATGAATAATGTTCTATAATTTTCCAATTAAACTTCAGTGCTTTAGTATGCCTGTAACTTTGAGCTGGTTGTGACTTTCATCTGTGTTTTCTAAGGGTATAACTTTTTTCTTGACATCCTGCTCCCTTCCTTGGCTTCAGTATTCAAAATATATTTCTTTGATGTCCTGACCTCTCTTGACCAAAAGTCTCTCTAATTTGTCAAAGTTAGAAAGTCTAGAAAGCAGTTGTAAAAGAAAGACTGACTTTTTCTTAGCAGAGATAAACAGACAAAGTCTTTGTTCTTGGAATGTAGATCTGTGTTATAGAGAATTTGGGGACATATTTCAGAGTACTCACTATTATAGTTGCTAAAAAAATTCTCACTCTTTGCTTCCAGAAATTATTTTATTTGTTTATTTATTTATTTATTTATTTATTTATTTACTTATTTATTTATTTCAGTACTAAGTTGCAAAGAGCCTCACTAAGTAGCTGAGGCTGTCTGCAAATCACAATCCTCCAGTCTCCACCTCCCAAATGCTGGTATTATAAGCGTGTGCTATCGTACCTGGCCTCAGAAATTATTTTAAATGATCATTTTTGTATTTTAACCATGTTTAAAAAATATTTTGCTTAGTGTCTTCTGTTCCAATTAAGCAGATGTTGGCTCCTTTTCAATTAGTTTTTTTTTTTTTTTTTTTTTTGCAAATTTGGGGCTCATGATTTTTTTCTGTGATCTCAGATTTCTGATAGTTTAGTAAAATTCTTGATTTCCAATTTATTTAGCTTTTTTATCTTGTAAAGATGGGAGTAAAAATTCTACACTCTTTACTTATCAGAGCTGAAATGATCAGTTTTTTATTATACATGTCATTAGGATTTTTCCTAGTATAAATGATATTGAACACCTTTTCTATAAGAGCACTTTGTTTCTTTTTATTTTTGTCAATTCTATTTTTAAATGTTATTTCTCTTTCTGTTTTACACTTCTTTATAAAAATAGCTTCTGAAATTAGTGGTGTATAACTTGACTCTCTCATATGTTATGTTTCTGTGGAGTGGGGTGAGCTAGGCTTTCAGTTATTGTTTGATGTTTTATGAAGTAAACACCTGGCAGGTAGGAACTAGGCCTATAGTCATTTGAGAACTCACCTGAACTGTATGTTTATGATGGTTCATTTGCAGATAGATTGTATTTGTATTTGTTTCCTATTGCTGGCATGGCACATGGTCATAAGTTTAATGATTTAAACAACACAAAATTATTATCTTATAATTCTGTCGTAAAAAATATGACATGGGTCTCACATTAGTCTAAAGCCAAGCTACTAATAGATATATATTTTTTTCCTGGCAATTCTAGTTTGTGAAGTTGTTCATTTCTTGCTCATCTGAGATTTTGACAGGACTCACTCCTACTGACTTGTAGTTTTACTTCAATTGTAAGAATAAGAATCCACCTTCCTTTTTGTCTAACGTGGGAGGTGAAGGGCATTCCCAGTTCACTCTATAGGCTGCCCACCTTCTTTCACTCATGATTCTCTTTTACTATTTTTGAATTCAGCAATGACAGGTTGAGTATCTCTCTCTCACCTCTTGCCTTGAATCTGTTCTCCTATTAATCCCATTCCACTGCTCTGACTCAGTGTTCTGCCTCTTTCCAGTTCTACTTATAAAGGCATAATGGTTTTATAGGGCCCATCTGATTTATCTGGGATAATATCTCTACTTTAAGATTCATAGCCTTAGTCATTGACATTAAAAAGAAACAAATGCTCTTAAATATAGGAAAAGGTGCTCAACCTCATTCTTATGAGGAATATGCAAAGTATCTTTTATCATGTAAGGTGACATAATTGCAGGATAAGAGCATGAACTTTTGGAGGTTCTTATTCTGCCAAACCTAGTATTTCTTGTCCATTATTCTGCTATATGACATTTCATTCGCAGGAACCACCCAACATGTCCTATTCTTCTAAGGCTATAGATGTTGTAAGGTTATCACCCTTCTTATACTTGCCAATTTTTCTGTTTGCTTCTTGGACATTTCTTATTTTATAGGAGTTAATTTTGCATAGTCCTGGTTATCCTTTGTTTCCTAAACTACTTTTAAAACTCAGTGACAAAATACCTTATTTTTACATTTTATAAGTTCTGAGGGTTGATGACCTCAAGTAGGTGGTTTTTCTCAGTGTTTATAATGTGACAGGAGTCAAATCATACCTAGGATTATTAGAATATATCTTTATTTACATAAAGAGCTGGGGACCAGTCAGGCTTTTCTTCCAATCAGATTAAGAAAGTGAATTTTATTTCCTCTGCATTTGGTTAACCAGTTTTGCCAACACCATTTGTATAACAGGCTATCTTTTTTTCAAGGTATGTTTTTGGCCTCTTTGTCAAAAATCAATTGACTGTAAGTGTTTGGATTTATTTTTGGCTCTTTTATTCTGCTCCATTTGTCTATGTATCTGTTTGTGTGCCAGTATCATGCTGTTTTTATTACTATAGCTTTGTAGTATAGTTAAGTCAGGTATTGTTACTCCTCCTGCATGATTTTTTTTTCTGAGAACTACTTTGGCTGTACTGGCATGTATTTTGTTGTTGTTGTTCCAAATGAATTTAAAGACTAATTTTTCTATGTCTGTGAGGAATGATCTTGGTAATTTAATGAGTATTGTGTTGAATCTTTAGATCATTTTTGGAAGTATGGTCATTTTGATGATATTTATGCTGCTTATCCATGAACATGAAAGATATTTCCATATTCTAAGATCTTCTTTGATTTCTTTATTCAATGTTTTAGAATTTTCTTTGTAGAGGTATTTTACCTCCTTGGTTAAGTTTATTACTAGTATTTTTTTTGTAGAATATACTGATTAGAAGTGTTTTCTAAATTTTTTTTAGTGGAATTATGATTGGTATACCAAAAACCTTCTGATATTTTAAGATTGATTTTGTATCCAGAAACCATGCTGAATTTGTTGATCAATTCTTTTTACCTTTTGGTTGAGTTTGTTGGGTCATCTAAATATAGTATCATGTCATCTGCATATGTTGCTAATATTTTGTTTAGCTATGTTGCATCCAAGGTCATAAAAAATATAGGCCTGGCCGGGTGTGGTGGTGCATGCTTGTAATCCCCGTGCTTGGGAGGCAGAGACAGGAGGATCGTGCAGGTTTGAAGCCAGCTGCGCGCGCTGGCTTAGAAGACCCTGTTTCCAAATATAAAATGTAAAAATAGGTCTGGGAGTGTAGCCTGGAGGTAGAAGGGCTTCCAGGAACCCCAGTACCACCAAAATAAATAAATAAATAAAATAAAAATATAGGCCTGTAGTTTTCTTTCGTGAGCTCTCTTTGTTTGGTTTTGTTATTAATGTGATGTTGGCTTTATGGAATGTATTTGGGAGAGTCCTGTTTCTTCCTTTTTAGAAAATAAAATGGGAGTATTGGGATTAGTACTTCTATAAAGGTACTTCTATAAAATTCACTTGGGAAACCATCTGAACCTGGTCTTTTCTTTAATGGTAGGTTCTGTTGCTATTTCAATTTTTTTAATTGCTTTTGGTTAGTTTAAATTTTTTATATATTCTTGACTCAGTTTAGTAAAGTTGTATTTAAGTAGAAAGTTGTCAATTTATTCCAAATTTTCCATTTTGTTGAAGTATAGTTCTTCAAAATAGTTTCTGATAATCCTAATTTCTACACTGTCAGTGGTAATATCTCCTTTTTCATCTTTTATCTTTATAATTTGGGTTGATTCTCTTTTTTTGGTTAAGTTGCAAGGTGGCTTATCTATTGTGTTAATTTTTTTTGAGAAACAGGCTTTTTGTTTTGTTGATTTTCTGTATCTTTCTTTATATTCTGTACTTTGCTGATTTCTGCTCTGATTTTAATAACTTCCTGCTTTCTATTGGCTTTGGGGTTAGACTGTTCCTGTTTTTCAAGAGCTTTGAGGTGGGACATTAATTATGTATCTGGTAATTTTCTGTTTTTAATAGGTAGGCACCCTGTGCTATGAATTTTTCTTTTAATATTGTCTTCAAAGTGTCTCAGATGGTTTGATATGTTGTATCTCCATTTTTAATTTTTTCTAGAAAATTCATGATTTCACCCCTTATTTCTTCTATGACCAATTCTTCATTCAGTAGTATTTGTTCAGTCTGTTCTTCTTTGGAGTTGGATGCAATGAGGCAAGATGGTGCCATTGTGGTGTCCATGGCCATCAGGCAGGCGGGCCTCTTCTCTGCTCTCTGACTGGTGTTCTAGTCTTATTTTTCCTGATGCCTTTGTTATTTTTAAAGTTGTGTTGTTTTCTGGCTTTTGTAAGAATGCTGTTATTAAGGCAATGGAGACAGGTAGGTATGTGATACTTCCCTCTGTTGCCATCTTCCTGGAAGTTCTATTTCTTATTTCTAAGATGATCTTGGTAAGTTACTGAGGATTGTCTTTAACCTGTGACCCTCCTGAATCAGTCATCCAAATACTGAGATTTTATGAGTGAGCCAATATAACCAGCTGGAATGGGTTTTTATATGTGTAAAACTAAATAAATATTGCACATAATCTTTAAAATAAATTGACAACTAGAATTTAATACTCTTTTTTGAAACTCTTGATCTAACTCAACTTCCATATTTGACAGATAAGAGATTTGGAGAAGTTAGTTAAATCAATGGAAATCTCAAATCTATACTGGATCCAGGTTTAGGGAGCCCATTCATTCAAGTAAGGGTAAAATTCACACAGTGCCTTTCTATCTATTCTGTTCCCTCATTGCACTTTCAAACTCAGTAAAACCACACTGCTTGCTCCAGCTCCAGTGCTTCGTCCATCCGTTCTTTCTGTACATGGCAACCTGTGTCACATATCCACATGAATAACTTCTATGCATCACTTTAAAAACTGACACCATGTTTTTATCATCCTCCCACAATTCTCATTCTACACAAAACACAACACTCCCCTCACAAACCAAATCCTGCTGTGCATCTATTTCATGCCTCATGTCATTTTGCAACTTATGCTCACTTATGTGATTATACTACATCCCTTCTTAGGCTCCATTTTATTTCTGTTCACTGTTGCCATTTTTCAATTTTTATCATAGTGCATTGAACACAATAGGAAATTTAAACAAAATAACTAATAACCTTCATATTTACAAATCCAGTATATACACAAGTATAATCTATCTGCACTCAAATCTATGTGTGAGTACATAATTTTTTTTCCTTTTTTTTTATTGGTGCACTGTATTCATACATCATAGTGGGATACAAACTTTTGTAGACATACATGCACACATCACCCAGTCAGCCCCCACCTGATCCCCACCCCATTCTCTCCCCATCCCTCCTTCCCATGCTTGGCTTAGTGGTTGACATCTAGTATTATAGCAATTTATGCAAAATTAAAAATGATAATTTCACATAACAGTTTCATTTGTCTGATACCAAGCTTTTGATGACTTAAAGATAACATTTCAATATTTCTTTTTGCTTTCTTTCTTACCAGAGAATTTTTTTTCTATTTTTTTAGGTGAAACTATCATATATTTATATATTTATTTTACAGAAAAAAAATCTATCCTAATATGGAATATGGACTCTAGATACCCAAAACGATCTTGAAAAAGAACAAGGCTAGAAGATATATATTTTCTGATTTCAAACCATATAAAGCTACAATAATTGAAACAGTGTAGTACTGTTCTAAAGGAAGATATATAAACCACTGGAGTTAAATAAAAGCCTAGAGCTAAATTCTTCCCTATATTGTCAAGTTATTTTTGACAAGGATTCCACGAACATTTGTAGGTGGAAATAATAATCTTTTAACTAAATATTGTTGAAAAATAATACTTACATGGAAAAGAATAAAATTGGACCCTTACCTAATCCCATATACAAATATTAACTCAAAATAGATAAAAGACCTAAATATAAATATTAAGACTATAAACTTTTAGAACAAAATCTGGGTCATAAAACCTCACAACATTGAAATTGGCAGTGATTTATTGGATATGATTTCAATGGCACAGACAACAGAAGAGTATACAAACTCCCTAAAAAATAAAAAAAAACATATTGTATATCCAGGACAATGTAAACAGAGTTAAAAGTTACTAATAGAATGGGATAAAATATTTCCAATTGCTATATCTGAAGGTATATTAATATTCCAACTAGACATCCTAAAAATTAACAACAATAAAGGCAAACAATACAATTTAGAGATAGGTAAAAGACTAACATAATGAATCTCCAAAGATAACCAATCTTAGTTGTCTGTTGGATGGAAAATCTTGTTTCTCTAGTTCTGGTGTGTGTTACCTATTTCTTCTTTGTAGTTAATCTCTTTGAGTATTTTCTCTAGTGCTGGTTTTGAAGACATAAATTCCTTCAGTTTCTGTTTGTCATGGAAGCTTCTTATTTTTCCATCTAATTTGATAGAAAGTTTTGCTGGGTAGGAAATTTTTGGCTGGAAGTTGTTTTCTTTCAGAGTTTGGAATATGTTACTCCAAGCCCTTCTGACTCTCATGACTTGGTTTGGGAAGTCTGGAGTGATTCTAATTGGTTTGCCTCTGAATGTCACTTGGTCCTTTGTTTTTGTTGCCTTTAAGATTCTCTGCTTGGCTTCCACAGTGGTCATTTTGACAATTATGTGACGTGGGGATCCTCTTCTCTGATCTTGTCTAAAGGGAGTTCTATAAGTTTCCTGGATCTGTGTATCAACCTCTTGCTGTATGTTTGGAAAATAATCTGCTATTACTTCCTTTAAGAGATTGTTGATCCCTTTGGTTTCACTTTCTTTTCCCTCCTCTATTCCAATTATTCTTAGGTTAGCTCTCTTAAAATGGGCCCATATTTCTTCAATATCAGATTCCTGCTGTCAGATATTTTTTTCTAGATTAGAAACTATGCATTCATTTTTGGAATGATCATCTTCTAATAGCGAGATTCTGTTCTCCATGTGGTCTAATCGGTTGTTCATGCTTTGAATTGAGGCCTTTACTTCATTAATTGCATCCTTTATCTCTTTTTGGCTCTCTCTGAATTCTTTTCGAAGCACCTCTATTATTTCTACAGTTATTTTCCTGATTTGATCATCTAGAAATCTCTGATTTTCTGTTTTATCGGTTTCTGATGTTGTGGGGTTGTGGGCATTCATTGCTCCAGTGTTATTCCTCTTTCCCATGATTTCGGAAGTTTGTGCCTTCTCTGGGTTCTTCTCTTGGGTCACTATGACTTCGATTAAGGTGCTCTGGTTCTCGAGTCTGTAGTATCTCTGACCCCACTACTCCTTTACTGGGTTGTATCACAGAGTCTCCGACCCAGGGAGTCGATAGAGGCTGCTTTAGACTGTGGGGGGTGCCAGGTTGCACGTTCTCCTATGGTGTGATATCTCTGCCACCGCCACTCCCCCACTGGGTCAAGTACCAGGGAGTACAGTACTGGGATTTCTCCTCTGTGGCCCGCAATTTGACTCACTGTTCTTGAGTACGCAGATGTAGCTGTACTGGACTCGGTGAATTCACTGCTGCTGCCACTGGTGGCAATATGGCGCCACTGCCACACCCTCGGCTGTGAGGCTGGCGTATTTTTTCTTCTCTGGTTTTGAGTTCCACTCTGAGTCCCTGCAGCGTGTGTTGAGCTCAACCACTGGGAGCTTTAGATGTTCCCTGTGCTGAAAGATCCCACCTGGCTGATCCGCAGCAGCTCACCTCGGCTTGCTGTAGCCGTCCAGTTAACTCGCCGCTGCCGCCGGCAGTATGGCGCTGATGCCTCGTCCTCGGGCGTGAGGCCGGTGTATCTCCTCTGTGGCTCTGAGCTCTGTTCTCAGTCCGCTTTCTCTCTGGAGCTTGGTGATTTTTTTGTTTCTCTGGTGATGGTGTTTTCTGGGTATGAAAGGTGCTGATTTTGTGGTAATGGTGATTGGTTGTTAGCGGGGCTCTTAAGCCCCGCTTTTCTCCGTCGCCTGTGAATACATAATTTTATACACATGCATATATATGTATACAGATACAGACATACACATAGATAATTACTTTGGTGTTGTCGATTTCTAATATATTTGCATAATCAGTCAGGGTATAAGGTATAACACACACACACACATACACACACACATAGTGTTTTGCAGGTCATTAAATTTTGACATTAGTCTGTAAAATAGTTTACATGGCAGATGAATATTGCTTTTTGTAGGTCCATTGTAGTAAGGAGAAACAAATAATTCAAAGTTTCTTAATTATGCACTAAAATGTAAAATGTCATAAAATGAAACAAATAATTTAGGAAATAGTATACTTTTATTTATGAATCCATAGTTTAAAAAGTGCCACACTTGAGTAACATATAACTTACTAAGGGATCATTAAATTGTTGTATTTTTTAAGGCTCATAGTATACTTAAAATGGCAGGTTAATCACAGTGGATATGGATAAGAAATGGAAAAATATATTAATTAAAAATAGAATGGTATAATTGGGTGACAAAAGAACAAATTAGGTTTGGTGGACTTGAGAATTGGTAGAACTGGTGATAAGTGTTTGGAATCTGTTTTATTACAGAGAAAGGGAATAAAGACCTGAATACTTACCTGTCCAGGTAGGCAATAAATAAGATAAATTCTTACACTAAATATCTTTTCTCTCAAAAAAGGGTGGGTTTTTACCAGGCTTATTTAAATTAATTTCTTTACAGAGTTTGCCATCTGTTATTCTGACATGTTCTCTGGTGAAAGACATTTTGAGTACTGCTGCATGCCCCAGTGATCATCCTTCCTGTTATTCACAAAGTAAGAATTTAGAATATATCACCTACACTATTAAATGCCTTTCTTGAAAGTCAATCATCTGAAACCAAATGTCAAAAGAGACATTTTATATGAAATAACTGAATAGTATTTTATACTATTTATTTAAAAATGTTTTTCACAGATTTATTTTATACTTAGCTCTTTAATAAAAATTTAAAGGCTAATACTTATTATTCTCTTCTTTCTTTCTTCCAACCTTTTTACTTTAGAAGTTTTAG
Organism: Muscardinus avellanarius; assembly: GCF_963383645.1. Classification (NCBI taxonomy): domain Eukaryota; kingdom Metazoa; phylum Chordata; class Mammalia; order Rodentia; family Gliridae; genus Muscardinus; species Muscardinus avellanarius. Next base: position 32,064,592 of record NC_137791.1, read on the forward strand.
TTATATTTTATTTTTAAACAACATTAGTCAGGATGTTTTAACTAAATTTCCATTTGTCAAAGACTGACAATAATATTTAACAAACAAAGCATACGAATACTCTAAGGTCCAGAATTCCAACTAAAATGTGTATATATATGCACCATGTGTCATATAGTACAGTGTTGTTTATAGTTGTATTTTCATTAGTCCCAAATTAGAAGCTACCCAAATGCATATCATTAATAATAGGTATCTATTTTACAATATACTCACAGAAGGGAATACTATACAGGCTTGAAAATGAACAAACTACATTGTATGTAGGAATATGAATGAATCACACAAACATAAATGCTAAAAAATGGAGCCGAATACAAAAACTGTACATTGCATGATTCAATTATATAAAGTTTGAAACGGGCAAAACTAGCCTGTAAGAAATAGCATTTGTGTGGTAGAGGTCAGAGAAAGCACTTAAATTGCTTCTTCTTTTCCTCTTTAGGAATGCTTGCTTTGAGTCCTAATTAATGGATATATTCTTTCAGAGAATCTATTTATGAACATTTTTAGTGCACTCTTTTTTTTTTTTTTTTTTTGGTGGTACTGGGGTTCCTGGAAGCCCTTCTACCTCCGGGCTACACTCCCAGACCTATTTTTGCATTTTTATTTGGAAACAGGGTCTCCTAAGCCAGCGCGCGGGGCTAGCTTCGAACCTGCGTGATCCTCCTGTTTCTGCCTCCCAAGCGCGGGGATTACAAGCGTGCGCCACCACGCCCGGCTTTAGTGCACTCTTTTAAAAATTTAATTAATAATTTTTTTTTTCAGTACTGGGGATGGAACCTAGGGGCATTCTACCTCCAAGCTACACCTCCAGCATGAAGTTTTATACTTTGCTTTGAAACAGCATCTCACTGAGTTGCAAAGGGCCTAAGTATCTGAGGCTGTCCACAAACCTTGATCCTGCCATCTTAGTCTCCCAAATGCTGGGATTACCACATTTGGGAGACTAAGTGTGCAGTACCACACCTGGCTTAAAAAATAATAATTTTTAAATATTAAAATATTAATATTTTTAGAGCTAGGTTTGGTGGTGCATGGTTGTAATCCCAATACTTGGGAGGCTGAGACAGGAGGGTTGCACTGGTTCAAAGCCAGCCTCCGCTATTTTGTTTCCAAATAAAATATAAAATAGGTCTGGGAGTGAAAGCTACTGGGTTTCCTAACCAGTACCACAAGAAAAATATTAATATTTAAAAATATAATTGATAATTTGAAACTGCTACCAATCACTTTGAAATTCTAATTTGTACATTTTCTGAGTATCATGTCTATTTTATTACAAATGTCATCATTCACTTATTACAACACCTAGGACTGTCCCTTTGTCAACAATAGAAATTAAGTTTAGTTTTTTGTGCTGTGTCTACAACAAAAATGTATATGGCCAACATAAATCTCTGGCTATTTTTCAAGTTGCAGAGGGGTTTAAAATACCTCATTTAATTTTTTTTCCTCATTCTCTACTCAGCTATCGTCAGCTCTCTGAGTGTATGAACAGTCATGAATTAAGCCCACTGTTGATCAAAAATATTTTTTAAAAGTCTATGTCTGTATTATACATGAGTTAATGTTTTCTTCATCATTTCCTAAATAATATAGCATAACAACAGTTTCCACAGCATTGCATTTATCTACAGATGATTCAAAGTATAAAGGGTAGCCGGGTGTGGTGGCGCACGCTTGTAATCCCTGCTCTTGGGAGGTGGAGACAGGAGGATTGCATAGGTTGAAGCCAGCCATGCTGGCTTAAGAGACCCTGTTTTCAAATAAAAATATATTAACAAATAGGTCTGGGAGTGTAGTCCGGAGGTAGAAGGGCCTCTAGGAACCCCAGTACCACCAATAAATAAATAAGTAAATAAATAAATAAGTAAATAAATAAATAAACATTATAAAGGGTAATATTTGCAAGTTTATTCACATACTATACCATTTTACATAAGCGAGTTCTGCATTTTCATATTTTGCCATGTTTGAGGAGTTTGGGAACAATCGTCTTTGGAGTTAAAGGAATGTCTGTATTTCTCTTTGGGAACAAAATTACTCTTATTCTAGTAAGCCTATGACATTTCCCCAAATAAAAAATTTATAAATCTGCTGTTATCATTGTTATAACATATTATATTACTATGATACATTTTTCACACGTAATGAACTAATATTGATAACTTATGTTTAACTAAAGCCCATATTTTTCAAATTTAATTTATATTTTTCTTTTATTTATTTTTTTGCAGTAATGGGAACTGAACCCAGGTAACTCTATCTGAGATACATACTAAACCCTATTTTATTATTTTTATATGAAACAGGGTCTCTCTAAATTTCTGAGGCCCTCATTAAATTGTTGAGGCAAGCCTTGAACCTGAGATCCACTTGTTTTAGCCTTGCAAGTTTTTCCTTAAATAAGGTTTTTTTAGCCTTATGATACCACATTATATTTACCCATAGTATTTGTAATGTTTTTCTTAACTAAGACATTTTCTCTGCCTTTCCTTGATTTTTTGATCACTTTGCCAGTTTTGAGAAATAGTAATCAGGTATTGTGTAGACTCACTCTCAAATATATATATATATTTTTAGTTTGAATGATCCTTAACACTTAACAACATAAATATCCCAGACAGATGCTAATTGATGCAGTTTAAGGCCTTCCTAGAACACACACCTTTATGGCACGTATCTGTAATTTTTTTTTTAGATTCAGAAAATAGTTTTACTTATTTTTTCTATAATTTTAAAATTCTCCAATTAATAGAAAATACATTCAGATATTTCATGGTAATACAGTTGATTATACACAATAGCAATGAAGTGAAGAGGAATAAATTGAAGATACAAAATATAAAAATTTAAAATAAGAAACCATTCACCCAAAGATAAAGTGCATGGAATTGACCTTATCTCCTTTTATTATATAAAAATTTAAAAGTAGAAGAGTTATTTATGACTATTTTACAGAACTTGCTCTTAGCAAAATGTCTTGCTTCTGTTTTCTGTTATAAAGGGAGATGAACAAATACCACTATCTTGCTTATTTGCTTCACTGCCAGTCTTATTCAAAGTGTTCCTTAATGATCAATGAATGCAACTTCTAAAGATAAATAAATAAATGGATACCTAACACATTTTAGGTAATTGGAAACAAAATATCATTCACTAGAATGACTCTTTTTAAATTTTATGCTCAGAAATATGAAAGTATAAGTTCAAATGTGTAAACCTGTCTTCTGCAAAATGAAGATGAATTAGTAAAGAAATGATTTTTCAAATCCCATTCTGTTTTAAAATTTAGCAAGTCAGCTGAGAAACTTAAATTTAATGGCAATATACTGTTGAGGTTTCTAAAGTAATCATAAAGGTGTAAATTCTCAGAACAAATAAAGAAAAAGCCAGTTTTCTCTTTAAACTGGTCATGGGAACATGGCTGTGTCACTATCTCCTATACAAAATTGCAACATATTTTAAGAGTTTGATCTTGTTGATTGACTTAAGAGATTGAACTTACTGAATGATTTGTCAATTTACTATGAATTCTTCTTGTTCTCCAGAGATTGAAAGTTTAATTTATAGAAATTCCTCAAAAGGCAAAACATTACTATTATAATAAAATGTGATATGGTTGGAACAGGAATAATTTCACTTCTTACATTCATTACCATGATTCCAATGCTCCTTAGACTTATTCCAAACTGTTTTAGAATCTATATAATCATTTTTTTATGATCTTTTCTGATTTTTGGTTCATATTCTGAGAGTTATTTCTAACACAAATTTAAAAGTCTATACAAAAAAAAAAACCAAAACTCAATATTGGATGTTCACTTTGTTTCATCAGAATTCTAAATTCATCCGATCTTTAGAATCAACTATTTGCTAAAAGAAAAATATATTTTATTCTCTTTTTTGTGGTACTAGGATGGAACTCAGGGGCATTTTAACTCCAATTTATACCCCCATTATTATTTTTTTTAGTTCTTTTATTTATTTTTTGAGGGGGGGTTTAGAAAATGTCACCAGTAGTTAGTTCTATAATTTATTTTATGTGGAAAATATTGAAAATGGCATACATTCAGACCATGCTTGGTGCCCTCTCCTGCCTCCCACTTTTCCTTCCACTCCCGATAATGAGTGTCCAAACTAACCTTGCTATCTACATCCATACTTTTACACATATCTGAATGTAGCTCCTCATTATACAACCTCACCCTTCTTCCTTTCCTATCCTTCCATTCTAGCTTTGCTGAGGTTTCCCCTCCATTATCTGAAGTCCCACTTGTATTCCTAATACTCCCTAATTTGGACATATTAGGGAAAACATATGTCCCTTCTCTTTCTGTGTTTGGCTGATCTCACTTAGCATAATGTTCTCCAGGTCTTTCCATCTTTTTGAAAATGACATGAGTTTGTTCTTCTTTATAAATGAGTAGAATTTCATTGTGTATATTTCCTATAATTTTGCAATCCATTCATCTGTTGATGGAGACCTAGGTTGGCTCCATATTTTGGCTATTATAAATTGTGCTGCTATAAACATGGGTATGCACATGTTACTATAGTTCTCTGATTTCAAGCCCTTTGGAAAAACACCCAGGAGTGGTATAGCCAGATCATATGGTGGATCTATTCCTAATATTGTAAGGAATCTCCACACTGATCTCCACAGCGGTTGAACTAGTTTGCACTCCCACCAACAGTATAAGAGTTTCTCTTTCCCCACATTCTTACTAGCATTTGTTGTTATTTGATTTCTTTATGTTTGCCACTGTAATTGGAGTTAGATGGAATCTCAGCGTATTTGCATCTCCCTGATGGCTAATGATATTGAACATCTTTTCATGTATCTGTTAGCCATTTCTATCTCTTCTTTTGTGAAGTGTCTATTCAGTTCAGTTACCCATTTCTTGATTGGGTTATTTGTTTTGCTAGTGTAGAGTCTTTTGGGCTCTTTATATATTCTGGATATTAGCCCTCTATCAGAGTGGTGGATGGTAAAGATCTTCTCCCATTCTTTAGGCTTTCTCTTTAGGTTCTTGATGGTTTCCTTCAATGAGAAGAAACTTTTTAGTTTTATGACATCCCACTTGTTAATTCTTTTTTTTTTTCTTGCAGTACTGGAAATGGAATATAGGTACATTCTACCTCTGAACTACACTCTCAGACCTATGTTTTATTTTTTATTTTGAAACAAACATGAATAAAGTAACAAAACAAGATACAAAAGCCAACAATTATCCATCAAAGTCAAGAAAGCAACAAAAGAAACAAAAAGAAATAAGAAAGAAAAAATAAAGAACAAAAATAAAATAAAAAGAACTAGCCACAGTGTGAGAGAAAAACAAAGCAAAACAAACAAACAAAGAAACAAAAAGCCCTAGTTAAAAAAAGAATGAAAGAAAAAAAATGTCCTGCTAATTTATTAATATGAGGCTGGGCCTGTATAATATCTGTATATCTAAACACTTTGGTAGATTCTGAAATATATTCCAGTGTCTCTTATTTGCTCTGTAATCTATTGTCAGCTTTTGAACTCATTCTCTTGAGTGTTTGCACTTCTCTCTTGCCTCTGGCAGCTTTGTGTTTAGTTGTCAGGGCATCAGGTATCACTGTTAGCGAGTTCTGTGTAAGTCCAGGGTTCTGTGTTTTTCCAGTCTGTGGTCTACACCCTCGAACCTCTGTGCTCTCTGTCCAGGGCTCAGACCCTTTGCTTTGTGCTTGCACTTGCCTACCTGGATGGGTGGAGGGCATCCAGTATAGTCTTGGAGCAACCCCCTTTGACCCTGTGCAGTTACTGCTCCTTGAGAACCTTTCCTGTGTCTCTGGATGTTCTAACTGGACTAGCCCACTGGGCGGCTTCTATGGGTGGTCTTCCTCCAAGTACTCAGTAACACAAGTGGTTACCTGGCTGCCCTGCTCTGGCTCTCTGGAGAGCTCACTGTACCACTGCAGGTGCTACCTCTAGTGAGCACACGGGCTTTGAAAATTCTTCTGTGTTACTGAAACGTGATGCCAGTCACCACTTAAGATATTGGAGCTCTGTGGGGGCTTTCAAGCTCTTGGATTATTTTTCTGGATTTCTTGGGGCTGACACTCATTTCTTGCATGAGTGTCAGCCAGAGCAGGGACTTGTGGTTTAGGCCAGGAGCCTGGGATGGTGCTGGTGGCCAGGCTGTGTCCTCAGAATGTCCATTGTGTGCTTGGACATTTTGCAATGGATCTCGCAGTTCAGAATATGGAATTCCTTCTGCTATGGCTCCTGGATCTGTTTTGGTTCATGAGGTTTATTTATTTTGTTTGTTAAGATGCTGCCATAAGGAGTTCTACCTCTGAGATACACTACTAACCCATTTTTCGATTGGGTTATTGGTTTTCTTAGCTATGAGTATCTTGAGTTTTCTGTATATTCTAGATATTATGTCTCTATCAAAGGAATAGGTAAAAAAAAATCTTCTCCCATTCTCTTGACTCTCTGTTGAGTTTGTTGATTAGATTTTTTTTTTCTGCACAGAAGCTCTACAATAGGCCCACAGCTAACATTATATTAAATAAAGAAAATCTGCAAGAATTCCTTCTACAATCAGGAACAAGACAAGAATGTCCATTATCATGACTTGCCTTATTGGGATTCTAGCCAGAACAATAAGGCAAAAAAAAAAGAAAATAAAAAGAGTAAATATAGAAAAATAAGGACTAAAACTATCAATATTTGTAAACACTTGATACTATACTTAGAAGACCCAAAAAATTCAACCAAAACCTTCTATTACTGCCACAGTATCTCATGCAGACCTTGAGAAACCTCAGTCAGGGGACTCACAAGGGCATAAATCCCCCATGAAGTATGTCTAACATTTCCTTCTTCAAAAAATTATTTTAGGATTATTTGGATCAATATGTATAATTGAAATTTTATGTATAAGCATTATAACTAAAATAGATGGGCAGCAGCTTGTGACAGACTCAGGCAGCAAAGTTTTTTTCCCAAGGATAAAGTTTAGGCCAATGACTAAGTTCAAACTGACCTTAGTTTGGGCCAATATATAAGATTAAGTTCAAGCTGGCCTTGTGATGATACAAAGCATACTTTCTATGATTATTTAAATGTCTGGCACCCTGCCCTGAAGTCTGTTAAAGAATTTTTCTGTCCTTGAAGTTCCTGTTTGCATGACTATAAAGATTATAACAAATCTTGAAAGGAGAGAAGAGAGAAGCTAGAGAAGCTTCCATCAGAATAAAGTTGGAGAAGCTGCCATCTGGTCTCTTGTGTCAGTGTCTTTTCTCACGACCTTGACTCTCCTCTTACCAAACAGGAACCTCGACTCCTGCTAGGGCTGGACCCCAGCATATTAGTATTTAACAAATTCAGCAATATGTTTGGGTACAAAATAAATTAAAAAAAATCAGAAGCTTCTCTAGGCCAACCATAAATACACTAAAAAAAAAAAATCCAGAAAACACTTCTACTCAGGATATCCCACAAAATATATTACCAGGACTAAACCTTACCAAGGAGGTAAAAGATCTCTACAAAGAAAATCATAAAACATTCAAAAAAGAATAGAGGGAGATCTTAGGAGATGAAAATATCTTCCATGTTCTTGGATAGACAAAATAATTATTATCAAAATGGCCATTCTTCCAAAAGTAATCTACAGACTCAATGCAATATTTACTAAATTAACAAGATCATTCCTCACAGACATAGAAAAATCAGTCCTTAAATTTATTTGGAAGAACAAGAAACCCAGAATAGAAAAGTAGTTCTCAACAACAAGAACCTTGCAGGAGCCATCAAAATACCTGATTTCACATTATACCACAAAGCCAAAGTAATAAAAGACAATATGGTATTGGCACAAAAACAGATACACAGACCAATGGAGCAGAATAGAAGCCTTGGAAATGAAATTTACATACAGCCAATTGATTTTTGACAAAGGGGCCAAAAACATACACTGAAAAAAAAATGATAGCCTGGTCAACAAATGGTGTTGGCCAAACTGGTTAGCCATATGCAGAAAAATGGAAATAAGCTCCACTTTCTCATCCTGCATAATAGTCAATTAAAGATTGATCAAAGACATGTAAATTAGACCAGAGACCTTGAGGTTCCTCAAAGAGGGCATAGGTTCAACACTGCAATACACAGGCACAGATAAAAACTTTCTTAACAAGACCCCAAAGGCACAAGAAATTAAAAGGAGATTAATACGTGGGATTGCATTAAATTGTTATCTTATTTTGACACTATAGAAGGCATAAGGATAAATAAAAATAATTTGGACTTCCTAGGAAATTAGAGGAAATTACTTTCCTGAGCTATGTGGACCTGTGTACCTACTTTCCACACTTGGCAGGAATGCAATTCAAAGAATGAACAGATTAGGTTTCTCCCAGCTTAGGTTATGTTCACAACAGCTGTGACCATAGGACTGCAGAATTTATACATTATGCATACAAATAATGCAAAAGATGGCTTATTTAAGACTACAAAGATATATTTTATAAAATCGTCAACAACAAACTGGTAAACATAGGAGCAATTATTATCTCCAGGTCATTTGACTGCCTTTGAAATAGTTGAATAAATTAGAGACCAGAAACTGAACATCCCTCTTGGGTATACAGTTTGAAGACAGTGAGCCGTAAAAGGAGTCGTAATTAAATCTATTGTGCTGCTCCTTAGCCTTCATTTAGGTGATATATAGCAATAATACCAGAGTATAAATGCAAACAAAATGACTGATGATGCTTTTAACTCTCAAGAATAAAATGTTAATCATGTCAGAATAGTAATTCTATTTAAAATATACCACAGCTCTTTGATGACCACTGGAAATTTTTCTCAGGCAAAATATGCTGGTATAACATCACAGTAAATATGACAGCAAATACCTTAACTGTCCATAATATAATTGGCCATAAAATTTTATGAAATAATGCACATTCTCTGAATGCATTCTAGAACTATTAATGTTAATGGGAAAAAACTTAACATTTACAAATGTAAAATAGAAGATGTTTTAACATCTAACACTTTAGAAATGGAATAGCTATAAGCAAAATCAATAGAAGCAAGATAATCCAGATATTCTCTATGTGTTTGTCCTTGTATATAGCTATTATTTGGCATTTAAACATATTCTTCCCTTGGTTTACCCACCAGCTTCTTTCTGGGTGTGAGTTATTATAGAAATAAAAACATAAAAACCGTATGCCATTATTCTTTAGGAAAATACTATACAGCATGTTATATTTTTATCTATTCATTTTATAAAGTAGCATTTAGTGGTTTTAAATAGTAAATGAAAATGTGAGAACTCTAATTTTTTTTGCTCAATCACTGGCTATGAGGTTCTGGATAAAATATTTAGCCTTTCTGTATTTCAGTTTATGAAGCTGTAAAACTGATATGATGATATGAAGTAGGAATCATGCCTTTATGTATCCCATTAGAAAATGAATTTAAAATAAAATCAGTTTATACAAATGAATTTCTTTTAAAAGAAACTTAACTGGTAATATCCAGGTGTGGCTTTGAACATTTGAGGTATCAGAGAGTCACTTCCAATGCTTGTAACTACCAAGTGATTTGGGACATCCTAATTTGTACTGTTGTTTTGAGAGTGTAAAACTCCATTTTTTCTCTTCTTCTTCCTGGCACTGATGCTTATCTCTAATATTAAGACATCATCTAATTTAAATATATATAATTTATTTATTCTAAAATGCTTTCTAGGTACTAGAAATGTATCTTTGTGCTATAGATTCAACAATAAACAGTAGTATCAGCAACAGCAATCCCTGCCCTCAGTAGGACAAAATTCTTGTTTGTGGTCAGAGAAAATGAGACCAATATTATATATATATATAGAAATGTGTATATATATATATATATATATATATATATATATATAATCTATTATATATACAAATATTATATAATGAAACCAATTATACATACAGTTACCATAGCCAAACTACACGAGATTTAATATGTTTATTCTACATAACTAAAGTTTAGTGTCCATTGACCAACAATTCTCAATTTTTCCCAAATTCCATCTACTGGCAACCATCCCTATTTTTTCTGCTTTTGTGAGTTTGACTTTTTAGACTATACACATAAGTTGAAATCATGTAATAATTGTCTTTTTGTGGCTAGTTTATTTCACTTCACATACTGTCCCTCAAGTTTATCTATGTTGTCACAAATGACAAAATTACCTTACATCATAAGAAGGTATAATATTCTATTAAAACCCACATTTAGATTTTGTTTTCTTTTTGTATGCTCCTATTTGTAGACACTAAGATTGTTCCTGTGTCATTTTTTTATGAATGATACTGCAATGAGCATGGGTATGCGAATGTCTCTGGCACAACTGGTTTCATATCCTTTGCATATATACTGTATTGTGAAGTGGTATAATTATGTTGTGGTTCTATTTGTAACATTCTGAAGAAAATCCATACTGTTTTTCCACAATGGATCTAACAATTTGCACCCCTACCAGCAGTTACCAAGGATCTGTTTATTCCTACCCTTGTTACCACTGTTACTTATTTCTGCTTGGTAACAGTCATTCTAGCAGGTGTGAGGTGACATATATATTGTGGTTTTGATTTGTAAATTATTTTCCTGATGATTAGTGATACTAAAATACCTATTTCATATGTATATTTATATTATATATATATAATATTTTGGATATTTGTTTCTTCTTTTGAGCAATGTTTATTCAGGCCCTTTCTCTTTTTAAATTGAATTACTTAATTTTTGACATGGAATTGTTGGAGTTTTCACAATTTAGATATTAATTTCTTATCAGATAGAGAGTTTGAAAATATGTTTTGTGCCATTCCATAGTTTGTCTCTTTTCTCTGTTGATTGCTTCCTCTGCCACAAAAAATAACTTTTCGTCTGATACAAGATTTGGGAATCACTTCTGTATATCCATGTGCTTTTTGTTTTGTAGACTTTGCTTTTCAGGATTTTGCTTACAAAATAAATGACTGCCCAGATCAATGTCAAAAAGCTTCTTTGTTTTAGACTTTTACAGTTTTTGGACTTACATGTAGATATTCAATTTATTTTTAGTTGATTTTTGTATAGGGTGTGAGGCATGGTTTCAATTAAATTTCTATGTGGATAACCAGTTTTCTCAACAACATTTGCTAAAAAAAAATATGCATTATGCATTGTATATTATTGACATTCTTGCCAAAGATCAATTGGCTACAAATAGGAAGAATTAGTTCTGGGATCTCTATTCTGTTTCATTGGTCTACATGTCTGTTTTTATTCCACTATCATTTAATCATTATATCTTGGTAGTACATTTTTAAATCTTGGAGTGTAATACATCCAACTTTGTTCTTTTTGTTCAAGATTGATTTGGCTATTTAGGTAAGTCCTTACTTATCAATAATTAAATTTAAGTGAATAAAACTATCCAATCAAAAGATGGAGAGTATCTGATTGAATAGGAAATAAAGACTCAAAAACAAAAGCACCTCTAAAAGATTTTATTCTAGTGTTCAAGATACACCTAGGCTGAAAGTGAAAGAAGAGAGAAGATATTCCATAAAAATGATGATTAAAAACAACAGACATATAGAAAACATTTCATCCAATAGCAACAGAATACATGTATTTTTTTTAAGTGCACACAGAACATAATGCAAGAGAGATTGTATGTTAGGATACAAATACAAAAGGCTTAAGAAGACTGCAATTGTGTCAATTCATTTTTCTGACAACAAAAATAAGCTAAAAATCAATAATGGGGGCAAATTTAGAACATTTACAATTATGTGAAAAGTAACGAAATCAATTCTGTTCAGCCAATGTACCATAAAAATAACCAAAACTGAAATAAAAATATCTTTTGATGGGGCTGGGATGTAGCTCAGTGGCAAGGCACCTGCTTCACAAGTGTGGCACTCTGGGTTTGATCCCCGGTTCCAAAAAGACAAAATAAAAGGACCTCTTTAAAATATCTTGGGACAAGTGAAAATGGAAATACAACATACATAACTTATGAGATGCAGCAAAAATTATGTTGGATTTGGACAGAATGGTAGTAGTAAAGGTGCTAAAAATGGCAAGATTCTGGATATGGTTTATGTACAGAACCAAGGATTTTCTTCTAGATCAAAGTTTTAGTATGGAATTAAGATTATCTTTAAGGTTTTAAACCTGACCACCCAAAAGAATAAATTGATATTACCTGAGACATAAAAATCATGGGGATAGAGAAAAATAGAAACTTAATTTTAGGTATATTAAATTTATAATACATTATCAGCAGAATATAAAAATATCATGTAGAAAGTTGTATATTATAATATGAAGTTAGAAGAAGTTTTAGAGAAGCCCAGTCTGGGGATGTAGCTTTGGAAAGCAACAGGAAGCAGGTAGACAGCTCTTAGAACCAAAACACTGGATTAGCTCATTAAAGCTGTCAGTGTGGACAGAAAGTAAACTAAGTCCAAGGCTTTATACCTGGAGATGTTCAAAAGAAAGAAGGCTGATAGTCTGAGTCTCATAAAAGAGCCTGAGAATTGTTAACCATCAAGGCGGATAAAAATTCTAGAAATCAAGAAAAGAAAATGTTAAAGAGAAGAGGGAATAGTTTATTGAATCAACAAATGCTAACAGACAAAGTCATATAAATGAAGAAAGAGACTGACTTTTGGGTTTAGAAACAGGCCTATTGATTATTTGTGATAGTATCAATTTTGGAGTCGTGGTCTGGAAGAAAACTTGACTCAAGTGGATTCAAAAGAGCAAAGGAGGAGAGCAACTGGTGACAGTGAGTTTACAGACAAGTCCTCTGAGAAGGAATACAGGCCCTCATGCGTACTGGGCACGTGCTTTCCCACTCAGCAATATTCCTACTCTGAGACATTTTTATTGATGAGGAGAAAACAATTGTCTGATCATGTATGAGGTCAAAGAAAGGAAAGCTGTTTTAAGAGTTATAATATTTCTAGATGGTTGAGTAGTTGCTATTCTTAACATATTTTTCTTAGTAAAATAGGAAACAAAGTTATTTTCAGAAAGTATACACAAAGAAACCCATTCTGGATGTTTGAAGAGGGGAGTTTTAAAGTGAGTAGATGCTGGGCATTGTGGTGCACTCTTGTAATCCCAGCTCTTGGGAGGCTGAAACAGGAGGATTCGGCAAGTTTGAAGCCAGCCTCAGCTACTTAGGCTCTCAGCAACTTGGTGAGACCCTGTTTCCAAATAAAATATAAAATAGGTCTGGAGTATAGCCCAACGGTAGAAGGCCCCTGGGTTTCATCCCCAGTACCACAAAAATAAATAAATAGTGAGTAGACTAGGAATATGTATAGATTGATAAAATAATTTGACAATAGCAGAATCACCTTGTCAAAGTTACAAGAAATGTAGATAAATATATGCTTGTAATTTTTGAGAATCACTTTTAGATATCAATGTACCTTATTATTAAGTTTTCTTTTCCATTTTCTTTTTTTCTCTTCCATTCATTGCAGGATTATTTTGACATCTTCTTAGATCACTTCAGGCTAGCTTGACAAATAAAAGAGATGCATCAAATTATAAACTAAAAGTATTTAAGTAATATTCTAAATGACTTTACTTTGACAGCCTTCTAAGTCAACAAAAATTAAATTTTCATTTCTGGGAACTTTTTTTTATTGTTTGTGATGTTTTGTGAAATACAAATTCTTTTTTTTTTCCGACTTTCTTGGCAGAAATCTTGCTGCCTTTGTTTCAGTTCAGGCCCAAGACATCTGCTGCAGGTTGTACATTGATATTCTCATCTTAGCCATTCTTTTTATATGTATCTTTATCACCCAAAACTTCCTTGCATTCTCATTATGTTTCATTGGAACAACTGCATTTTTTCCTGATAATGCTTACTGCTTCTTGTTTTCATATTCTGAAATTAAGTACATATACTATTTTAAGCCAAATTCAATCCATATGCAATTTTAAGCCAAGACTGGTAATATATGCTTCTGATTTACTGGCATGAAAGTTATTCTCATTGAGATAAATTATAAATATCAAATTCTGGATTAGCCCTTCTGTTTTTTTTTAACCATATTTTCTTCATTTGTACCATGCTCATCATGAACCGTTACCTCTTTCTGAATGTACCATAACCTTTAGCTAAATGATCTTTGGCTAAATGGCTAAATGTCCCATGATGTAAGGCTTTGCCTATCCATAAAAAGACGAATACATTTATCCTTTTCACATAGAAAAGAACCATCCAATAGACCTAGCTCAAACATTCCTCCAGGTGCAGTACATTGTATGCAGTTACCATCTTCATGCTTTGTGTCCTATACTCCTTTCTAGAACATCAGGATTTTTTGTTTACTACTATATCTCTCATGTTATGACTGCTGCTTTATTAATCTAGGTGTAGTAGTTGCTTGTTGGATGAAGAAAGTTCAGAATCTGGAGTATAGCACACACTTAAAATGGCTTTAAATGCTCCTTTCTACTTTGCTTCTAAATATTTTAATAACTTTAGATGTGTCATTATAATTTTTAATATAAATTATCTACAAAGGATTTCAGTTGTAGTAAAATAAATCATATAAAGGTGAGTGTGTACATAAAGTACATTTACAAACATCAAAGTCAAGCACTAAGCCAAACATGAGGAGAGATGGGGGTGGGAATAGTGTAGGGGCTAACTGGGTGATGTGTGCATGTATTCCTCCACCATCTTATACTCCATTAAGATGTACAACTACAATGAATTAATAAAACAATTTAAAAACTACTAAAGAGTGAGTGCCATAATATTCATAAGATCCATTAACAATTACCTGACAACCTGAATATAGAGTTTTATCCACTCATATTTCCACTCTGACATGTCTGCTCTTAAATTTTAGCATGGTTGTGAATTTATACAAAAATCAATTTGCTACCTTTTATAAACAAAAACATGTAATAAATAAATGAGTTGCACAAGATAAAATAAACTAAAATAATTAAATATTTCTTATCTTAGCTGGGCGTGGTGGCGTGCACTTGTGATCCTTGCACTTGGGAGGCTGAGACAGGAGGATCACACAGGTTCGAAGTCAGCCTCAGCTACTGAGTGAGGCTCTCAGCAACTTAGTGAGATCCTATTTCAAAATAAAGTCTGGTGGTACTGGGGTTGGAATCCAGGTGCTTTCTGCCTCCGGGCTATACTCCCAGACCTATTTTATACTTCATTTATATATGGAGAGAGAGAGAGAGAGAGAGAGAGAGAGAGAGAGAGAGAGAGAGAGAGAGAGAGGGAGAGAGAGAGATTGAGAGAAGAAGAAGAAGAAGAAGAAGAAGAAGAAGAAGAAGAAGAAGAAGAAGAAGAAGAAGAAGAAGAAGGAGAAGGAATTTGAGTACTTTCTTTCGAGTTTCCTGTTGTTGATTTCTACTTTGATTCCATTGTGGTCTGAAAAGATGCATGGAATTATATTACATTTTTTGAATTTGCTGGTATTTTCTTTGTGTCCCAGGATGTGATCTATTTTGGAGAAGGTTCCATGGGCTGCTGAGAAGAAAGTGTATTCTGTAGTTCCTGGTTGAAATACTCTGAAAACGTCTATTAGGTCCATTTGGTTTATGGTTTCCTTTAGTTCTAAAGCATCTTTACTCATCTTTTGCCTTGAAGATCGATCCAGTGGTGTGAGAGGCGTATTAAAATCTCCCAGAATTATTGTATTTGGGTCTACTTGGGATCTTATGTCCAGAAGGGTTTGTTTTACAAATGTGGTTGCACCCACATTTGGGGCATAAATATTTACTATCATTATATCTTCTTGGTGTATTGTTCCTTTTAATAAAAGGAAGTGCCCTGATTTGTCTCTTTTGAATGGGTAAGGGCAGAAATTAGGGAAGAAATAAAGAAATTTATGGAAACAAACGAAAACAGAGACACAACTTACCAAAACCTATGGGACACCATGAAGGCAGTTCTAAGAGGAAAGTTTATTGCATTGAGTGCCCACATAAGTAGGACAGAGAACCTCCAAGTAAAGAACCTAATGACACAACTAAAGGACCTAGAAAGACTGCAACAGTCTATTCCCAAAGCCAGCAGAAGGCAAGAAATCATCAAAATTAGGGCAGAAATAAATGAAATAGAGAACAAAAAAACAATTCAAAGAATCAATAAAACAAAAAGTTGGTTCTTTGAAAAGATTAATAGAATTGATAAACCCCTGGCCAACCTAACCAAAAGAAAAAGAGAATCAACTCAAATTATCAAAATTAGAAATGAAAAAGGAGATATCACCACTGATAGTGAAGAAATTCAAAATATTATCAGAAACTACTTTAAAAATGTATACTCCAATAGATCTGAAAACCTGGATGAAATTGACAGATTTCTAAGCACAGTTAACCTTCCTACACTCAACCAAGAGGACATAGCAAGCCTAAACCAACCAATAACAACCAAAGAAATAGAAATAGCAATAAAAATTCTTCCACCAAAGAAAAGCCCAGGCCCAGATGGGTTCCCAGCTGAATTCTACAAAACCTTCAGTGAACAACTAATACCAATACTTCATAACATGTTCTGGGAAATTGAAAGAGAAGGAACTCTCCCAAATTCCTTCTATGAGGCCAGTATCACATTAATCCCCAAACCAAACAAAGATACCTCAAGAAAGGAAAACTACAGACCAATATCCTTAATGAACATAGATGCAAAAATTCTAAACAAAATACTAGCTATACACATTCAAAACTATATCAAGAGAATAATACATCATGACCAAGTCAGTTTCATCCCAGAAAAACAGGCTGGTTCAACATACGCAAATCAATACATGTTATTCACCACATAAATAGAACCAAGAACAAAAACCACATCATCATAGCAATAGATGCTGAAAAAGCATTCGACAAAATCCAACATCCATTTATGTTAAAAACACTGCAAAAAATTGGGATAGAAGGAAAGTACTTCAACATCATCAAGGCAATATACTGCAAACCCAAAGCCAACATTATATTGAATGGGGAAAAACTGCAAGAATTTCCGCTTCAGTCAAGAACAAGACAAGGATGCCCACTATCACCACTCCTTTTCAATATAGTCCTTGAGACTCTTGCTGCAGCAATCAGACAAGAGAAGGAAATCAAAGGAATCCACATAGGAAGAGAGGAAGTAAAACTATCCTTATTTGCAGATGACAAGAGCCTTTATCTGGAAGACCCAAAGAACTCAACCAAAAGACTTCTGGAGCTGATCGACAAATTCAGCAAAGTCGCAGGTTACAAAATCAGCCTAAAGAAATCAGTGGCCTTTCTTTACGCCAACAACGAATCCACAATGAAAGAAACAAAAACAACAATTCCATTCACTATAACCTCAAAACCTATAAAATACCTAGGAATAAACCTAACCCAAGATGTAAAAGACCTCTACAACAAAAACTATAAAACATTAAAGAAAGAAATTGAAGAAGATCTTGGAAGATGGAAAGATCTCCCGTGCTCATGGATAGGCAGAATAAATATCATCAAAATGGCCATTCTGCCAAAACTGATCTATAGGTTCAATGCAATTCCCATTAAAATACCAGTGACATTCTTCAGAGACCTAGAAAAATCAATCATGAATTTCATATGGAGAAGGAAAAGACCTAGAATAGCCAAGGCAATTCTCAATAACAAGAAACACGCAGGAGGCATTACAATCCCAGACTTCAAACTATACTATAGAGCAATAGTAGTAAAAACAGCATGGTACTGGCACAAAAACAGATATACTGACCAGTGGATTAGAATAGAAGATACAGAAACAAACCCACACATCTTTAGTCAATTAATCTTTGACAAAGGGGCCAAACACATACGCTGGAGCAAAGACAGCCTTTTCAACAAGTGGTGCTGGGAGAACTGGCTAACCATTTGTAAAAAGATGAATCTAAACCCCTATATCTCACCAAACACAGGAATCAACTCAAGATGGATCAAAGACTTAGAAATTAGACCTGAGACGGTGAAGTTAGTAGAGGAGAACATAGGTTCAACACTACAACATATTGGCACAGGCAGTAACTTTCTCAACAAAACCTCCAAAGCTCAGGAAATTAAAGCAAGAATAAACAAGTGGGACAACATCAAACTAAAAAGTTTCTTCTCATCAAAGGAAACTATTAATAACCTAAAGAGGAAGCCTACAGAATGGGAAAGGATCTTTACCAGCCACCATTTTGATAGGGGGCTAATATCCAGAGTATACAAAGAGCTCAAAAGGCTCTACACTGGCAAAACAAACAACCCAATCAAGAAATGGGCAAATGAACTAAATAGACACTTCACAAAAGAAGAGATACAAAGGGCTAATAGATACATGAAAAGATGTTCTTCATCACTGGCCATCAGGGATTTGCAAATCAAAACTACACTGAGATTCCATCTAACCCCAGTCAGAGTAGCAAGCATAAAGAAATCAAACAACAACAAATGATGGCGAGGATGTGGGGAAAGAAGAACTCTTTTACACTGTTGGTGGGAATACAAACTAGTTCAGCCACTATGGAGATTTGAGTGGAGATTCCTGAGAAAGTTGGGAATAGATCCACCATATGATCTAGCTATACCACTCCTAGGTATCTTTCCAAAGGGGTTGAATTCAGAGAAATACAGCAACATATGCATACCTATGTTCATAGCAGCACAATTTGTAATAGCCAAAATATGGAACCAACCCAGATCACCATCAACAGATGAATGGATAGAAAAACTGTGGGAAATACACACAATGGAATTCTATTCAGCCATAAAGAAGAACAAAATTATATCATTTGCAAGAAGATGGAAAGCCCTGGAGAGCATCGTGTTAAGTGGGATCAGCCAAGCACAGAAGGAGAAGATACACATGTTTCCTCTAATATGCCCAAACTAGAAAACACAAAGGATACCAGTAGGACCCCAGATATTAGAGGGGAAATACTAGCTAAGTTTTAATGGAAAGATAGGAGAGGAGAAAGGCCGATCTGGATTAATGAGGGTCTACACCTGAACATGTGTAAAATTATGAATAAGACATGGTTAACCTGGACAACCATTGATGGGGGGGGAAGGGGGCGGGGGGGAGAGGGCACCAAATATAGTATAAATGTATACTACTTATGTTCAATAAAAATTGTTAAAAAAAAGAAGGAGAAGGAAAGAAGGAAAGAAAGAAAGAAAGAAAGAAAGAAAGAAAGAAAGAAAGAAAGGATATAGGGGAATTGGTACAGATAAATATGGAGGCAGAACCCAGGGAGTTGTGAGACAGCAAGCTTTAGAACATGGGCTGCTGGTGCTGTCATTTGCAGTCCAAAATCCCTTCATGGGACTTTGGAGGGAGATATATGGTAGTGAGGCACAAGTGGTGTGAATTCTGAAGTCCAAGGTCTGGAGAGCTTTGGGTTCTGATGTCCATGGTCAGAAGTGTGCAAGGGTTCTAAAGAGGAAGCAAGAGTTCAACCTTATTTTATTTTTTCTTTTATCTAGGCCCCATCCAAGTAGATGGTTCCTGCCTGCATTAATGGAGATCTTACCCACTTGGCTGGTGAACACATATACAAAAAACATCTTGCTTCACATGCCTAGAAATAGAGCTCCACCATCTCTAGGTATTTTTTTTTATCCATCCAGATGGACTGGACTGACCTCACAATCATCCAGTATCTTGATTTCTTATTTTCAATTATAATTTAAACAATGCTGTCCTGGCAAAATGATACAGTGTATCAATGTTAATGACTAACATATGCATGCCAATATTATGGATTTAATTTTGTTCTTGGTAAAAAAAAGTGAAATATTTTAGAGAAGCTGAATAGAGTATCTATACATATAATTTTATAACTATTTAAAGAGCTTATGTATAATTTAAATTCAATCTAAAATTTAATGTTACTGGTTCCTTCAGGGAGTGGAATCCAGGGACTCCTACCTCCAGGCTATATTCCCAGACCTATTTTATATTTTATTTGGAAACAAGGTCTCACTAAGTTGCTGAGAGCCTCACTAAGTAGCTGAGGCTGGCATTGAACCTATGCAATCCTCCTGTCTCAGCCTCCCAAGTGTGGGGATTACAAGCATGAGTCACCATGCCTGACTACTTTCATTATATTCTTTTTTTTTACATTTTATTTTTTATTTATTTTTTAAATTTTTAAATTTTTTAACATATATATTTTTATTGGTGCATTGTAGTCATACATCACAATGGAGTACAAGGATATACAAGTACACATCATCCAATTAACCCTTATCCATTCTCCATCCCATTCCCTCCCTCTCCCTTGATCCCATGCTTGATTGGTGATTAACTTTGATACATTTGTTTACATGCATCATAAGTTTTAAATAGATTCCATCCTCCCCCATCCCATCCCCTCTGATTGGTCAACTCAATTGCTCCTTTATAGGAACAATTTCTTCTACTAGATCTCCTCCTATTACCTATTTCTTTCTAGTTTTTGCATATTAGGGAAAGCATCTGTTTTTTTTTTTATTTTCTGTGATATTTCTCTGTGTATGCTGCCTTGCAAGTTTAGATCCCACTCTTCATGGCCCTGGAACTGGCCTGGCACCCCGGCAGACTCTAGCTCCAGCACCAGCAATGCCTCATGGCAAGCCTCGATCCCAGCCTCACTGGACCCAGCACCAGCCTCACCCCTTGGCAGGCTCCAATCTCGGCCTCGCTGGCCCCAGCACCGGCCTAGCCCCTCAGCAGTCTCCAATCCCTGCCTCGGAGGCCCCAGCACTGACCTTGCCTCATGGCAGGAACTGATCCCAGCCTCTCTGGCCCTGGCACCAGCCTTGCCTCATGGCAGGCTCTGATCCCGGCCTCGGTGGTTCCACCACTGGCCTCACCCTCGGCAGGCTCCAATTCCAACCACAGAGGCCCCTGAACCGGCCTTGCCTCACGGCGGGCTCTGATCCTGGCCTCGGAGGCCCCAGCACCAGCCTAGCCTCAAGCAGGCTCTGATCCTGGCCTCGCTGATCACTGAACCGACCTGACCCCTCAGCATGCTCTGATCCTGACCTCGAAGACGCCAGCTCCAGCTTTGCCTCATGATAGGCCCTGATCCTGGCCTTGCTGTCCCCTGCACCAGCCTCAGCCTTCAGCAGGCTTCAATCCAAGCACCCTCTTCACACAGCATGTTGTCCCAAGTTCCCAAGCATGCGTGGTGGTAGCATTCTGCCTCTGGGGTTATTTCTTCAAAAGATCCAGGTATGTTGCATCAGATCTCTGCCTCTCCTAAGTACTGGCCACAGCTGTTGCTGCTGCCTCTACCATCTCAATTCTTTCCCAAACTCTTTTCCCACATTGTATATTGTCCAGTATTCCTGAGCATATGCGACGGTATCATTCTACCTTTGGGGCAATTTCTTCAGATCAGGGTGGGTTGGATCAGATCTCTGCCTCTCCCAAAGATAAGCCTCCACTGCCACCACAGCCATTGCTGCCAATACCACCTTTCTCCTAGGTCTCTGCTGAGCTCCATCCTTACATATGATGTCCAGGGTTCTTAAGCATGTAAAGAAGAAGCAGTCCCCCTTCTCAGGGAATTTTTCCAAAAGTTCCAAGTGAGTTGGATATGTTTTGTCTGCATCTCCAGAATCCTGGCTGCCACCACAGCCATCTTGACCCCTCTCCAATATTTTTTTCTTTTCTTTTCTGTTTTCCTTTTCTTTCTTTTTTCTTTCCTTCTTTCTTTTTTTTGGAATAAGAGAAGACAGTATGTGTGGTTTGAATAGGTTGTGAGATCAGGCACTCGGTAGCAATGAATTTTTTCTCCCTTCCAAGAGTGGAATCCCATAGCCTCACTGTGCAGAGCAGGATCTGTGGTTCTAAGCACTTCACAGCCCTGTGCAGCACAGCAGCACTGAGTTCCTCTTTACCCGCAGCTTGGCCTCCCGCCGGGCACCAGGCCTTCCTGGGCCTGCCCAGCACAGGGCCTGGAGCAGGCCAGACCGCCCACCCCCAGCCCAGACCAGGCCTTCCCGGGAGTGGGTAGGGCCACCTGCCCCCAGCCTGGCTCCAGGCCTTCCCAGGAGCCTAATTATATTCTTTAACAAATATTATTAATAAGTTTCCATTATCCCTTTCTTCCCTACCTCCTCTTTTCATAATTGCTGCTTTTAATAAGTGTTTATGTAGCACTTACTCTTACCAAACACATATGAATGTAGTGATAATCTCTACAATATCTTCCAGCTCTGATCCAGATATTTCTCAATACTCCCCATGAAAGATATACTTTACACCAGTATCATACAATCTAATACTTGTTTTTACTGAAATAACCTTTAAACTGCCCCCTTGCCAACATTCTCACTACTTTTTGTACCTTTCAAGTTGTCACATTCTTTCAAAATATAAATTGATGGGGACACTTCACATCTCTTAAAACCTAATTGCTATGCAAAACAATGAAGATAAAATCCTAGCATGAAGTTCACGATTCTGTGTACCTGACTTACACCTGCTACTTAAATCTCATCCAGCCCTATTTTTATGGGTTGCAGCCATATGTCTTTTTTTCAGTTGTGAAAACCTCATGTTCCTTTACCACTCAGTATTATTATATGTATAGATTCCTAAGTTCAGAAAAGTCTTCTTGGCTTAGTCACATGCCCTCATCTGTGTAACACATGCTAAATATAAGCTCATGTTAAATATAAGCTCAAAACCTATATTCTTCAGAAAAAATATCAGAACATGTAATATTCTACTTTTACAGAGCATAATGTATCTGTTGCTTTTTGCTTTAGCTGCACAACTTTGTAATTGTATAGTTATTCTCTCAGTTATATAATTATTTTCCTATAAAATATAGATTTCATGCAGACTAATTTGAATTTGAGTTGAAAATCAAATTTGGCAAAATACTTAGCATAAAATATTCAGTATACTTAATGAATTAATTGTAATCTCCAAGGCATATTTTATCAATGAATCAGCTACTTCAGATTCTAATTTTCAAAATAACTTAGTAGTATTTGTGATGGGCAGTAGTGATGCCTGGAGAGCAGCTGGTGAACAATGGTCCCCTTGTTTTGATAGTTGTTGAGTGCTAATGAATGCTAATAGAAGTGGCTTCATAACTCTTGTGGTATTCTCTCTTAAGAATGCACCTGTCTTTTATTGCTTGAGCAGCAATTTCTGAGATTCATAAATAGTATTAGTCTTATTTTTAAATGTCTTAGATGTGCAATTAAAAATATTATTTAAATAGTTACACCACCCAAATGAAGACTCCTAACATACCAGTGGAAATAGTTTCAAATTTTAGACCCAAACCATATAAACACATGTTTCTTAGCTGCATGGATGTCTTGGGGGATATTTCTTCCATCCCTTTCTACTTTATAGACTATTTGAGTCTATTGTTTTTCTGGTACTCTGTTTCATTTCTTTCTTTTTAAAATGTGTTCTAGTAGTTACACTGCAAACTCTACTAAGGATAAAGTAAATAGAATAAAAACAGCTTAGTTCACTCATCTCTGGTTTTTCCCTCCTGCCTTCACACCATTGAAAAATCTCCTGTGGCTTTTCTCTCTCCTGCCGATCAATACTTCTTGTCTTAGTTTAATGAACACTCCTACATTGATCTCTCTCAGGTGCAGTGTTACTTTATGACAGGTTTCCTGGTTACAACTCCCTCTTAGCTAAGTCTGTGGAGAGCCCTGCCATTCCCCCCACAAAGCACACTGCAACAATAGGACCTTTATTCATCACAGGTTAATGTATGATTTTTTTCCTCTTCCTTTGGAAAGGAGAAAATAGATTTTTTTCATTTACCTCTTTGAGTTCATTTTTTTGGCTACATTCTTAGAAGAATTGTAAAGGCAGTTTAAGAATCATATGAGAAAGTAGGAAAAAGAAGCTAGAGATCTTTAAAGGCTTCTAAAGCTACTTTTTTGAGAACTGGAAGTTATAATAGCTTTGTTGGTTATTTTGATTTGCTTTATATCTTGTTACCATAGCAGCATGTCTTTGAATAATCTCTATCCCCAGAAAAATAAAGTGGAGGTATTTGTATCAGGCAGGTAACTTTAAGTCCAAAACAGGGTTTGCATCTCAGCTATTTTGTGAAAAGAGAAAAATGAGAGCATGAGCTAGGGTACAGTGACCCATGGATGGCTGCTTTTGATCTCTATATTAAAAAAAAATAATGGATTATCACACTCTTTTGCATTTTCTATTTTTACATTGTGTGTGTGAGAGAGAGAGAGAGAGAGAGAGAGAGAGAGAGAGAGAGAGAGAGTGTGTGTGTGTGTGTGTGTGTGTGTGTGTGTGTGTGTGTGTAGCAGCTGCCTACTATAACATAACAGGTCAGTTTTATCTTTTGTCTCATTTACCTGATTTATTTCTTATCTTATGGATATTCAAGATATGATTAGAAACCCAAGTAAACTTTGCTTCCCAATACTGGCTGGCTGGCTGCCTGCCTTCCTTCTTTCCTTCCTTCCTTCCTTTCTTTGGTTGTGGGAATTGAACCCAGGGGTTTTCTACCTCTGAGCTACACACTCAGCCTTTTTAAATTTATTTTTTCATTTTGACAAAGAGTCTTGCTAAGTTGCTGAAGCTGGCCTCAAATCTGTTATCTTCCTTTCTCAGTCTCCCAAGTACTGGGACAAAAGTCTGTACCACTGCACCCAAATTTCCCTAATAGTTTTCTAAGCACATTTTTTGTGGTCCTGGAGATGGATCTCAGGGACCTTCTACCTCCAGGCTACACTCCAAGACCTATTTTATATTTTATTTGGAAACAGGGTTTACCAAGGTGCTGAGAGTCTCATTAAGTAGCTGAGGCTGATTTTGAGTCTTCACAATCTTCCTGTCTCAGTCTCTCAAGAATTGGGATTATAAGCCTGCACCACCACACCTGGCTTCTTAGGCACATTATGAATTCAAGTTGACTTTGGGTTTTTCATTGTTTGGTTTTTCACTGGTTTCCTATAAGCAGATCACTTAAGTGTTCTTAATATTTTTCAAAAAAGAACACTATACTAAAAAAATAGACTTGGATATCAGCAAAGTGTGGCACTCTCAGAAAAGGAAGATGTTTCTACATGAATTTGTAGTGAAACAAGAGTCAAATACAGAGTTGCAATTAAATACTGATCAGTACCAGAGAACCACAAAACTTGACATTAACATCAACTCCTTTTTTTTCAGCTCATCCTTTGTATCTGTTCTTAAAAATATTCAGTATCCTGTCATTTCTCACAGCTTCCCCTGCTGCCATCATTATCTCTTCTATAGACTGGTATGAAGAATCTTAATTTGATTTCTGTGCAGCAGCCAGGATGATCCTTCAAAACTGAAATTGGATGTCATCACTTCATTCCTCAGAAATATTTGTTGGTTTTTCCATGCCACTTAGAGAAAAGCTCATCTGCATAAGGGTCAATAAATTCACACATGGTCTGGACAGTTTCTGCCTCTCTGAGCTGATCTTGTTTTCCCACAATTTGTTTATTTTTTATACTGTTTTTTTGCGGTATTGGGGGTAGAACCCCCAATACCTCCAAATTATACCTCCAAATTACATTATACCTCCAAATATTATTTACCTCCAAATTATACCTCCAAATTACACCCCCAGCTTTATTTTGTATTCTTTATTTTGAAACAGGGTCTCACTGAGTTTCAAAGGGCCTCACTAAATAGTAGCTGAGGCTGGCCTCAATTCGTGGTCTTCTTGTCACAGTCTCCAAAATGCTGGGATTACAAGCATGCACCATCATTCCCAAAATTATTTTTTATACTCTTATTGTGGCATTATAATTTCATAATGTAGTTCATAGTGATACATGCTTGCATATAGCACTTGGTGAGTTTTACCCTTGTTCTTTCCCCACTCTCCCCTTTGCCACACAGCAGATTGAAATTGACATTGGTATTCTCACATATGTACAAAATGTCCATAAAAGTTATTAGGTTTCTTTTTTTATTACCCCACCACCACAAACCCCTTTCCCCTAGACTACCTACCTGGCTCCACTGAAATTTTTTTGCCATTATCGCAGTTCCTCTAGTATCCCACCCATTTATTTCCTAGCTACTTTATATAAAAGAAATATATGCCAGGCATGGTGGTGCACGTTTGTAATCCCAGCATTCAGGAGGATGAGATTGGAGGATCATGGTTTGGGGACAGCCTCAGCTACTTACTGAGGCCCTCTACAACTCAGTGAGACTCAGTTTCAAAATAAAGAATAAAGAAAAAATAGGGCAGGGCTGTAGCTCAGAGATCAAATGCCCCTGGGTTCCATCCCCAGACCCACACACACACACACACACAAAGAAATATATGAGCCTTCACTTTTTGTAACTGGCTAACTTAAGTTAGCATGATGTTCTCCCACAGATTTTTTTATGTTGTCTCTCTCTTTTTATTTAATTCTAGGAATTTTTTATTTGTTCCCTTATTTCCCCTGAGATTCATTCCTCCTTCAATGTGTATCATTCAGTCTCCATATATTTGTGTAATTTCTTTTGGTCTTCCTGTTTTAATTTCTACTTTCATTCCTTTATGATCTGACAAGATGCAGGTATTATATTAAATTTTATGAATTTGCTATTACTTGCTTTCTGCCTCCAGATAATGGCCTATTTTGGAGAAGGTTCCTTAGCTGCTAAGAACATGTATTCAGATGTTGTTGTTTGGAATATGCTGCATATGTCCATTAGGCCTGTTTGCTTTATAGGTTTCTTTAGCTCTTAAGAGTATTTATGCATCTTTTTTCAGGAAGATCAATCTAGTGATATAAGCAATGTGTTAAAGTCTTTCAATATTATTGTAACTTGTTCTCTTTGAGAACTAATGTCACAAAAATTGTTTTATAAAACAGGTGCACCCACATTTGGGATATAAATATTTACTATCTTTCATAAGTTTTAGCTTAAAGTTGGCTTTGTTGGATATGAGCATTGCTACCACTGCTTGTCTTTGGTCTTCATTTGCAAGGTATATCCATCTTTTTACTTTTAGCCTATGTATATCTTTGTCTATAAATTAAATTTTTTGCAAGCAGCATGTAATTGTATTTAAATTCCTTAATCCACATTGTCAGTCTACATTTTTAATTGGAAAGTTTACATTTTTTGACATTTAATGTAATCATTGAGAGATGATTGATATTTCCTGTCATTTTTAGTTTCATTTTCTGTTTGGTAGAGATTCTTTCTTTGTCTCTATACTAGTTATTCTGATTATTCTGTGGCATGGAGAAATTCTTTAATCTTGTATTATTGGTGTTCAGAATGGCTCCTCTATGTGTATGCCCACGTATTTTTCTATATTTGGTCAATTCTCTGATTTTATTATTTCTCAGAAGACATTTCTAATACTCTTGGTTTGTGCTTCTAGACCTTCTTCATTGCCTAATATCCATAAGTTAGGTCATATAAATTATCTTATATTTCTTGGATGTTCTGGTCATGTTGTATTGTTTTCTCTATATTGTTAACTGTTTGGTCAGTTTTGAAAAAAACTCACTTCCCAGATTGAGACTCAATTCTCCATTTGTTTTAGCCTGTCAAAGTTGGTTTCTATTAAGGTCTTTAACTCAATTATTGGCTCATTTATTTCTCATAAAGCTTCCTTTTAGTTCTTATTTATGGCCTCAAATTTTCTATTTGTATGTTGTTTCATTTCCTATAAATTTTCTTTAATTTTATTTTTGAGACCTTTGATCTTATAAGAAACCAAAATTCTAAATTATCTCCTAAAATTTTCTCCAGTTCATTATTGTTGGTCTACCTCTTTGTTGAATTGTGAGAGTTTATTGTTTCCTCATTGGTTTTTATTCTCAGGCTATCAGAGTTTTCAGGTTTATATTTCTGTTGTTTTAGCTTGCTGCTCTTCTTTGTGTGAGAGTCTTTTATTTTTTATCCCTTTATAATAAGGCCTATGCTGAGAGTATATATTTGCCTCTAAGAATCTGACTTGTATAATCAAACTTTTGAGTTTGCCCCGCACCCAGAGCTTCTCTAACAAAATATAATTCATGTTCAGTGCAGGAAAAAAAAATGTCTGATTGGTTTTAGCTCATCATGCTTTCTGGCCCAAGCTCCATAGTTTCAGAGACTATGATGTTCCATTCAGAGCCTGCAGCCTGCTGGTGGAAATTTAATTCACCACAGACCCATCACTGCTCTGCTTGCTATGTGCTCAAGACACTCTACAGAGCACTGGCCCTCATTCTCTGTGGACACTGGACCTAAGCTCAGCAGGGCCAGAAATGTTCTGAGCTTATAGCCTGGCTATCTGAGCTTTGATGGCCCAGTAACACAACTGCTGATCTCCTGCTTATGATCATCTGGAGTGCTGTCAGTCACAGACATGCCTGTTTGCCAGGCTTAAACTCTGCTGGAAGAAAAGTATTGAGAATCCTTAGCCTCTAGTTGTGATTTCATGAACCGCTTTTTGTCCCTGGCTTTATTTCTTTCAAGGCCTGGGCTCTGTCAAAGAAAGGTTGTACCATTCTGGTGAGTTTACCCTGGGCCATAGGATTTTACAGGGAGGTTGATTGGTTAGTCTTTAGAGTCTCAATTGTCTTGAAGAGGTGAGCTATAGCCACTGGTTTTCCTGTAGGATATCTATGACATTTCCAGTGTAAATTTAGCTGAAGCTGCATAATTTCACTGAGTATTGTGGCTGGGAAGTTTGGGGAGTTTATTCGTGAGGTATTCAAGTATGAAGAGAAGAATGAGATAGCTTTTGATGGTGGCTTTTTGAAGTCACTTGCCCAAAATGATTCTGCTTCTTTTTTTTTTTTTCCTTTTTTTTGCCAGAGTTAGTTTCTGAAAGCTGCTGGGTCTCTACAGATACCAGGACTTGTGCAGGCTTACCAAAATGGTATGACTCTCTGCTCAGGAGTTGAGGCATATAGAGCCATTTTAAATCCTCTGCTCTCTGTGATACATGTGAATCTACCATGTTTTGACTTTTTTCTGTTGAGTTCTGACTGCTTGATTCTCTTGCCAAGAAGTCTTCTTGCTGGTTATGTTCCAAGTCTCAGAGAAACTGAGTCCTGCTGTCTTCCTCTATTCTGCAATCTCTAATTTCCTCCAGTTATTTTATCTAGCACATCATCTAACTTTCTTTTGTTCCAATGCAGCCAACACAATTTTACCTCAAGATTTGTAATTATTGTTGCATCTGCCTAAAAACTGTTTTAATAGGGTGTTCCCTTGGTTCATTCGCTCCTCTCTAGAAAATCTTTTTTCCAAGGTCATTTTACAACTGAAGTCTTTCCTAGAGAGTTTCGTCTACTTTCACCCATTCTCAGAAATAATTTGTATCTTTTTTTTTATTGCTCCTTGGTTTTATTTTCCCTGTCTTCTCT
Organism: Muscardinus avellanarius; assembly: GCF_963383645.1. Lineage (NCBI taxonomy): Eukaryota > Metazoa > Chordata > Mammalia > Rodentia > Gliridae > Muscardinus > Muscardinus avellanarius. The sequence continues at coordinate 32,094,011 of NC_137791.1, forward strand.
AATGAGAATATAAGTTCCTAAAGTCAGAGATTTTGTCTATTTTGGTTTATTTTCTATATAAAAGACCTACAGCAGTGCCATCGACATATTATTTAATACATTTCCCCTAGTGAGCTAAATTACATTATATATATATTATATGTAATATATATAGTATATTGGTGATTATTTATAGTATATTGGTGATACTGGGGTTCCTGGAAACCCTTCTACCTCCAGGCTATACTCCTAGACACCTATTTTTTATATTTTTATTTGGAAACTGGGTCTTTTATGAATTCAAGGCTGGCTTTGAACCTGCACGATCCTCCTGTCTCTGCCTCCCAAGCGTGGGGATTACAAGCGTGCACCACCATGCTTGGCTTGATTAATAGTATTTTTAATGGGAAAATGTACTAGGCACATTTTATAAATAAATTAAAAATTTTCCATTTTTTTGGACAAAGGAAACATAATTATTGCTCCCAAAAGCTTTCCTAAGAGTAATACCCATAGGCTTAGAGTTGTCAATGCAGGATTGTAAACTGTGTTGGATTTTTAGAAAAGTTAATGGTAATAATAAAGGAGTATTTAAATCTACTGCTGGTTTCAACTCAGAACTCATCTAACATAGATCCATGATCTAATCACATCTTTTTGTCAGTACCAGTTGTTTGTCCATCCTTTGTCATTGCCCATTCTTTTTTCTGCAACACACACCTTTTCTCACTGACCTACTCTGAGATGAAGTGCTATTTCAAAGCTGTTTTATTAAGCATTAAAATTAAGTTGAATATTCTACTATAAAGGAAAATCATTATGTTCTTAAGACATTTTAGTACCTATTTTTCATTTCTTTTAATTTGATGATTTAAAAGCCAGGCGTGGTGGCACACGCTTGTAATCCCAGCATTTGGGAGGCTGATAATGGAGGATCACTATTCAAGGACAGCCTCAGCAACTTAGTGAGGCCCTCCACAACTTAGTGAGACCTTGTTTCAAAATAAAGAATAAAATATAGGGCAGGGGGTATAGCTTGCCTCTGGGTTCTATCCCCAGACCAATAATAATAATAATAATAATAATAATAATGATTCCACCAAGGAAACTGGCCTGTGAGGAGATATAGAAAATGTCTGCTCTAAAACATTTTCTTACATCTTTTTTCAATATGCAATGAGCTTTACAAAAATTTAATAAAAGAGAAAAGGGAGAGAAACCTGAAATAATTTGAGTAATAGAGACACCTGCCAGCTATGTTGATTTGGGAAAATTAGTAAATCTTACTGATCCTCAGTTTTTATTCTCTGAAAATTTGCATAATAATATCTACCTTGAAAAGGTGGCCATGAGAGTTAACATAAATGAAATTATAAATGTAGTTGTAAATTTGAAAATCTTAGGACACAGTCTTACTTAAAAGGCCTTACATGTTTTAGAATTAATTTTTTCTTATTTTTTATTCATGTGTATATTAAGTATTTACTAAGATGTGAAAATGACTTACATATAGCTCTGAATGTCGGGCTGTTCTACTCCTGGGCAAATCTGGTTCTGATTCTGCCTCTATTTGAAGTTCTTTCCTCACACTGACCTCCTTTTACATTAATAAATATAAATGTTTTCATTTGTATTGTAAAGAGAAAATAAGATTGGATTTATGTATTTATCTTTATGTGTCATTTGGAAAATAGATAATTTCTATAAAATAATTTATTATTGAAAACAAAACAAAATCAATTTTTCTATATTCTCAAACATATCCTTGTTCTTTTCTTAGATGAATTGAAATACATATTCTGTTACTTTCTTCATCCACTGCTCATAAATAATTATACACCCTGGAGATTTTTCCCCCTGATAATTTATTGTATTGAATGACACATGAAATATCCCATCTGTCTTTTTAAAGGTACATCAGCATTGGCCTACTTTGATTGAACTATCTAGGCCAGCAATTCATTAACCTGTAACACCTTAGGTCTGCTGTTTTATTACTGCTCTATTAATGACTCTCTATTATTAAAAGATAACACAAAGTTTCTAATTTTCTACTGGTATATTTTACCTTTATAAAATACACTTGGTTTCTCTCTTATATAGGTGCTAGATCATGACTTCTAGATAGAAGGCCATAAGTAGGAAAATCTGCCAATCATTATAAGATACAGAAAGAATAAATGCTTCTCACAGATTTTCCTTTGTACCTTATTGTATTTCCCCCTGTCTTCTTATACATTTTAAATTGTTTTTCTTCATCTTCTTGGTATTAAATTGTCTCTTTCCTTTTGGTGGTTGAATATAATGGGGGATAAATTATCAGATATTTGGTACTGGGGGTAAATATGTAATTTGTAACCTCAGCTGATATTTCTAAATATAATGAGTTATCATCTATTACTTTATTCTTGTTTATCTCTCCTCTCACTTTTCCATGTCAAAGTTATTTTGCAAGAAAAGTGAATTTTTAATAATAAAATTGTTTTATGACAATTGATATTCTTTTATATCACCTTTTTATTTTGAAATAATTATAGATTTATATAAAGATTTAAGAAAAATATGTAGAAATAATATGTACCTTTTATCTAGTTTATTTTATTTCTCCCCAAACTATCATAAAATATTGACAAAAATAGTCAAAATACAAAGAATTTCTATCATCTCAAGGATTTCTGAGGCTGCATTTTTATAAGTACACAAACTACAAACTACATTTCCACTTTCATTTGCTCTTTCAATTTTTGGAATTATTAATATCTTTTCCATTCTAATAATTTTGTCATTTCAAGAATTTTACATAAGTAAAACTATATAGCATGTAAACTTTGGGGATTATTTTTCTCCTATTACTGGGCTTGATTTCCATGAGATTCATCCAGGTTTTGATGGTTTGTTTCTTTTCAGCATATGGTGGTATATAACACTGGGAGTAGAATCAACAAAAGCAAAATATAGACAGGTAAGGTTACAATTAACTAAGATGTTTCTATAGTAAGGAATCAAAATGAAAAAGTAATATATGGAATGCAAAAATATTATAAACCATATATTAGGTAAAGTGTTGGTATTCAAAATTTATGAGAAGCTCACATCTCAGTAGTCAACAAAAAATACAAATAATCAAAAATAACAAGGGAATTAAATAGACAATTATTCAAAGATGATAAATGGAAAAAAGTAAAGAAATAAAAAAGGTGCTCTGCATTACTAGCCATCAGAGGATAAAAAAAAAACCATAATAAAATATCACCTCATACTTGTTAGGATAGTTTTTATGTAAGAATGTAAAATGTTGGTAAGGATGTGGAGAAAGGAAATACATGAGCACTATTGCTGCAAATATAAATTTATGCCACCATTATTTTCAGGTTTTCTATAAAGCTATAAATTGAACCACCACAGGACAGTTGATATTGTAACAGCCAGAAACAAAAATAAGCTTATAGATACTATATTTCATTTTTCTATGTAGGCCACAGAAACAGCCTCAACTTAGTGTGAGATGGAGAGTTAGAGATACTGGTAATATGTTCAAGACAAAAGGGAAATATAAGCATAGATTTTTATATTTTTTATTGGTGAATTTTATTCATACATTTTAATAGGATACAAGACTTGTGTAGAAACACATGCACATATCACCCAATCAGCCCCTACCCAATCACCACCCCATTTCCTCCCCATCCTTCCTTCCCATGCTTGGCTTAGTGATTGACTTTGATATGTTTAAGTACATCATGTGCTTTGGAGAATTTCCCTCTTCCCTCCTCCAGTCCCTTCAGTTAGGTTGCCTTATTTGCTCTTCTATAGAATCTCCATCTAGAGTTGCTCCTGTTACTAATTTCTCCTTAGCTTTCGCATATTTGGGAAAGCATCCAATTTCTTCTTTTTTGTGTGTGTGTGTGGAACATATTGACTTTAATGATGACATTTATAATATAAAGGTAGATTTTAAATTAATTAACTCAAAATCATATGGCTGGTTTGTTATCCAAGAAATATATTTCTAGGGGAAAAAAAGACTCTAAGGGAGACAGTGAGGAACAAAATGGAAAATGTGTAAATAAAATCTACAAAATCTCTTAAGGAAAAGCAGTTAGAGACAGAAGAAAATGAGAGCAAGGGAAGAAGACAAAGAGAGATTCAGGAAGGTAATGGTCAGTGATGTTAAATATTTTATGAAGGTAGAACTACAAATCCAATGAGTTTTCATTGACTGAAATAATCATTTGACTTCAGAAAAGTAGATAATTCCCTCTTATATCCTGATTACTCTGTAGCATTTGCATACAACCCTTTACCTTCTTTTTTACTTTTTATTGGTGAATTGCAGTCATACATTGTGGGGCGCCATTAAGGCTTTCCCCTTTAAGAACACTTCTGACTGTCCTTTGGTCAGAGCCAATAAGGTTTGAGGTCATGGAAAGTTCAACGTCTGAGAGAAGCTCAGGTGGAATTGATTGCTTTGACCATTAAGCGCACAGGTGCTGATGGCACAGGCTTGATTGGTTTGACCGTTATGTGCGTAGGTGGTGACGTCACGAGGGCTGGTATAAATAGGACAAGAGCGATAAAACCAGGATCGGTCAGTAGAGATATCGACCCAGGAGTGTACTGCCGATCCTTCCATAAGAGAATGAAGTATTCTATGAATAAAATTCATTGAATAAAATTATTTTCATCCTCACTCCTCTCTTCAGAACCCGTACTTTTGCCAGCTGGCTCTGGCAGGTGGTGGCCCATACGGGGAGATTCTGAAACTGAGGACCCAGTAAAGGACACCGCTGAAGAGAAAGAGAGCGCGCTCGAAGACTTGTGGTGGCGGTGAGTAACGTGGAAGTTGTAATATACAATGGGTCTAAAAATTAGTCTTTTGTTTTTTTCATCCTCACTCCTCTCTTCAGAACCCGTAATTTTGCCGGCTGGCTCCGGCAAAACATCTTAATGGGATAAAAGATGGTGGAGACATACATGCACACATCACCCAATTAGCTCTTACACAATTCCCACCCCATTAGATAATGGAGGAGAAGCCCCAGTGGAGCAATGGAGGGGGCTTAGGGGAGGATGGAGGGTAGAAAATATTAGTGAAGGAAATGCTACTACTGACATTATAGACATATGTGAAGTTAACAATGTCAATCTCAGCAGCACTTATGGGGAAGGGGAAGGAGTGGAGAGGGAGCCAGGTGTGGGGAAGCTCACCAAATGTTCTGTGTATGTATGTCATTATCACTCTGAACTACATTATTATATAAGACTAAAATGTACCAATAAAACTATATATTTTGAAAGATAAAAAAAAAAAGCCAGGCATGGTGGCACACGCTTGTAATCCCCGTGCTTGGGAGGCGGAGTCAGGAGGATCTCACAGGTTCGAAGCCAGCCTCGCTGACTTAAGAGACCCTGTTTCCAAATTTAAAAAATTATAAAATAATCTGGGAGTGTAGCCCTGAGATAGAAGGGTTTCCAGGAACCCCAGTACCACCAAAACAAACAAACAAACAAAAATGATGAAAAATGTAGATAAGTGAGACAGGAAGATTGGAATTTCAAGCCCAACCTGGGAAATTTAGTAAGAATCTGTCTTTAAATTTAAAAAGAGAAAACATCAGGGGTTGTGGCTTATTGGAAAGGCTGCCCTTTGTTTAATCCTCAGTATATTATAAAAGAATAATATTAGAGAGACATAATTATAGCTTCAAAAATTTGATTTTCTTCATTTTTTAGAAAGAAACAAGAAAGTCTTCTGAAAGTGAATTACAATTATCCATGCAATACTCATTTATACTCTGATGTATAAATTAGTGTATGACCTGGAGTGTAGTAAAAATACATATTGAGAAAAATAATTACAAATGAAAATAACACAGAGCTGAATCTCAATTACTAATGCATTTAAAACTTTAAAAACAAAATTCTTTTCACCAAATCTAGTTGAACAATTAAAGAAAGTACAAGTTCTGGTCAATTTAGGAATGAGATGTCAGTAATAGAAAGTGGAAAACAGGCTGTTGCAGTCATGATTTTATAGTTTATAAGAGGTTCTCAAGTTTCACCTGGGAACTGGTCATACATACCCAAATTACAAAATGAAGAGAAATTTTAACAGTGTCAGAATCCCTAGTGGTTTGGGATAGCTATTAAAAAAGAATTTTAGAGGAATACTAGGAGGCACTGGTTTCTCTGTAGCTCAGAGGAGTGGCAATTGCTGCTGGTGGTTTCATTGAAGGAAGCTAGAGGAATGTACAGATTTTTTTTTTTTTTTTTACCACTGGTGCTAGCCCAAGCATTGGCACAGTTATTGCTTTGGAAGCTGCAAAAGATGGAGCAAACACTGTATTTTTTCTTAGATGAACACCTGGATGAACTCAGAAAGCAAATGAGATGAACTGATGCTGTTCTAGAATTCAAAAAAGAAAAGACATAGCCACTGTCAAAAACTTGTTCTGCTATAAAGAAAACATTTAGAATTGCTAATAACTACTAAGTAATTATATTGTGAAAGCCACACAAGCAACCTTATCAGTTTGAAATCTCAGGTGAAGATAGTGGCACTTGGTGTTTTGATATGAAAGGCAAGGGTGGACATGGAGAGCCATCTGATTAAGCAGATATGATGATGAGTATGTCCTACTTAGGATTTTGTCAAATTTTTTTCAAGAAACTAAATCCAACAATGACATTCATGTCAGGAAAATTGAAGATTTAAGGAAGTGCTACTCTAGCAATAAAATTGAAGAAGCTAATTATTCAGATAATTTTCAGACTGTGATTGAAAAAAATAACTGCTGTGATTTAAAAGTAAAAAAAGACTAACAGTTAAATCTAATGATTGAGCCAGGCGTGGTGGCGCACGCTTGTAATCCCAGCATTTGGGAGGCTGAGACCGGAGGATCATGGTTCGTGGACAGCCTCAGCTACTTAGTGAGGCCCTTTGCAACTCAGTGAGACCCAGTTTGAAAATAAAGAATAAAAAATAGGGCAGGGGGTGTAACTCGGAGGTCAAATGCCCCTGGGTTTGATCCCCAGACCTGCAAAATAAATAAATAAATAAATAAATAAATAATAAAATAAAATAATCTAATGATTGTTTTCTTTCCTGTTGTATTATAAGAATATACCTGTTTATTCTGGAAAAAAATAGAATTGTTTTAAGACTTGAAGTTATAATTGTAAAAGGTAGACAATCAGATATAGACTTAAGTGGAATTCTCAGATATTGTGTTTTTTATAATTTGTGGGTATTGATTTCTGAGATCTACAACTCACTTACTATCTTCTGTGGAAAAGAATATGTATTATAATCAGGGTCAAGCAGTAAATTATCTTTTTAATGACATTACACACCAAATATCTTAAAAACAGGAACAGTCTAACCTGAGAACCAGTTAGAAGGAGGAAAATTATTCATATTGAAGCAATAATCAACAAAGTAGAGGATAAAAAATCAACAGATAAAATCAATGAAACCAAAATCTGTTCTCAAAAAATAAACATGATATAAAGCCATTAGCCAAACTAACAAAAAAAATCAATCCAAATTATTAAGTAAGAAATGAAAAAGGAGATATTACCACTGACAGTGTGGAAATCCAGAAACTACTTTGAAAGACTATATACTCCAAAAAAATGGAAAATATAGAAGAAATTGACAAACATCTAGATATATGCAAACTCCCTAAACTGAGTCAAGAAGATATAGAAATTTAAACTGACCAATAGCAATCAAAGACATTGAAGCAGCAATTGAAAGCCTACCATCAAACAAAAGCCAAGGAACCAGATGGTTTTCCAAGTGAATGATATAAAACCTTTATAGAAAAGCTAATCCCAATAATCCTCAATCCTCAATCTATTTCATAAAATAGAAAACAACAGGATTCTACCAAATACATTCTACAAAGCCAACATCACATTAACACTAAAATCAAATAAAGATACTTCAAGAAAAATATATAAAGGTCTATATTGTTGATGAACTTAGAAGCAAAACTACTAAACAAAATACTAGGAGCACACATTTGAAACCACCTCAAGAAAATCATACACCATGACCAGGTAGGCTTCATCCCAAGGATGCAAGGCTGACTCAGCATATAAAAAACACTCCATGTAAATAATCACTTAAACAGAACTAAAAAAAAAAAATCGCATGACCATTTCAATAGATGCTGAAAAAAACATTTGATAAAATCTAACACTCATTTATGCTAAAACAACTGCAGATAATTGGAATAGAAGGAACATACCTCAACATTATAAAAGCAATATATACAAGGCCCATAGCCACCATCATTAAATGTGAAAAAACTGCTAGAATTTCCCTAAAATCAGGAACAACACTAGGGTGTCCATTATCACTGCTTCTTTATTATTTTTATTTTCATTTTAAAAAAAATTTTGGTGGTACTGGGGTTCCTGGAATTCCTTCTACCTCCGGGCTACACTCCCAGACCTATTTTATATATTTATTTGGAAACAGGGTCTCTTAAGCCAGCAAGATTTTGAATCTGCACGATCCTCCTGTCTCTGCCTCCCAAGCGCCAGGATTACAAGTGTGTGTCACCATGTCCGGCTCACTGCTTCTTTTTAATATATTACTTGAGACTCCAGCTAGAGCAATACATCAAGAGAAGGAAATCAAAGGAATACCCATGGATAAAGAAATAAACTATTTCTATTTGCAGGCAAAATGAAACTATAATTAGAAGACTCAACAAACTCAACCAAAAGCTTATAGAACTAATAAAAAAGTTCAGCAAAGTGTCATTATATAAATTAGTCTTATAAAATAAGAGCTTTCATGTATGTCAACCATAAATCCACTGAAAGAGGAATCCAGAAAACAGTTACATTCAGGACATCCCACAAAAAATAAAATACTTATAAATAAGCCTAATCAAGGAGGTAAAAGACCTCTTCAAAGAAAACTATAAAACATTAAAAAGGAAATCAAAGTAGATCCTAGGGAATGAAAAAATCTTCCATGATTTTGGATAGGCAGAATAAATATAATCAAAATGACCATTCTTCCCAAAGTGATCTACAATTTGGCAAGGTTATTCTTTACAAACATAGAAAAATAAATCTTGAAATGTATTTGGCACAATAACAACAACAACAACAACAAAACAGAATAGCCAAAGTAGTTCTCAGTAACAAGAACCATGCAAGAGGGATCAAAATACCTAACTTCAAACTATATTACCAAGCCATTGTAATAAAAACAGCATGGTGGCCAAGTGTGGTGGCGCACTTTTGTAATCCCAGCATTTGAGAGGCTGAGACAGGAGGATAACTGTTCGAGGACAGCCTCAGCTACTACTTAGTGAGTCCCATTGAAACTCAGTGAGACCCTGTTTTAAAATAAAGAATAAAAACCTGGGATCGGGTGTAGCTTGGAGGTAGAATGCCACTGGGTCTCATCCCCAGTACCACACACACACACACACACAAAAAAAAAAAAACAACCCCCCCCCCAAAAAAAAACATGATATTGGCACAAAAATATACACATAGACCAATGCAGCTCAATGAAAGATCCAGAAACAAATCTGCACAGCACACTTGCAGCCAATTGATTTTTGATAAAGGGGCCAAAAATACACCAAAAAAAGATAGACTTTTCAATAAATGGTGTTGTTAAAACCAGCTAATCATATGCAGAAAAAATACAAATAAACCCCACTTTCTCATCCTGCACAAAAATTAAGTATAAATGGATCAAAGACTTAGAAATCAGATCAGAGACCTGGCAGCTCCTTGAGGAGGGCATATGTTCAAAACTTCCATACATAGGCACAGGTTAAAAACATTTTCAACAAGATCCCAAAGGCACAAGAAACTAAAAGATGGATGAATATATGGAATTGCATGAAAATAAAGAGCTTCTGTACAGAAAAAAACAAAAACAAAAACAAAACCTATCAAGAACCTCAGCAGGTGCATACAGAGTGGAAAAAAAGTTGCCAACTATTTCTCTGATAGAGGACTAATATCTTGAATATACACAGAACTCAATAAACTCATAGCTAAGAAAACCAATAACCCAATAAAATGGACAAGAGAATTAAGTAGATACTTCATAAAAGAAGAAATTCAGATGACCAATGAAAGTATAAAAAAATGTTGAACATCATTAGAAATCAGAGAGATGCAAATCAAACCTACTCCAAGATTTCACCTAACTCCAACTTGAATGGCAATCATTCAAAACACAAATAACAACAAATGCTGGAGAGTCTGTGGAGAAGTGGGAACTCTAATACATTGTTAATGGGATTGCAAATTAGTGTAACCACTTTGTTTTTTATTGTAAAGTATATATTTTTTATTTTTATTTTTTATAAGTGGAACATATTGAGCATGTTGCACATTTACATTGTGCTTCATGTCCTTCTCCCTCCTTTCCCTCCCTCCCCCAATAGAAAGTGTCCAGGTTAATCATATTGTATTTATGCTATTACACATATTTGTATGTAGCTTCTCCATTGAACAACCTCAGCTTTCTTCCTCTCCTATTCTTCCATTCAAGCTTTGCTGAGATTTTCCCTCCATCATCTGGAATCACTCTGGTATTACCACTACTCCCTAGCTTGGACATATTAGAGAAAACATATGTCCCTTCTCTTTCTGTGCTTGACTAATTTCACTTAACATAATATTTTCTAGTTCCTTCCATCTTCTTGCAAATGCTATTTTTTTTAATAGCCGAATAGGATTCCATTGTGTGTATTTCCCATAATTTTGCAATCCATTCATCTGTTGATGGAGACCTAGGTTGGTTCCATATTTTGGCTATTACAAACTTTGCTGTTATGAACGTGGGCATGCATGTTAACGTAGTTCTCTGATTTCAACCCCTTTGGAAAGATACCCAGCAGTGGTAAAGCCCAATCAAATGGTGGATCTATTCCCAGTTTTCTAAGGAATCTCCATACTCATCTCCATAGTGGCTGAACTACTTTGTACTCTCCCCAACAGTGTAAAAGAGTTCCTCTTTCCCCACACCCTTTCCAGCAATTGTTGTTGTTTGATTTCTTTATGTTTGCCACTCTGATTGGGGTTAGGTGGAATCTCAGCATAGTTTTGATTTGCATCTCTATGATGACTAGTGATGAAGACCCGGAATAGCCAAAGCAATTCTCAGCAACAAGAACAGGCAGGAGGCATCGCAATCCTTGACTTCAAGTTATACTACAGAACAATAGTAGTAAAAAAAAAAAAAAAAAAAAAAAAAAAAAAAAGCATGGTATTGGCACAATGGCAGACTGACCAGTGGAACAGAATAGAAGATACAGAAACAAACCCATACATCTATAATCAACTGATCAAAGTTGACTATAACAAAGGGGCCAAACTCATACGCTGGAGAAAAGACAGCCTTTTCAAAAAATGATTCTGAGAGAACTGGCTATCCATTTGTAGAAAGTTGGATCTGAATCCTTACTTCTCACCATTCACAGGAATCAACTCGAGATGAATCAGACTTAGAAATGAGACCAGAGACTGTGAAGTTATTAGAGAAAGGCATAAGATCTACACTCCAAAATATAGGTACAGGGAGCAACTTTCTCAGTAAGACTTCCAAAGCACAGGAAATTAAAGCAAGAATTAATAAGTGGGATCTCTTCAAACTAAAAAAGTTTCTTCTCATCAAAGGAAACCATCAAGAACCTAAAGAGGAAGCCTACAGAATGGGAGAAGATCTTTACCAGACACCACTCTGATAGGGGGCTAATATCCAGAATATACAAAGAGCTCAAAAGACTGTACACTAGCAAAACAAACAACCCAATCAAGAAATAGGCAACTGAAATGAATAGACATTTCACAAAAGAAGAGATACAAATGGCCAATAGATACATGAAAAGATGTTCAACATCACTAGCCATTAGGGAGATGCAAATAAAACTAGTGTAACCACTTTGGAAAACAGTATGAAGGGTTCTCAGAAGAATGGAACACACCTACCATATGATTCAGCAATACCACTTTTGGGTTATCTACTCAAAAGAATGGAAACCAAACTACCAAACTAATTCATGCATATCTATGTACATAGCCCACAATTCACAATGCCAAACTATGGAACCAGCCAAGATGTCCATTAACAAATTAATGAATTACAAAACTATGGGATGTGTACACAATGGAATTTTATTCAGCCATAAAGAAGAACAAAATTATGTCATTTTCAGGAAAATTTATGGAACTGGAAAACATTATGCTAAATGAGATTACTCTGTCACAAAAAGTAAAAAATTGGATGCTCTCCCTAATACATGGAAGGTAGGGAAAAATGGGTCATAAAAGGAACTCTAGACAAAGGAGAAAAAATCATAGAGGAGCAATTAAGGAGGCCTTCCTGGGGTTGATGGGAGGGAGAAAGAGAGAAATTCCCTGATGTACATGATGTACATTCACACATATATCAGAGTCAATCACTAAGCCAAACATTAGAAAGATGGGGGGGATTAGGTAAGAGCTAATTGGGTAATGTGTACATGTATGCCTCTTACATCTTTTATTTCATTAAGATAATATTATTACAATGCACTATTAAAATATTAAAAAAGAAAAATGGGGACATAATTTCAATACTTCAACACAGAAGTACATGTAAAAATTTTCTCAACAATACTGCAAATGTACAAGAAATTAAAAGAAAGATCAGTATGTGGAGATACATGAAACTGAACAATTTCTGTACAGAATAAAAAAAAAACTATCAAGAAACTCCACAGAAAGCCAATAGAATAAGAGAAAATTTTCACCACTTACTTCTACAATAGAAGACTAATAGGTAGAATGTACAGAGAATTCAATAAATTCAGCACTAATAAGTAACCCAATAAAAAATGGGCAAGTGAATTAAACAGAAACTTCACAAAAGAAGAAATTATAATGGCCAATAAATGTATGGAAAAGGGTTCAACATCACTATCAATCAGAAAGATACAAATCAAAACTACCCTGAGATTTTGCTTAATTCCAACTTGAATGGCAATCATTCAATATACAAACAACAACAAATGCTAGCAAAGATGTGGGGAAGTGAGAACTCTAATACACTGTTGGTGGGATTGCAAAATAGCACAACCACTTGGGAAAACAGTATGAAGGAGGATCCTCAGAAGAATGGGAAGAAACCTACCATATGATCCAGCAATACCACTTTTGGGTGTCTATCCAAAAGAATGGAATCCAAACTACCAAAACTAATTGCATGCATATCTCTAAGTTCATAGCTGATTAATTCACCATTGTCAAACTCTGGAGCCAGACAAGATGTTCATCAGCAGAAGAATGTGAATGGATTACGAAACTATGGGATATGAGCACAATAAAAGTTTTCTCAGCCATAAAGAAAAACAAAATTATGTCATTTGTGAGGAGTGGATGGAACTGAAAAAATTGGGTGCTATCTTTCATATGCAGAAGTTAGGGAGAAAAAGGGTCATAGAAGGAACTCTAGAGGAGGAAAGAGAAACCATAGATGAGCAAATAAGTGACCTAACTGAGGAGGATGGAAGGAGAAGTGGAAAATTTTCTAATGCATTGATGTACACTCATAAACGTATCAAAGTCAATCCATAAGTCAAACATGAGAAGGAAGAAGAGAGGAGTACATGTGGTAGGAATTAGTGAAGGGCTAAGTAAGTGTTATGTGCTTATTAATGAGGTACAAAACTCTACCATCTTGTACCCCATTAAGGTGTATAATTACAATAAAAATAAAAAATACCAATAAAAATAAAAAATAAAATAAATTAAATTAAAATGCTCTCATAAAAATTCTAATAATTTTCAAAAGTCTGTCAATTGTCTAACATGGTAACTGTCACAGAAGAGGCTTTCAGAAATAGTGGCCTCTGGCCGGGCGTGGTGGCGCATGCTTGTAATCCCCGCGCTTGGGAGGCAGAGACAGGAGGATCACGCAGGTTCAAAGACAGCCGCGCGCTGGCTTAGGAGACCCTGTTTCCAAATAAAAATGTAAAAATAGGTCTGGGAGTGTAGCCCGGAGGTAGAAGGGCTTCCAGGAACCCCAGTCCCACCAAAAAAAAAAAAAAAAAAGAAATAGTGGCCTCTGTGTTTTTATCAAATAAAATACTTTCCATAAAAAAGAAGTTATAGGATATTTAGTTAAAACTAAATCAAAATTTAATTTTTTTACACTGGTCTTCTAGACTTTTTTGTAATTTCTCAAGGCTTTTAAAATTTGTAGTTCAGATAAAAATGTTTGTGGTGATTATAAGTACTATATTAGATTACATGAAGAAACCTAGCATACTGATTGTTGCATAGTTGGACTCTAGTGAGTACCATTTACTTTCTGTTCTCTTTTCTAATTATCTCTTCCTTTTGTCATATCCTTCCCTTCATCATTCCACCTATTTACTTTGGTTTTGTATTTTTATTCTCTCCATTTCTCAATCTTCTTTCCTTCTTCTTTTCTTCTGAATCATCATATAACTCTTACTTTGCAATTGAAATCCTACACGATATTTTTTTTTCAGTCTTTGCAAATGTGTCTTTTTTGTTAATCCACATAATTCATTTCAGGAAACATAATTTATCTACTTCTTCCAAGATAGGTCTCTCTTTTCTGACCATGTAATTGGTCAGAATTATGTGAATTTCTGTAATTACTCTTAACAGGAGTATCTTCATGATCTGAATCTTTTCAAATAAGCTGAAATCTCCTTTTTTGTAATGCTTCCAAGATTATCTTCATAGAGCAAACTAAATATATAAAAAGAGAAAATTTTTGTTAATTTTTAACTGGTATGATTTAACTCTAGATTTCTCATTTATTCTGACATATATCTTTCAAATGTAATTTACATATTACTTAATTTATTGTTATTTTTTAAACCAAAAACCATATAAATCAAGCATGGCATATATTTCTTCATTCTAGAGATGGTCTAACAAGTTAAAGGGTATAAATGTTTTGCTTAAGATCAAGTAGCTTATTAGTACAGAGCCAAAACTTTAACGAGATTCACTGTTTCAAGCATAGTGCTTTAAATTATAATTTGAATTTCAGATTTTATTTCATTCAGTCAAATATATATATATATATATATGGTTGTTTTTGTTTGGTTTGCTATAACAAAATGCTTTAAATCGAGTAATCTGTAAATGACAGAAATGTATTGATTACAGTATTACAGTTCTGGATCCTAGAAGGTCCACAATCAAGGTGCTGGAAAATCAGTGTTTCTCAAGAAATTGGTCTCTGCTTTATAAATGTCTCCTTCTCACTGTTCTATTCCTATGGTGGAAGAGATAAATAAGCTCTCCATGTTTTATTGATAAGGGTACTAATCCTATTTATGAAGATAAAAACTTCATGAGTTAATTCACTTCCCAAAGGTCCCATATCCTTATTCTATTGCATTATGTATCAATATATGATTTGGGAAGCACAAATATTTGTGATGCGAAAATTATGTATATATTAATTTTTTATTGGTGCATTGTAGTCATACATCTTACAGAAGTACAAGATGGTAGAGGCATACATGCACACATAACTCAATTAACCCTTCCCCAGTTCCCACCCTATTCCTTTTCCCTCCCTCCTTTTCATGTTTGGCTTAGTGATTTACTTTGATATGTTTGTAAATGTATGTCATGTACATTAGAAAATTTTCCTCTTACCCCTTCAATTTACCTCAGTTAGGCCACCTTATTTGTCCATCTATAGTTTCTCCTTCTTCACTTAGAGTTTCTCCTATGCCCATATATATACTAATAGAGAAAAAAATAGGATCATTCTTATATATTTCATAAGTACATATTGTATTTAAGAAAAATGCATATGATATATGATTTGGTAATTTTTTTCTCAGAAAAATCACTATGGGTAAGAAAAAAGGAGCAAACTATAATTGTAATCATTACACTTATGCAGACAGAATAGTTTGGTGTAAAATTGATCGCTGTAGTTGTAGAGATAAATCTAGAACATGCTTTCAATGATGTTAATTGAGCATCTATTTTAGACCAGAACCTAAAATATCTTACAAATGCTTATTGATGAAAACAAGTAGCTTATTATTTGCCAACTTCAGGTCCTTAAGTGAGTTTGTTCATATACCTCTGCCTTAAATTGTTTCACATTTCAATAAAGCTTAAATCAAACTAAGTAGTTTTACTTTATCCATTAGCAGTTGCTATTTTGAGTGGATAACAGTATTTACCAGTATATTTGATTCATTTTTTTCTAAAATTACATGTTTAATGTTACAGAAGAGAGAATTTTATAGCACATTGAGTTTTTCAGAGATGCATGGTAAAACATTTAAAGACCACTCTTTCTACTTTCAACTTCTATCTTTGTAGAAATAGACATAGTGCACATTTACTATGATGCATGATTAAGAGCCAAATAATGCAGTATTTCTTCATGTAACCAAGGTATGTTATAGGTACACATAAATAAAATTGTAATTGAGTTAAGACTGAACATGGCATATATATATATATATATATATATATATATATATATATATATATATATATATATGCATAGTTGAGTGCATTATACACTTATATGTTTAGAGATTGTGTCATGGCAACTAATTGTTCATGGAACACTACCTAATAATAACCTATGTAGATTTATAACTTTTTTATGTTTTTAAGGTAGATAGTTACAGTACCTGAAAGATTTTAAGAAAAAGTTTGTTCTTTTAAATTAATGTAAATGAAAATTTAATTAACAGCCCCATTTGTTTTTTAGACATTTATGGAAGTTTAGAAGTGTTTTATTTTAAAATGAGATTCAAATAAATATATCTTCCAGCTGAGAGTTTTATGAGATTTATATATAGGTCAACCTAAAAAATCAAGACTTGATAGTCCATCAATTGACAAATAATGTGTTAATGAATTTGTCCTTATAAAAATTAGTTAGAACTTTAGATAATGAAGAAGAAACTCTTGTGGAGGGAGGGAGGTGTTTTGGGGAGAGGGAGAATTAATAAAAAAGATGTTTCTATTGACAGTATATACATATGTAAGAATATTAATGTCAATTTCAATATCTTATAAGGAGAAAGTTGGGGGTTGGAAGGAGAGAAGGCTAAGAGAAACCTCATCAAATCCTATGTGCATATATGTCACTATCATTATTAACAACATTAACATGTGAGACTATAATGTACCTATATGAGTATAAAAATAAAATATAAATATTAGGTAGAGATAAATATCTTTTCTCTACTTTTTTTTTTTGGAGGTCTGGGGATGGAACCTAGAGGCATTCAACCTCTGAGCTACAACCCCTGCCCTATTTTTTATTCTTTATTTTAGGCCCTCACTAAGTTGTGGAAGGCCTCACTAAGTAGCTGAGGCTGTCTGCAAACAGTGATCACCTTGTTTCAGCCTCCTGAATGCTGGAATTACAAGCATGCACTACCATGCCCTCCTTTTTCTCTACTTTTCTCGTGTTTTACTGAATTGAGAAACATTTTCTATTCTATTCCATATTGAAAATTAAAGATTATGTAATTGTTTGAGTAAAATAAAAAGGCATTTCAATTTTATTGTTAGAAATTTCTGTATACATAAAGACTATATTATCTTTTTATTCATAGGATTATGTTAGAAATTTTTATTGGTGCATTATAGTCTTATATCATAATATGGATCTTATTGACAGTGACATATTCACACAGTACTTGGTGCCCCTCCCCCACTCTTCCCCTTTTCCCTCCCTCCTAATACTGAGTGTCTAGGTTAGCAATGTTATATGCACATGTATACAAATAGTGGCATGTAGCTCTTTCATTATAAACCTCACCCTTCGTCCTCCCCTCCCCTTCCTTCCCAGCTTTGCTGATATTTCCCCTCCATTTTATGGAGTCCCTCTGGTATTCCTAATACTTTCTAGCTTGTGCTTTGCTAATCTCATTTAACATTATGTTCTCCAGGTCTTTTCATCTTCTTATGAATGACATGTTTTTGTTCTTCTTTATTGCTGAGTAGAATTCCTTTGTGTGTATTTACCATAATTTTGTAATTCATTAATCTGTTGGTGGAGACCTAGATTTGATTCAACTTGAGATGGATCAAAGACCTGAAAATCAGACTAGAGACTGTGAAGCTATTAGAGGAGGGCATTGGTTCAACACTCCAACATATAGGCACAGGTAGTCATTTCCTAAACAAGATCTCCAAAGGGCAGAAAATTAAAACAATTAACATGTGAGGTGGCATAAAACTAAAAAGTTTCTGCTCATCAAGGGAAATCATCAAGAATTTATAGAAAAAGTCTACAGAATGGGAGATCTTTACCACCTGCCCCTCTGATAGAGGGCTAATATCCAGAATATACAAAGAGCTCAAAAGACTTTACACTAGCAAAACAAATATTACAATCAAGAAATGGGCAACTGAATATAACAGATACATGAAAGAATGTTCAACATCATTGGCAATCAGAAAGATGCAAATCAAGACTACACTGAGATTCCATCTAACCCCAATTAGAGTGACAACCATAAAGAAGTCAAACAACAACAAAAGTTGGTGAGGATGTGGGGAGATTCCTTAGAAAACTAACTACAGTAAATATGTATACCCATGTTCATATGTTAGAATTTTTTAAAAAGATAAAACATCAAGAAAGTTTGAAAAATATTGAAAAAAATGGAAAAAAGTTGAAAAAAAGTTTGAATTCTGACTCCAAAATATTTTAGCCAATATTATTACAAATAGGCTAATGATCATATTTTATTTTATTTATTATTATAATAATTTTTATTATAATTATTTTTATATTTATTATGATAATTATTTATTATTTTTATGCTTTATCACAGTTTAGTAATTTCAATATGAGGATAACATCTACCAAGTAAGGTGAAGTTTGTGATATTTAAACCATATACTTTTTAATGAATATAAAATTATTTTTACAGTGCTTGACATGTATCATAAGATTAATTTATGTTGTACATAAATCCTCAATTTTTTTAAGATCTACTGAGTTCAATTACTTATTGTGAACCATCATATTTTACTTTTGATGTTTTGGTAAATTGGATAGTGAAAAACTTGTAAATAAGGTCAAAATCAACAATTAAAATATGTCAAATAAAGGATGAAATTAAATTAATTCAATAATCTAATATTTTAAGAGAGTAAATGTAAACTTCTTTTAGAGGATTCTGAAGAATAAGTTGAATAAATATGGTAAAGATGACATAGACATTATTAGTTTCTAAATGCTGCTATGACGAATACCATAAAGTTAGTGGTTTAAAATTACACAAATTTGTGAGTCTAAATTTCAAAGGGAGAGGCTCAACAATCTGCTCAATGAAATCAATATGTTGGAAATTCTAAATTTATGAGTCCAAATTTCAAAGAGAGAAGCTCAACAATCTGTTTCAATGAAATCAGTATGTTGGAAATTCTAAGGTTCTGGGGGAGAAACCCTCCCTTGCTTTCCTTTTCTAGATTTTAGAGGCTACCCACATTCTGTGGCTATTGGATTCCCTCAAACTACACTACAAACTCTATCTTCTGCTGTAGCATCTACTCTTTCTTTGATGCTTTTGGGTCCCTAATAATCATCCTTGTGGTTACATTGATCCTATCCCAATCATTGAGAATAATGTCCACTTCTCAATGTTATCAATGCAATCACTTCTATAAAGTGTGTTTTGCCATGTAAAATAACATATTCTCAGCTTTTTGGGACTAGTCCGTCTTGTCTTTGTGCAGTGAGCTTTACTCTGTCTATAACAGAAGTTTGAGAAGGAATAAAGGCAACAATGCAGCAATAAAATTGGGTATGAATAATATTAATATGACAGGCTCCAGTGACAGAAAAATAAATTTCTAAAGAAAAAAAATTCCAATTTCAACTCTGCTTATCACAAACTATAAAAATAAAGAAGACTTGAAATAGCGGGGTGAGTGAACTTAAAAACATGTATTTCTATTGAAATATGAAAGATTTGCTCATAAAACAGAATTTAATGTCTTTCTCAAATGTACAAAGTTGCCATTGGAAGAAGAGATTAGCATCATTCTATTAAACTCAAAAAGCTAAAAAGAGCATCATTAATCAAATGTAGTGTCCACATTTTGAGTCAGTATAAAGAAAATATTTTTCTTTCCTAGAGGTCTTTAAGGTTGGAGTTTATCAAACCCTTTATGGTCATGAAGTGTAGGGTTTATAGAAGCAGGAAGAAGTTTAAATTTAACTATATTATTTTTGTAGTTTCTTTATTTTTATTTTCTTTGCAGAACTGGGGATTGAACCCAGGGGCATTCTACCTCTGAGATACACCCCAGCCCTATTGTTTATATTTCATTTTGAAACAGGGTCTAAGTAAGTTTTAAAGTGACTCACTAAGTAGCTGAGGCTGGCCACGAACCTGCAATCCTCCTGTCTCAACCTCCCAAGTACCTATTATAAGCATGCACCACCAGACCCAGATTTGTAGTTATTTTGAAAACCTTGGCTCATTACTATTTTATTTTACTATCCTCTGGATTATATCTAGAACAGAATCGGTCTAGTACTTGTTATTGTTAGATCATTTTTTATTATGCCAAGTGTGTTCTCATTTATGAGTCAATATTGATCTCAGCAATAAATATTCAATCAGGAATTGAGTGAATCAGATATAGAAGCATCTCTCTGACAACCTCACTTACTGTATCATAAGTGATTGACACAGTTAAATGACACGGTTTAGGATAACTATGCACACTTTGAGGAGATAGTACAAAAAGTAAAGTAAGATGACCTAGGGCAGTTATAACAAAGAAGGGAATCTACATAATTCATTTCTTAGATGTATGAATTAGCTTTCCTTTACTGAACAAATAGCTTCAAAAAGAAAAGGTTTATTTTTAGCTCATAGTTTTGGAGGTTTCAGTTCATGGTCAGCTGTCCCTATTGCTTCTGGCTTTGTGGCCAGGTAGGCATCATGGAAGGAGCATAGGGAAGAGAAATTCTTTTCATCTTTTGGCATTCAGGAAGCATAAGAGAAAGAAAGGGGCCAAGTCTCAATATTTCCTTCAAGGGCACACCTCTCTAATAACCTACAATCTACCAGTAAGTCCTATCTCTTAAAGATTCCATCACTTTTCCATAATTAAACTCGCTAAAGATCAAGACTAGAAACACTTGGCTTTTAGGTGACATATAACTATACCATAAATACAGGGGAACACAGTGAAAAAGAATTGCACACGTTCACCTCTCTAAAACTGCTACAGACTGAAAGATTAAATGTACCTAATGCAAATCAGCTAGCTCCTCAAAGAGTGAAAAAACAACAGTTCTCCCACAATGAGGTAGAAAGACCTTGGGAAAAGTTGGTGGAAAGCTCAGCAATAGCCACTAGACAAAATGGAAGTCATATTTGATTGTAAACTTCCTTCAAAGAAGTAAAAAAAAAATATATATATATATATATATATATATATATATATATATATTTTTTTTTTTTTTTTTTCAGTTTAAATTCATTTGTCAACAGCATTTCAAAAATCCATCGTGGTGTGTGTATGTGTGTGTGTGTGTGTGTGCATATGTGTGTATATGAATGTATATGAGCATATATTTAAACAAAAGCCTCAAATCTACAACTAGAGTGTGAAAGAGGGAGCTGAGTACTTGAAGTTGAACAGGAAGGAGCATCAAATTCTTGTGCAATATGTATTTCATTTACCTTTCTAGCCAATCTTAAACAGTCTTAAAGTTATTAATGTCAGTCTTGAAGTCATTCTTTTGGGTAGTGTGTGTGTGTGTGTGTGTGTGTGTGTGTGTGTGTGTGTTACAGGGATCCAACTCAGGGGAATTCTACCTCTAAGCTATACCCACAGTCCTTTCTGTTTTTTATTTTGAAACAGGGTCTTTCTAGGCTTTGAGGTCTCATGACATTGCTGAGGCTGTTCTCAAACTTACAATCTTCTTATCTCAGCCTTTCAAGTACTGGAATTACAAGCATGTGCCACCATACCTGGCAAAGTCGTTCATTTGTTCATGAAAAATTCAATGCAACCAACCACTCCTGCCTTCAATTCACACAGAAAAATGAGGTTTGTAATTAACAATTTTGAAATTAAATAGAGCACTTTCTCTTAATTACATGAGAAATTAATTCATTTTCATTTCTTAGGAAGGTGAAAAGAACCTAGAGATTTATGTTATCTTATTGGACAACATTGAGAAATAACTTGTATAAAGTTCTATTAATAATGTGAGAATCAAATCCTTTTTATCAAATTTCATTTTTATGAAGTTCCATTTCTAAACTCTTTAATTATAGACGTATTTATGTATGAGAGAACAAGTTGAATACTGAAACTACTCTAGGCAATTATACTAATAATATTGGATACATATGTAGAAATTGAATAAATATGCCACTAAATGGGAAAATCAGGAGGCAAATATTTTGACTAGTAATATCTAAGTTAAACTAGAACAACCTAAGAGTTGTTCTAAACCAGTATACTTCAGGCCTATACAAAAGTATTATATATTATGAGAAATAGGTTAAAATTAAATTTTAAAAGATTAATTTGTTGGGACTCCAGATGATGGAGAGGAAATCTCAGCAAAGCTTGAATGGAAGGATAGGAGAGGAAGAAAGCTGAGGTTGTTCAATGGAGGAGCTACATACGAATATGTGTAATAGCATAAATACAACATGATTAACCTGGACACTTGGTATTGGGGGAGGGGAGGGAAATGGAAAGGGAAGGACATGAAGGACAATGTAAATGTACACCACTCTCAATATGTCCCACTTATACAAAATAAAAATTTAAAAAATTTAAAAATTTAAAAAATTAATTTGTTTTGGAAGTTGTTGTAAATTTCTCAAACTCCAGAATTGGTTATTCTATTATAAGTAAAGGACTGCCATGAATGTGAATATGTTGTAAAACTATTTGATAGTAAAAAATTTGGAAATGTGTGCATTTAAAATGTGTTGCTAGCAGTTATATTTTACCTACAAGAGACAGATTGCTGATATATTTGGACAACAGATGGCCTTTTCACCTAAAGACTTCAATCTTAAGGAAAATATTATCTATCTGTTAGGGTGAACAGGTGGTACTGTCCTGCCCCCTGCCCTTTACTCTAACTGCAGAGGAAAGACTAATTTAATTTTTACAAACATGCTCATATAAAGGCAAAATAAAAACTAATCAATGAAAATCAAGTAGCTAAAAAATGTAAATTCAATGCATTGTCAATCTAGAAAATTGAGTTTGGGTGACCATTTTGTTTTCTATCTCTAATTGGGTTACTTTAGAACCTAACTTGAACTCATAGTACTTATTAAGTACTTTTGGGATAAGAATACTCTAACCAGAGTTAACTGTGAGTAAACTAAAATCAAAGAGGACGTTGAGAAGGATATAAGAGTTTTAACATATTATCATAGTTCAGTGTTTAGTGCAAATGCTTATAATCACAAGCCTCATCAATTTAGCAAGACAATCAGCAACTTAGTAAGAGTCTCTTAAAGTCAAAAGTAAAAAAAAATGGGCTGGGAGTGTAGTTTGGAGTTAGAATTCCTCTGAGTTCAATACTCAGTACCAAAAATATCATAATTTTTAATTTTTTTATTAAATTCTAATTAAAAAGTTCTTTATAACTATAACCTCCAGAGGTTATATAGTGCTTCTGTGGTGGTCTAAATCCCTTTATTTGCCTAATGACTTTCCTCACGAATTTACTTATCAAAGTAAGGTGGTAAGACTATTGAAGTAGAAATAAAACAAAAGTGTTAAGTTAGGATACTGCTACTACCTAGTAATTTTCTGAAGGTTAGTGTAATCACTTACCTCTTGTCCTGTTACTATACAAGTTGTCCTAAGTACAATGGAACACTGCTGAGAGACCAAAAAAGACACCAGAAGATGGCATGTGATCCATGAAAAACTATTTATGGGGAAGGTCCATAGGCAACAGGTTAGACAATTAGTACCTCTGTTCTTTCATCTTTTACAGTGTTTCACCAGGAAGTAGCACCTTGAACCCTTATGGCACTTCATCCAAAGGTGATTGGCTGGATGATCACTCATCCTTCCCACAGTGCTCTGTTCTATACCAGTTACCACATGCAGAGGGACTTTACAGGTTAGGCTGCACAAGCAATGACATCATTATCTTGGTTTATTCCATTGCACAACCCCCATTCAAGAGAACAGTTGAACAGTTGTCATGGCATTCATGCAGGAAAGCAATTTCTACAGATCTCACTAGTTTGTCCTACTTTCCAGTGATGAAGAAAGTCAAGGTTCTCCAAGATCATTCTTACCTGAATATTACAGTCTGGGTCTTCTTTTATTGTTTCCTTGACTCTGTTCTTTGAAACAGAAAGGGAGAGTTCAGGGACACTGGGTTTTATTATTCTCCGTTCTGAAGCAAGAGTCTGCATACTAAATTTCTCAGTCTCTTTTGGCCAGGAAGGCATGATGAAGAGAAAATTCCTAAGGGAGGATTCAAAAAGAAAAAAATGAGGAGAGAAAATGGAAGAAATTTCTGATTTTCAACTTCTAACAGTGTTATTCCAGTGAAAGAAGACAGTTTCAGCTCTTTGCTGCACCTTTTGGCACTCCAGCATGGTGGTTGTCACAGCCCCTCAAAACAAGGTGGCTCAACCTTCACAGCTGCAGTTGTGCGCTCTTATCCCTGCTCTAAGAACCAAGCTGTCTAGGCACCACCAGCTTCCCAAAGCTGTTTATCTTTGTTGAATCAGTGCTAAAAGTGGATGTTAATATCTCCTACTAACTGTGTATCTGAGTTCCCTGAGGTGGAAACATTATTAACTCAGCAGGCCTCAGGTGCAGGAATCCTATACATTCACTAGAGAGGTCTGTCTTTAGGAAGGAGTCTTAGCTAGCTCTGGGGAGATGAATTCTAAGCTCTTGGAATATTCTACTTAATAAGAGTACTTTTTTTATGTCTCAGGCCTTAGGGCATTAAGTGCCTGTGTGATCAGATAGTGTATAGTCACAGAATGATTTATCGTGAACACCTGTTTTTGTATTCTTGAAACCTTGGGGCTTAAGGTACAAGTTTAATTAGATAGTAAAGGCTGATAATGTTATTTATGATAAATGCCTGTTTTTCTCTAAGTAGCTGAAGAGAGTCACTATATGTCACCTACTTGCACAATGGGAGAGAACAGCTGGAGATTTGTTCCTTGTTCTTTTTCTTTGCTAATTTTAATCTGCATCCTTTTTTATTAGCATGTATTAGTTGTACATACTAATGAAATTCATTGTGATATTTCAATACATGCATACAGTATGAACTGATCAAAGCCAGCCTACCTTTATTCTTCCTTCCTCTCGCCCATCCACAAACTCTAATAATTATTATTCTATATTCAGATCAATGTTTATTTTTAACATTCACATTTAATAGAGAACATGTGGCAATTGTTTTTTTAACTCATGCTTATTCCACCTCAT
Source organism: Muscardinus avellanarius (assembly GCF_963383645.1). Lineage (NCBI taxonomy): Eukaryota > Metazoa > Chordata > Mammalia > Rodentia > Gliridae > Muscardinus > Muscardinus avellanarius. Next base: position 32,119,469 of record NC_137791.1, read on the forward strand.
ATTCTTGAGTTCTATCCATTTTGCTGCAAATGACAGGTTTTGTTCTTCTGTATGGATGAATAATATCCTATTGTTTACCACATTTTCTTTATCTATCTACCCCACCTACCCATTGGTAGATACTTCTTGATCCTATATCTTGGTTATTGTAAAGAGTGTTGAAATAAACATTGACATAAAGTTATCTTTGATTTACTGATATCATTTTCTTTGGATATATATCCAGAAATGAGAAAGCAGGAAAATGTGGTAGATTTTTTAAAAAAGCCTCCAAACTATTTTCCATAATGATTTCTACTAATATATATTCCCACTAACAGTGTATGGGAATTTCTTTTTCTCTACATCTAAGCAGGATTTTTTATATTTTTATTTGTTGGGTAGAAGCCATTTTGACTGGGGTGAGATGATGTATCCCTTATAGAAATAAACTGTAACTGTGAGAATAAGAGAGTCCCATGAACTGTTCTAGCTAATCATTGAGCGTTAGTGTGCTCTTAGAGAACCCCAAGTCCTCAGTTTCTTTTATCTCTTTTCAGCCTTTCTAAAATCTACAAACAAATACCTTAACATTACTTTTGTTTAAAAGACTTACAGCTTTTGATTTTCCTGATTGGACATTTACTAATATCCTACTGCAATTAAGTTCTTAATGGCATGCTAACACATTAGTATTTTGAATTATTTTTAAGAATATATTTTTTAAATTCTGTGGCTCCTTCTTTATAAATACTTTTGTGGCAAGGGATATTCTGCTTCAAATAAATATCATTACTCATATTTTCTTATTTTATCTTTTAAGAAACAAGAGTACATTATATTTTTTATTGATAAAATAGAACCTAGTTTTGTAATTAATGTTTCAGTAGATACTTTCTCTTTTTGAATTTTTGTAAAATGGAATGCAACCATGGCATTTGGAATTACACAAGTCTATACTTACATGTGAAACTGGCATATCCACTCTCCCAAATAGTTCACTTCCTTGTCTTCAAAATGATTAAGTATTTTGCAGAGTTACTGGAATGTTTAATGAAATAATATATGAAAAAAGCTGGTTATTAAGTAGGTGTTTACAAATAAAATTATTGCCATTATTTTTAAAGTAAATTTAGATAATTAAGAATACAATCTGTGGAGTTAAATAGATATGTTCAATTCTTTATTAATTCTAATACTGTTGAGTTCTACAATATTTACATTAATCAATCTGAAATGCAAACTTTTATATTGAAGTTAAAATCCATTGACTTAAAATACCATTCCCTGAAATAAACTAACACATTATGAATAAATTTGGAAGTAAAAATTCTTTTCTTCACAAAGAAGAATTACAATGTATGTTTGGCACATAGAAATGTCAGTTTGCCAAGTTTTCTAGGAATTTAAAGTGACAGGTAATCATTTTTACTGTTGGTTTGTATTGATTTTCAGGTAGATTTCAAAATAATTCTCATGTTGCAGATGGCACTATTAATGCTTGGTAAGTATATTTGGTCTATAATTTAGCAGCAGATCTGTTCATAACCTATTAAAAACACAATTGGATCTTTTATAGCATTACCTTTTCTCCAGAAAATAATTACAATATAATCTATAGTGAAGCAGATGCCCAAACATAATTTTATTATTGTCAATATGATTCCTTTAGTATCTTTGTGTTACTGTAAAATTTAGTGATGAACAGAACTAATATACTGTCTAGTTATAATGAAAAGGACCAATGATCTATGAATCTGAATGTGAGTATCACAGAATAGTTATGAAATTAATTGACAAAATATAATAACAGTATATTTATATAGCAAAGTAGAAAACTCTATTATATACCAAGTCATGCTGTTCAGTATATAAGTTGTTCAGTATATAAGTTAGAGGGCAATTGCAATCATGTATGTAAGAATATAATTTGACTGAGAATATGGTAGTAGCATTAGTCTTCATAAAATCAAATCCAGAATCTGCTTTGAAATTTTAAAATAAGATTGGATTTGGACCCTCAGAATGATAGAACATGTGTTATGGTCAGATATAGAGTGATCCCTGAGGAGCTTAGGTTGATATGGTATAGTCATGAGGTTACAATGTCATCAGTAGACAAATCCATTGCAATGTATGGTAGCCTAGGCTGGTGTGGTGTGGTTGGAGGAGGCAGATCTACAGGAGTGTGGCCTTAGGGACTGTGCTTGTGTCTTTGAATCCCCTCACTTGCTTGATCTCTCTTGCTTATAGTTTTGTGATGTGAAAGCAGACTGTGTTCTTTCTTTCTGTTTCCAGCTGCCATGCCCTGAGCATCAGACTCATCTCCAGAAAACTGTGAGAAAATAAATCATCCGTTTTCTAAGTTTCATGGTAAGTCATTTGGATTACAACAGCAAAAATGTTTACTGAGACATCTAATATAACTCCAAAGTTTGTTTTAAATTGCAAAGTAGAAAAATGGACCCCTGAAAAAATAGCCTTGCTTAAATGATATTCTGTAAGTATTGATACACATCTCATTTTTCTACTATTATTGCATAAGAATATTTACTAAATCTTAGAATTAGGTATCAGATTATAACAATACTTAGCCAGGTGTAGTGACATACTATTATAATCGCTGTACTTAGGAGGCTGAGACAGGAGGATCACGGCCAGCCTCAGCAACTTGTGAAGCCATCTGCAACTTAGTGAGACCCTGTTTCAACAACAATAACAACAAAAAAATATAAAAAATCTGACTGAGGTTGGAGCTTAGAGGTAGAATACTTATGGTTCATTCCCCAATGGAAAGATAGGAGAGGAGAAAGGCCAATCTTGATTAATGAGGGTCTACACCTGAACATGTGTAAAATTATGAATAAGACATGGTTAACCTGGACAACCATTGGTGGGGGGGGAGAGAAAACGGGGGCAGGGGGGAGAGGGCACCAAATATAGTGTAAATGTATAGTACTTATGTTCAATAAAAAATTGTTAAAAAAAACAAACAAAAAAACAAACAAAAAACAATCTCCAGTGCCACATATACACAACATAAAACTAATTTAAGTACTTTAAATTTGAGCTTCAAGAATATAAAGATGAATAAGTACAGAAATGCATTTATTGAGAAACACTGAATCTATACTATACTATATATGATAATTTTATAAAATATACATAACCTCAGTAACTATCACTCTTGCAAACTATATGATGGGTTCTGCATTAATATTTGAATGGCATTGTGATACCTCCTGCATGATTCTTATTATGGAGAACTGTTTTGGTTATTCTGAGTTTTCTGTTATTCCAAATATTTGTTTGTTTGTTTTAGGAACTAGTTAAAACTATTCTACAACTTTTACAGTAGTAGAAAAGAAGTTGATTAGTTTAATGTAATCACATGTATTGATCCTCCTTTGAATTTCTTGTGCCTTTGGAGTCTTGTCAAGAAAGTTTTTACTTGTGCCTATGTGTTGCAGTGTTGGGTCTATGGACCCTTAATGGAGCCTCGAGGTCTCTGATCTAATTTTCAACTCTTTGAACCATCTTGACTCTTGTGAAGGATAAGAAAGTGGGGTTTATTTTCATTTTTCTGCATATGCTTAACCAGTTTGCCAACATCATTCATTAAAAAGGCTTTCTTTTCCAATGTATGTTTTTGGTCCCTTTGTAAAAAAATCAGTTATCTGTAAGTGTGTAGGTTTGTTTCTCTTTCTTCTATTCTGCTCCAGTGGTCTATGTGTCTTTTTTAATGCCAATACAATGCTTTTTTCATTACTATGGCTTTGTAGTATAGTTTGAAGTCAGGTTTTGTGATTCCTTCTGCATGGTTTTTGTCGCTGAGAACTACTTTGGCTGTTGTGGGTTTTTTGTTATCCGAAATGAATTTAAGGACAAATTTTTTTTATGTCTTTGATGAATTACCTTGGTAATTTAATGGGTATTGGGTTTAAACTTTAGATCAATTTTGGAAAAATAGCCATTTTAATGATATTTATTCTGCCTATCCAAGAACATGAAAATAGTTTTCATCTTCAAAGGCCTTCTTCAATTTCTTTTTCCAGTGTTTTATAATTTTCTTTGTAGAGATTTTTTACCTCTTTGGTTAGGTTTATTCTTAACTACTTTATTTGTGTGGGATAGCCTGTGTGGAAGTCTTTTCTGAATTTATTTTTCAGTTGGATGCTTTTCCTAATATGTGGAAGCTAGGGAGAAAACAGGTAATAGGAGAAACTCTAGTTGAAGAAGGAGAAACCATAGATGAGCAAATAAGGTGACCTAACTGAGGGAGATGGGAGAGGAGAAAATTTTCCTAATGAACATGATGTATATTCACAAACACATAACAGTAATCAGTAAGACAAGCATGAGAAGGAAGGAAGGGGAGGGAATGGAGTGGGAATTGGGGAAGGGCTAAATGAGTGACCTATGCTTGTATGTCTCTATCATTTGGTATTACCTTAAGATGTATAACTATTATGCACCAATAAAATATTTTTTAAATGCTGATCTTTGTTCTCTTTAATGCTCTTTTCCTTTCACTTATTATATGCATTTATTTCTTATTGATTATAGGAAATTGTCTCCTTTAACTGTGTTCTGTTAGATACAGACTGTCTTCTTTGTTTTTTAACTTGTAACATCTTATTTTCTATTGTAACACAACTGAATAAACTTAGGTCTGTGTACCCTTGTCTGAATTTTGGTTACTGCCAAGGGGAATCATTGTAGACATCTGTGAACTAAAAAGTAAATTTCTGATTGGAATGTGAGTTAAATTAGGACTTTCTTTATTGGAAAAAATTACAAATAAACTTCCTATATTGGAATATTAAATATGCTTCCTGTTTATGGATTCAGCATATATCATACCAATCTTGATACCTCATAAATAATACCAGATTATCAAAATATATGACTGGAACACAATTATTCAAGCAAAGACTTGTCATATATCAAACTTCATATTCTTTCTACTGTTTCCATGATGCCTCTAACATGCATCTATAAAGCTTGTATGTAGACTAAAAGGAAGTTAAGAGACCGAAAAGAAAATGTTTGAAAGAAGCTCAGGTCATATTTTAGTTGAAAATTTTCAGCATCTTCTGCTACTGTTAGAAAAATATAAGTTTACAAAAACAAAACTCTAATGTTATTGTCATGAGTCTTATGCAGATCATTCTTACAAGATACTGGATAAAATAGTCTTATTGAGATAATATTTCCAACCTGAGGCAATATGATAAAGCATTAAATACTGCTAATTATGTTATAATATATGTACCACCCACTGTCTAAAGGGTAATAATTATCATAGAAGATTAATAAGGTACTTTTTCCCAGAAGAAAAAATTATAAAATTGTATAAAAGTCAAATATCACTTAACTTAGCGTGAGCCATTTTGATTTGGTGTGTAAAAAGGATCAGATTAGAGTCAAGCTACTTAGTAAATCTAGGCATCCAGATTGTTATTTGTAGTATATCATCTGGAGTGTATGTCAATAATAATGCTTTGAGTATAATGACAAAAACAAAGATGTGTGTTCATTGGATTCTATTTTAACTGTTTCTTCTTGGAAACATAGAAGGTCACATACTCAAGCTTATTATGCAGATTGTATGACTACCTTTGATAAATACGTAATGAAAATAAAATGCATTTATCCTTTCTGGCCAGAAACAACAAAAACTCCCTATGCAATTATTCAACCTTTCTCTTCTTTTGCCGGGTGGCTCTTTGTGGAACCCCTGTTTAGCTTTCAGACCCACAGGATTAAAGCAGGCAATGCCCTTGCTTCATGAGAGAAGTTTTCTTGAGTGAGAAAATTTGGTTGCATTAAGCCCATGGAGATATAGGGTTATCTGCTATACAGGATAAACAGATTCTATACTGAGTAATTTGACTATTTAAATATGATGAGGAGCCAGGAGGGTGGTATCACATGCTTTGTAATGCCAGTACTAGAGAGGCTGAAATAGGATGCTCATGGATTATAAACCAGCCTCTTTTTTTTTTTTTTTTTTTTTTTTTTTTTTTTCAAAATGGCGACTGAGGGACACAGCACCTCTCAGTAGCTGAAGTAAATAAAGTTTAAATACTGAGAAAGCAGTGTCTAAATCAACAAAACAAATACATACCAGGAACCAAAACACATCCTGTACCTCGGCGGAACCCTGAACTTGAACAAGAAGAACAAAGATCGGACACGGGACCTGCTGCAGATACAATCTGACCGCGGACCAGAACGCTGAGCCGCGGGCTGCTTTGGCAGCTGTCCAAGGAGCTGCCTGCCCGATATTTCCACGGCAAGATAATCCGGGAATAAAAACGGACTTAGGACCGCATCCTAAGCAGCGAGCAGCACCCTCCAGAACTCTGTCTGCCCACCAGCGACCGGATCACATCGGCACAGAGACTCACACGGATTCCTGCACCAAGACAGGTACCTGAGGGCGCCCTAGTAACTGGGGTCCTAGCGTGTGCGGAGTCGCAGTCTCAAACCCCCACCACGGGCTCAAGCCTCAGAGCACTCTCCTCGCGCTTCCTGCCTGTCCCCTACTAGTAATCAGCGCCTGTACACTGCCCTCCTAAATTGGAGCCTGCTTCTGTGGCTAACCCCTGCCACCTTGCCAGAGCCTACCCCCCAGGCTGCAAAAGCACTGGGAGACCCGGAAATCTCCTTGGGGCACCCCCAGCCTCTACGTCCCGCGGGACGCAGAGACCATTGCTGGACACCGCACACTGGACCCTTGAGCACCTACCCTGCACCCCTGGCCCACCGCGGGGTATTCCCAACCTCCTGGTAGCCAGATGCTTAGTTCTAAGTGAGAACACAGCTCAATACACCTTGGAAGAACAAACCAGCAGCAATAGACAGCTGCACCCACTCTCACTAGGGTCCAGTATTAACAGGGCATCCAGCCTGCACTCTTGGAATAGGCAGAGCTCTGGCAGTAAGTGTGGCCACCCAGGAACCAGCATTCATTTGCCCAGGGCACATCTTGGGACCACACCTGGCTAGCCCAGCTGGAATTTCCAGAGACACAAGAAAATCCATCGGGCCACAAAATCTGCTCAGGACCTCAGGGGGAAGTGCCAATTACACTTTAGTCACTCTCCACCCCTGCTGTAGGGAAGCACAGGCTGGAGGCGAGGGTGGTGAGTGCAGATGTGCTGACCACAGGTTAGAATTTCGCAGAATCTGTGAACTGTACAGAATCAAATAACAGTGAAACCAGACACCCGGACACATAAACCTAAAGCAGCTAAAGGAGAAAAAGGTGTCCAAACACCCAGAGTGACTTAAGAAGATAAAAATAGAGTACAAAGAAAACTAAGAGACATTGGACGGTATCCTGAAAGCTACCAAGCAATCAGATACACACATATTATATGGACCTGACCCCATATGCGTAAATAAGTAGGACTGTTTGTTTTACTTTTAATGTGGATGTTATGTTTTCTTTTGCTTTTAAAGTGCTTTTGTTTTAGTATGGTTATTGCTGTTTTCTTTTTTTTTCGTTTTCTTTCTTCTTTTAATCCAAACTTCTCTTACTTTAACTTGTTGTTTTATATATATATATACATTGGATAGTTTGCCTTATTTCTTTATTTCACACGGCTGCTAGTTCCTTTTATTTTATTCCTCTTCCTTTTTCCTCTTTCTTCCCTTTTCCTTCCTTTTCTTTCATTCTCCTCCTTTGATTGGTTTACCTTCCTTTTTCTTGGATTACATAATAGTCTTGGTATCTTGAGCGGATTCTTTTTTTTTTTTTTTTTTTTATGTCTGCCTGCTCCTACCAGCATCCCTATTTACAAACCTTCCCACACTAACCTACATACATTTCTCCCCCAAAACTTTTCCCCATAATATACCTCATGGTTTAAAACTCAAAGTATTTTTTATATCCATAACTACTCTACTAACAACAAGAGTCCTAGTAGTTAACTCTCTCTCATTCATAGCAAGTAATTACTTTATCATACTTAAAGTCCTTCTCAACCTAACATATCCTCCACCTAATCTGACTCCTTTACCCATCACCCCAGCTCCTCCCACATCACCCACTTTCAACACTGGAAAGGCTCTGCTGACTGGCCGATACTCCTAAACTCCTAATATTAAGATTTGACTAAACACATTACTCACGAACGATGGGTAGAAATCAGAAAAACAGGACAGAGAACACTATAAATATGAGAACCAGGAGTTATGAAGAGACAGCAGAAATCACGAATACTGACCTACTAGAAATGCAAGAAGGGGAGTTCAGAATCTTGTTGTTCAATATGATGAAAGGTTTTAAAACAAGTATAGAGGAGGTTAAAGGTGAAATAGAAACACTAAAAAAGAATCAGAAAGAGGTCTGGAATGAAATGAAAGAGGCAATAAGTGAAATGAAGACAGCAATAGAAAGAAACTCTGGAAGATTAGATGAAATGGAAAACAGAATATCAATATTAGAAGACAGTACATCCCAAACCGAAAACACAGTCAGCGATATACAGAAATCTTTACAGCAACAAAACCTAAACATCCAGCAATTATGGGATAATATGAAGCGCCCTAATTTACGGATAATAGGCATTGAGGAAGGGATAGAGGTACAGACCAAGGGCATATGTAATATCTTCAAGGAAATAATCTCAGAGAATTTTCCAAATATGGAAAGAGACTTGAATCTTCAAGTACAGGAGGCATACAGAACTCCACTGAGACAGGACCAAAGAAAAACCACTCCACGCCACATAATAACCAAATTGACCAGCATAGAGGCCAAGGAAGGAATCTTAAAAGCAGTAAGAACAAAAGGACAGGTGACATATAGAGGCAAAACAATAAGAATCACCCCAGACTATACAACCCAGGTCAGGAATGCTAGGAGAGACTGGTATGACGTGATTCAGACCCTGGAAGAACATAACTTCCAGCCCAAATTAATCTACCCAGCAAAACTACTATTCAAGATCAATGGGGAAGTCAAAGTCTTTCAGGATAAACAGAATCTCAAAAAATTCATGAATTCAAAGCCAACACTAGAGAAAATTCTTAAAGAAATAAATCATAAGGAAGAAAAAAGAAGCAGACTCCAGAATCAGAGAAGCGAGGAAGTTAATAAGTGGGCCATTTAAGTAAAGAAGAAAGATCACAACACCCAAGAGTAGACAGAACACAAAATGGCAGAAAACAAAAAGCATATTTCAATAATATCACTTAATGTCAAAGGACTTAACTCACCAATCAAAAGACATAGACTGGCAATGTGGATTAGGAAACATAATCCAAACATATGCTGTCTGCAAGAAACTCACCTCACAGCCAAAGACATTCACAGGTTGAAGGTGAAAGGATGGAAAAAGATATACCATGCCACCAGTGACCGAAAAAGAGCAGGGGTAGCAACCCTGATATCCAACAAAACAGACTTTAAAATAAAACACATCAAAAGAGACAAATCAGGGCACTTCCTTTTATTAAAAGGAACAATACACCAAGAAGATATAATGATAGTAAATATTTATGCCCCAAATGTGGGTGCAACCACATTCGTAAAACAAACCCTTCTGGACATAAGATCCCAAGTAGACCCAAATACAATAATTCTGGGAGACTTTAATACGCCTCTCACACCACTGGATCGATCTTCGAGGCAAAAGATGAGTAAAGATGCTCTAGAACTAAAGGAAACCATAAACCAAATGGACCTAATAGACGTTTTCAGAGTATTTCAACCAGGAACTACAGAATACACTTTCTTCTCAGCAGCCCATGGAACCTTCTCCAAAATAGATCACATCCTGGGACACAAAGAAAATACCAGCAAATTCAAAAAATGTAATATAATCCCATGCATCTTTTCAGACCACAATGGAATAAAAGTAGAAATCAACAACAGGAAACTCGAAAGAAAGTATTCAAATTCATGGAGAATGAATGATACACTACTAAATGACGAATGGGTAAGAGCAGAAATTAGGGAAGAAATAAAGAAATTTATGGAAACAAACGAAAACAGAGACACAACCCACCAAAACCTATGGGACACCATGAAGGCAGTACTAAGAGGAAAGTTTATCGCATTGAGTGCCCACATAAAAAGGATGGAGAACCACCAAGTAAAGAACCTAATGAAACAACTCAAGGATCTAGAAATTCTGCAACAATCCATTCCCAAAGCCAGCAGAAGACGAGAAATCATCAAAATTAGAGCAGAAATAAATGAAATAGAGAACAAAAAAACAATTCAAAGAATCAATAAAACAAAAAGTTGGTTCTTTGAAAAGATTAATAGAATTGATAAACCCCTGGCCAACCTAACCAAAAGAAAAAGAGAATCAACTCAAATTACCAAAATTAGAAATGAAAAAGGAGATATCACCACTGATAGTGAAGAAATTCAAAACATTATCAGAAACTACTTTAAAAATTTATACTCCAATAGATTTGAAAACCTGGATGAAATTGACAGATTTCTAAACACAGTTAACCTTCCTACACTCAACCAAGAGGACATAGCAAGCCTAAACCAACCAATAACAACCAAAGAAATAGAAACGGCAATAAAAATTCTTCCACCAAAGAAAAGCCCAGGCCCAGATGGGTTCCCAGCTGAATTCTACAAAACCTTCAGTGAACAACTAATACCAATACTTCATAACACGTTCCGGGAAATTGAAAGAGATGGAACTCTTCCAAATTCCTTCTATGAGGCCAGTATCACATTAATCCCCAAACCAAATAAAGATACCTCAAGAAAGGAAAACTACAGACCAATATCCTTAATGAACATAGATGCAAAAATTCTAAACAAAATACTAGCTATACGCATTCAAAACTATATCAAGAGAATAATTCATCACGACCAAGTCGGTTTCATCCCAGAAAAACAAGGCTGGTTCAACATACGCAAATCAATACATGTTATTCACCACATAAATAGAACCAAGAACAAAAACCACATCATCATAGCAATAGATGCTGAAAAAGCATTCGACAAAATCCAACACCCATTTATGTTAAAAACACTGCAAAAAATTGGGATAGAAGGAAAGTACTTCAACATCATCAAGGCAATATACTGCAAACCCAAAGCCAACATTATATTGAATGGGGAAAAACTGCAAGAATTTCCGCTACAGTCAGGAACAAGACAAGGATGCCCACTTTCACCTCTCCTTTTCAATATAGTCCTTGAGACTCTTGCTGCAGCAATCAGACAAGAGAAGGAAATCAAAGGAATCCACATAGGAAGAGAGGAAGTGAAATTATCCTTATTCGCAGATGACATGATCCTTTACCTGGAAGACCCAAAGAACTCAACCAAAAGACTTCTGGAGCTGATCGACAAATTCGGCAAAGTCGCAGGTTACAAAATCAACCTAAAGAAATCAGTGGCCTTTCTTTATGCCAACAACGAATCCACAATGAAGGAAACAAAAACAACAATTCCATTCACTATAACCTCAAAACCAATAAAATACCTAGGAATAAACCTAACCCAAGATGTAAAAGACCTCTACAACAAAAACTATAAAACATTAAAAAAAGAAATAGAAGAAGACCTTGGAAGATGGAAAGATCTCCCGTGCTCATGGATAGGCAGAATAAATATCATCAAAATGGCCATTCTGCCAAAACTGATCTATAGGTTCAATGCAATTCCCATTAAAATACCAGTGACATTCTTCAGAGACCTAGAAAAATCAATCATGAACTTCATATGGAGAAAGAAAAGACCTAGAATAGCCAAAGCAATTCTCAATAACAAGAAACACGCAGGAGGCATTACAATCCCAGACTTCAAACTATACTATAGAGCAATAGTAGTAAAAACAGCATGGTACTGGCACAAAAACAGATATACTGACCAGTGGATTAGAATAGAAGATACAGAAACAAACCCACACATCTTTAGTCAATTAATCTTTGACAAAGGGGCCAAACACATACGCTGGAGAAAAGACAGCCTTTTCAACAAGTGGTGCTGGGAGAACTGGCTAGCCATTTGTAAAAAGATGAAGCTAAACCCCTATATCTCACCTAACACAGGAATCAACTCAAGATGGATCAAAGACTTAGAAATTAGACCTGAGACGGTGAAGTTAGTAGAGGAGAACATAGGTTCAACACTACAACATATTGGCACAGGCAGTAACTTTCTCAACAAAACCTCCAAAGCTCAGGAAATTAAAGCAAGAATAAACAAGTGGGATAACATTAAACTAAAAAGTTTCTTCTCATCAAAGGAAACTATCAATAACCTAAAGAGGAAGCCTACAGAATGGGAAAGGATCTTTACCAGCCACCATTCTGATAGGGGGCTAATATCCAGAGTATACAAAGAGCTCAAAAGGCTCTACACCAACAAAACAAACAACCCAATCAAGAAATGGGCAAATGAACTAAATAGACACTTCACAAAAGAAGAGATACAAAGGGCTAATAGATACATGAAAAGATGTTCTTCATCACTGGCCATCAGGGAGATGCAAATCAAAACTACACTGAGATTCCATCTAACCCCAGTGAGAGTAGCAAGCATAAAGAAATCAAACAACAACAAATGCTGGCGAGGATGTGGGGAAAGAGGAACTCTTTTACACTGTTGGTGGGAGTGCAAACTAGTTCAGCCACTATGGAGATCTGTGTGGAGATTCCTAAGAAAGGTGGGAATAGATCCACCATATGATCCAGCTATACCACTCCTGGGTATCTTTCCAAAAGGGTTGAATTCAGAGAAATACAGCAACATATGCATACCTATGTTCATAGCAGCACAATTTGTAATAGCCAAAATATGGATCCAACCCAGATCACCATCAACAGATGAATGGATAGCAAAACTGTGGGAAATACACACAATGGAATTCTATTCAGCCATAAAGAAGAACAAAATTTTATCATTTGCAAGAAGATGGAAAGCCCTGGAAAGCATCATGTTAAGTGAGATCAGCCAAGCACAGAAGGAGAAGATACACATGTTTCCTCTAATATGCCCAAACTAGAAAACACAAAGGATACCAGTAGGACCCCAGATATTAGAGGGGAAATACTAGCTAAGTTTTAATGGAAAGATAGGAGAGGAGAAAGGCCGATCTTGATTAAGGAGCATCTTCACCTGAACATGTGTAAAATTATGAATAAGACATGGTTAACCTGGCCAACCATTGGTGGGGGGGGGGGAGAAAATGGGGGCGGGGGGAGAGGGCACCAAATATAGTGTAAATGTATACTATTTATGTTCAATAAAAAATTGTTAAAAAAAAAAAAAAAAAAAAAAAAAAAAAAAAAAAAAAAAAAAAACCAGCCTCAACTACTTAGTGAGGCCCTCCACAAATTAGTGAAACCTTGTTTCAAAATAAAGAATAAAAATAGGGCTGGGGGTGTACCTAGGAGGTAAAATGCCCCTGGATTCAATCCCCAGTACCTCAAAAATGATAAGGGATAGCCTAGATATTTGTGAATACTAGAGTAAATAAGCCATATTTATAAATTATCAAACGAGTGACTTAATTCAGATGCAAATAGACAACTTTGAATATTACAGAACAGTTATTATTAACTTGAATGTATTCTAGGTGGAGATTGGCACCACTGGTTAGACATGAAATACTTTTACTTTTTATTTCCTTTTAAAATTTAACTTATCTTCTACTACAAATAAAATTTCACATTCAGGGAAGGGTAAATGCATATTAGAGGAATAAATATAGAATTCTCCTCTTGAGTAGACATCACCTGCTCTGTGTATAGTCTTTCATTTTTTTATTTTCACAAAATGCATTTGACAAGATTTTTCTGTATGTGGAATGCTGCCAATGATAGAAGTAAATTTGCTTTATTCTGGGAACAATGTTACTAGTAATGAATGCCACAAAAGAGTAAAACTGAGGGAATTTATTGTAGAATAACCAGATGATATCTGTGGAATAAGAGAGTAATTAAAGTGAGGTTAGGGGGCCCCAGACAGGGGTCGCACGGGGCACGCTGGACCCCCGGAAGAACCAGGCCCCAGGTTGCAAGACCCTGGGCCCCAGGCAGGGGTCTCACGGGGCATGCCGAACCCCCAGAAAAACTGGGCCCGGGCAGCAGTGCTACGGAGTGCCTGATCCCACAACCTCCTCAAGCTACACATACTACCTTCTCTTAAAAAAAAAAAAAAGAAAAAAAAAGAGAAAAGAAAAGAAAAATATTGGAGAGGGGTCAAGAGGGCCGAGGCAGCTACCAGGATACTAGAGATGCAGAAAAAACTTATCCAACTGAACTGGAACTTTTGGGAAAATTACACGTGAAGGAGGACTGTTTCTTCTCTACATACTTAAGAATCCTGTACATCACCTGTAAGGAGAGAGTTTAGCGGAGACCTAGGTGGAAGGCAGTTTTGGAAGCGGTCGCCATGATGGCAGTAGAGACTTGTATTCAGGAGAGGCAGAAATCTGATCCTACCAACCTTATCTTCTGGAGAAATTACCCCAAACTTTGAATGCTACCATCGCGCATGCTTTGGAACACTGGACAACATGCAGAGTGGAAAAAGAGCTTGGGAATGATTTGAAATGGCGGAGGCAGTGGCAATGGCAGTGGCCAGTACTCGGGAGGCAGAAATCTGATGCATTACACCTGGAACTTTTGAAGAAATAACCCCAGAGGCAGAACGCTACCACTATGCACCCTCGGGAATGTGGGACAACCTGCTGGGTGAAGAGGGTGCTCGGATCGGAACCTGCCAAGGGGTGAGGCTGGTGACAGGAACAGCATAGGCTGGCATCGGAGCCTGTCTTGAAGCAAGGCCGGTGCTGGGGCCTCCAAGGCTGGGATCAGAGCCTGCTGATGTGTTAGGCTGGTGCCAGGGTCAGCAAGGCCAGGATCAGAGCCTGCCATGAGGCAGGGCCAGTGCTAGAGCCTCCAAGGCCAGGAATTGGAGCCTGCTGATGGGTTAGGCTGGTGCCGGGGCCAGCGAGGATGGGATAGGAGCCTTCCATGAGGCAAGGCCACTACTGAGGCCTCCAAGGCCAGGATCAGAGCCTGCCAAGGGGTTAGGCCGGTGCTGGGTTCAGCGAGGCCGGGTTGGGAGTCTGCCATGTGGCAAGGCCGCTACTGAGGCCTCTGAGGCCAGAATCAGAGCCTACTGAGGGGTTAGGCAGGTGCCAGGGCCAGCAAGGCCAGTAACTGTGCCTGCCATGAGGCAAGGCTGGTGCTGGGGCCTCCGAGCCCCTGATAGGAGCCTGCTGAGGGATTAGGCCCATGTGGGGGCCAGCGAGGCCAAAATCGGGGTCTCCCATGAGGCAAGGCTGGTGCTGGAGCCAGAGAGGTCGGGATCAGAGTCCTCCGGGTGGCCAGGCCACTACTGGGGCCATGAAGAGTGGGATCAGAACTTGCAATGCAGCATGCACAGAGAAATATCACAGAAAATTAAAACCAGATGCTTCCCCTAATTAGCAAAAAGGGTAACAGGAGGAGGAAAGGGGTAACAGGAGGAAAGGGGTAACAGGAGGAGGTCGAGTTATAGAAAGGGTCCTATATCAAAGCAATTAAGGTGACCAATCAGAGGGGATGGGATGGGGGAGGATGGAACCTCTTTAAAACTCAGCATGTACATAAACAAATGTATCAAAGATAATCACCAATGAAGCATGGTATTGAGGGAGGGGGAGGGAATGGGATGGGGATTGGATGAGGGCTAATTGGATGATGTGTGGGCTTGTATATCCTCTCAAGTCTTGTATTCCAATGTGATGTATGATTACAATGCACCAATAAAAATATTTTAAAAAGTGAGGTTAGTCAGTCACAAAAAATAAACTGGATGCTCTTCCTAATATGCTGAGGCTAGGGAGAAAATGGGTCATAGGAGGAACTCTAGGTGAAGAAGGAGATACTATAAATGAGTAAATAAGGTGAACTGAGTGGATGGGAGAAGGAAAGAAATTCTCTAATGCACGTGATGTACTTTAACAAATATATCAATATCAATCACTAAGCCAAACATGAGGAGGGAGGGGTTGGGAATGGGTGGGAATTTGGTAATGGCCAATGGGTGATACATGAATGTTGTATGTCTTGTATCCCATTAATATGTATGACTACAATGTACCAAAAAAAATTTTTAAAAAATCATTCACTGGCATTTAGAGAATTATGTCTTTCTATTTAATATAATTTAAAACTATCTAGGCATGATGGTGCATGCTTGTAATCCCAGTACTTGGGAGGCTGAGTCAGGAAAGTCATAGAGGTTTGCAGAAAGCCTCAGCTACATAGTGAGGACGTATGCAACTTAGTGAGAGCTTGTTTTAAAATAAAGAAGAAAAAAATAAGATTGGGGGTGTAGTTTGGAGGTAGAATGCCCCTGCATTCCATCCCCAATAGCACACACATACACATAAAAAATCAATAATAATAATAATAATAATAATTTAAAACTACTGAGTTGTAAGTTCGTATTTTAAGGTTCTTCTATGCATTGAAGATTAAGCATTATTTTTTAAAAACAAAGTAATGCTTAAGGAGTAATTTGATAACATCAAAATAGTTGTATAACTGAACAAAAAATTTGGTTGTGATTTGCCCTAGAATGGAAATACACACTATTAAGGAAAGAGCTACTTTACTTAGTATGGTAGCGGGACCAAATGTGATAATTTCTTATAAAGGAATAAAACACTAACATATTTGCATTTTTAAACATTTAAGAATTTTGTAAGTTTTCAAATTCAATAAAATTGGCAACTCTTTGTGATATATTTGTTAATAATATGTGCCTCGTGAATAGTTTAATGTTTTTACATGTTGGGCATTCTAAGTAACTTTGCTTTTAATTGACAGTTGGCTTTTTACTAGAGAAACCTAAAGTAAAGAGAAGTGACACTTATAGTTACAAACAACAGAGGTGAATTTAAATTAAATAATTTTAAGTAGTAACAATATTTATGTATATTTTGTCAATATTATTGCATGTGTGAATTAAGTATTGATAGGTGAATGAGTGGACATTGGGGCATTTAGATATACTTATAGTATAGTATTCATAGGTACTCTGTAAAATGAGACTTAGTAAGAAAAGTAGTATGTTTTTCTTCACAAGATAAGATTTTAGTAACCTTTTTTCATGAGGTTCTTTATTTAATCTCAGGTCCATCTTTAGTTATATTACAAAATAATTTAAAAGTAGACTTAAGAAAATTTTTTGCCGAAAAAGTAATCATTTATAAGATGGAAGCAATGTTGTAAATTGTATTATTGGCCCCAATCCTTTATTTTTACTGTACCTACTTAATTTTCTATTTAAATTTTTAGTTTACCTCTGATCCATGTTTTACATTTGAATTAGTTTGAATTAAAATTTTTTCATATAGCTTGTGTTGGGCAATGGTATGCTAGTGAGTGAGACAGAACCAGATACTTTTATGTATCATTGTGATTGAGAACTTCCTTGCATCCCTCTAAGATCAATTGGAGAAGAATGATTTAATTAACCCAATGTTCCAAAGAAGAAATGAGTTATGCAGAACAAATGTGGATCCTAAGATCTATGAGGTGCATTGTACAGCTGTCACAGGTTAACATATTGCCATTCCAGTGTAACCATGAGAATATGTGTTACATTGCTCAAGACCACTGAGTACTGTGGTAACTTATCTTGCAGAATTATTACAATAATAGCTGAGTTGTAGTGTAAGAAATGCATTAGAAAAATAGAGTTGGACCATCTTTCTGGAATAATTTGGAAACTCATAAGAGGTTAGACAATTTAATTTAATTTCTAGTATTCTGTTTTCATTTATGTGTTCAGAAGAAAATATTAAATGGAACCATGTTGATTTCATTATACTTTTCTTATGAGTAACAATATATATTTTCTGTTTTTTAAAATTTTTATTGGAGCATCATAGTCATACATCTTGATTGGATATACGATGATGGAGACAAATATGCAATGCATCACCGAATTAGCTCTTACCCAGTTCCCAACCTATTGAATTCCCCTTCTCGGGCTTGGCTCAGTGATTGACTTTGATATGTTTGTAAAAGTACATTATGTGCGCCAGGTGTGGTGGCGCAGGCTTGTAATCCCTGTGCTTCAGAGGCAGAGACAGGAGGATCCCTCAGGTTCGAAGGCAGCTGGGCTGGCTTAGGAGACCCTGTTTCCAAATAAAAAAGTATAACATAGGTCTGGGAGTGTAGACCAGAAGTAGAAGGGATTCCAGGAACCTCAGTACCACACACACAAAAAAAGTAAATTATGTGCAATAGAGAACTTCCCTCTTCTTCCCTTCCATCCCCTCAGGTTGCCTTATATGCTCATCTATAGAATCTTCATCTAGATTTCTATGATCCATATCTCCCTAGCTTTCACACATTAGGAAGAGCATCCAATTTCTTCTTTTTTTGTGACTGACTAATCTCACTTAGCATAATGTCCTCCAGTTCCATCCATTTTCCCGTAAATAATATAGTTATGTTTTTCTTTATGGCTGAGTAAAATTTCATCGTGTAAATATACAATAGTTTTGTAATCCATTCATGTGTTGATGGGAATCTCTGCTGGTTCCATAGTTTGGCAGTGGTGAATTGTGCAGCTATGAACATAGATATGCATGCATTAGTTTGGTAGTTTGGTTTCCTTTCTTTTGGGTAGATATGTAGAAGTGGTATTGCTGGATCATATGATAGATTCATTCCCATTCATCTGAGGATCCTCCATACTGTTTTCTAAAGTGATTGCACTAATTTGAAATCCCACCAACAAGGTTTTAGAGTTCCCACTTCTCCACATCCCCACATCCCCACCAGCATTTGTTCTTGTTTGTATTTTGAATGATTGCTATTCTAGTTGGAGTTAGGTGAAATCGCAGAGTAGTTTTTATTCGTATATCTCTGATTGCTAATGATGCTAAGAATTTCTTCATGCATTTATTGGCCATTTAAATTTCTTCCTTTGTGAAGTGTCTATTTAATTCACTTGCTCATTTTTTATTGGATTATTTGTTTTCTTAGTGCTGAGTTTCTTGAGTTGTCTGTATATTCTAGATATTAGTTCTCTATCAAAGGAGTAGTTGGCAAAATTCTCCCATTCTGTTGGCTCTCAGTTGAGGTTCTTGATAGTTTGCTTAGCTGTACAGAGCTGATTTTCAGTTTCATGCAATTCTGTTTTTAGGCCAGAGGGTTTTTTTTTTTTATGTTAATACCCTGACCTACAAGTCCTCTCTGTCTTTTTTTTTTTTTTTTTTTTGGCGGGTCTAGTGGTGGAACTCAGGGGCATTTGATCTCCAAGCTATACCCCCTGCCTATTTTTTATTCTTTATTTTGAAACAGGATTTCACTAAGATATAGAGGGCCTCACTAAGTACCTGAGGCTGTCCGCTGAACCATGATCCTCTGATCTCAGCCTCACAAATGCTGGGATTACAAGCCTAAGACTCTATGCCCTGCTCTCTCTGTCTCTGTATATGGGCTTTGGCTGTGTTACCCAGGATGTACTTGAACTTGTGGGCTCACTGATTGCCCTGCCTCAACCTTCCAAATGTTGAGATTACAGGCTCACATCACTGAACCTGGTTAAGTTTTTAAATGTATGGTAGAATTTAAAAACATTATTGGATACTTCAGAAATTTTTTGGATTGTATTACTCTTCTTTGGGTTTAAGATATCTATTTGATTCCTGTTTAGTCTTGTGTATCATATCCTGACTACAGTTAAAAATGCCCATTATTGTGCTATGACTTAAAGTTACTGTATAGATTTCAATATTATAGTGTTATAATAATTTTTTACTTTGATTACAACTTAAAACCTCAAATTAGCATGTAGAAACCCAGTGATGTCACCCAGGGACCTTTTGAGATCTGTATTTTTCATTTTATCCCATCTTGCAGTATATGAAAAATAAATGATGGGTGTTTCATCTCTTGTTTACATCTTAGTCTTCAATAATCTACTTAGTTTACAAGCATTGTATGTTTAAAATGTAAAAGTCCCAAGGCTGTCTCTAGGAAGCTAAAATTAAAAGTGCTAAAAAAAAAAAAACCTAAAACTTTGCTAACATTAGAAGGAAAAGTATAGAAAAAGCATCTCCAAGAAGAGACAAAAGAGGAACAGAAACGATCAAAGTCAGAAGAGCTAGGCTTGCCATCTGCCTTCCAGATTTATTGCAAGCACACTTTATGACTAACTTGTAGGTTTATGTGGGATGTTATTTTCAAAATTAGTATAAGATATATATGAACAAATGGAAAAGCAGAAGGCTATTCAAACACACTTGAGCTATGGTTCTTTAGCAAACACTGGCTCATTTCACAATTTTTTTTTTATTCTAGAAAATGAAAAATTCTAGCAGCAAGAGTCCAAAAGTGATTTCTTTCACTTTACAAAAGCTTTTATTTTTTTTTTTAACAAGAATAGCCTAGGACAAGACAATTTCATTTGTGATGTAACTCTAAAATGATTTTAATTAAATATTAATAATATTTGAATAATGTTGGTATATAAACTTCATGTTTGTATATTTTTAATTATAAGAAGTTGTTTTTAAAATCATTATATATTTGATTTTATGCTATGACTTTTAGAATACATAGAAATTTTGATAATTTTCTGACCAAACATATTATAAAACAACATATTAGTTTGAGCCCTAAATACAATTATGATTTTTCCTTTGGGATTTTTGTATAGCATTTATGTTTAATATTATAGAGACTGCCCAATGAAAAGTAATGTAATATTTTTATAATCTTTGAATGTATTCTTTTATTGAAATATTATGTTTATATATCCCTATGAACACATTCTAAAACTAATTCTTGAAGGATTTTCATTGAGTGAATTCAGCTGTGCTGAATACTAGCATCTGGAGCATAAAACAAAATATTTTTAGCACACCAGAATTTCCTCTAATGCACCTTTCCAGAGCTCAGTAACTATGCCTTCACTGAAAAAATTACATCTAACAAAAGTACAATTTTCACTTAAATATATTTATTAAAAACTAAAAAAAATGTATAAAATTCATGTAATCACTTATTTAACTATACATAAAAACACCAGCAGTAAGTCTATGACCATAATTTCAAAGTGATGTTCAGAGTAAATTATATTTTGAAATATTTCTCACATCTGTAACGCAGAATAAATAAACTTCTAATACCAATTAGTAGAAAAATCACTGTTATACTACTACTGTTCACATTTTAAACTTACATTTTCCATTGAAACAAACACTGAAGTTTTTTTGAAATTAGTGAAAATAAATCTGTAGTTTAAAAAGTTTTATATATTTTTGAGCAGATCCATAAAATTATATGTATTAATGGGGTAGCATGCAATGTTTGAACATACATATACATTATATAATGTTCAACTCAGGTTAAATATATTTATCTTCTCAAACATTTATCATTTATTTATGCTGAAAACATTCTAACACATTGCTTTTTAAAATGAGACATACATGACAGTTAGATAGGAGAAAGAAAATACGGTGTGCTTCTGTATGGTAGAATGACTCTAGGTAAAGACAATTTATTATATATTTCAATAACATATTTAAAAAATTATTTTAAAGTCAGTTTCTGAAGCTTATTTTTTCAGGAACATCTATCATATAGGAATGGTTCAAGGGAATGTTAATGTTTGATAGTAAATTTTACTTTAGTATTTCTTATTGTGGCACTTTAAAAAAAATCTCAAATCCATTTATATTGTTCTCATTAAAAATTGATGTTTATGTTTCCTTCCCTAGAATACTTGTAAACTTGTGACTTGCAGAAAGAATTGCTAAATGCCTTTGAGGTTTGATCTGATATAGTCTGCCTTATGGTCTTGGGAGGATTAATGAAAACATAGCCACCAAACTCTGAAAATTCCAAGTTACCACATAGAGAGGCCAGAAGGAGATGCTCCAGCCAACAGCAATGCATGAAGTTTCACATGATGGCCAGCATCAGCTTCATGACAACTAAAGGAAGCCTGGTGTAAAGCCAAGCCCAATTTCTAGCTTACCATAAATGCCAGTGAGACCTGAGTGAGAAGTACCTAGCGGAGCCAAGTCAACCTGCAGAAATATGAAAGATTAGAGTAAAATGTGGCTGTACTTTTGTGTCATTAAGATTTGTTATACAATAATGGCAAGAGAACCAATTATTATACTTGAAAATGCCATAACAAAAATATATATTTGTCATTGGTTCAGTGACACAACCAGAAAACAGATGGCAGCAGCCATTGGATAGCAGAATTAAGCTCTGAGCTCACTGTATCTCACTGAGGAAGGAAAGATCTACCTTAACAAGCCAAAAGAAAATATTTTTCAGAGAAACTTGAAAACAGAAACTGACAAACATGCCTATAGTCTGAAAAGATACACCATTTGGGAATACCAACAGCTGGAAGAGCTGTACTTTAACAATCAAACTAAGATTCCCTGTAGAGTTCTCTTACTCC